>NC_056457.1:18888538-19488538 GCF_018296145.1 Oncorhynchus tshawytscha | reverse complement strand
GGTAATATTATCCAAGTTTGAATTTTGGCATTAGCCTGAAGGTTTGGGAGTGTGGGAGCTCATCTACTGCTCGAGTCGAGCGTTATGCAATTTCATTATAATAATCTCATGAATATTTATAAAACGGTGACTTACTTTACTTTGACGAAAAATAAATGTACATTTGTATGTGTTGAGGGACCTTCAGGGTGTTATACAATTCACCTTTCAATGATTATGGGTTTAACTTTTGACCTCAAAGGGTCAACTCATTTACAGAATACGACGCCGCACAAAGACAGAGCATGTTCATTTCCATTGAGATAACATTTGAATGGAAAGTGCCCACTTTAGCGCCCTGCCTGGGCGTTAGAAGAGCCCAGCACGGCTCTTTCCTGCAGTACAAATGGATCTTATCTCTCTAAACCATCTGCAGTGGAGGAAAGGGCACAGAGTGGGGCGACCAACCCCTCTCTGAACAGCGTAATTTTAGCTTCTCAACACTCAGACTACTGCTGCAATCTATTTTTGAGCTACTAAAACCCTCCCGCTTCAGTCGCCTGTAGTTCCATCATGCAGCATTTTGTTTTAATGAACGCAAGCATGGTCGATTTCCACAGCTGGCGTCAACATAAATTGTCTCATCCCGACTTAGTCTCCGGTCTGCTGAGAGCGCAGTTTCATCCCCTTATCAAAATGCACAGATGTATGTGTTTTTCCTTGGCCTGTGCTGCGGTTTAGTTGGTTCCAAGGTAGAAGTGTGTCTGTGTCTGTCTGTCTATGTGTTTTGGCTCAATTTATGGCATCAGATGCAGGCCTACAGTGCATTCGGAAAGTATTCAGACCCCTTGACATTTTACACATTTTGTTACGCTACAGCCTTATTCTAAAATGTATTACATTTTTTCTCATCAATCTACACACAAAACCCCATAATGACAAAGCAAAAACAGGTTTTTAGACATGTTTGCAATTTTATAAAGAAAGTATTCAGACCCTTTACTCAGTACTTTGTTGAAGCACCTTTGGCAGCGAATACAGCCACAAGTCTTCTTGGATATGATGCTACAAGCTTGTAGCCCTGTATTTGAGAAGTTTCTCCCATTCTTCTCTGCAGATCCTCTCAAGCTCTGTCAGGTTGGATGGGGAGTGTTGATGCACAGCTATTTTCAGGTCTCTCCAGAGATGCTCGATCGGGTTCAAGTCCGGGCTCTTGCTGAGCCACCCAAGGACATTCAGAGACTTGTCCTGAAGCCACTCCTGCGTTGTCTTGGCTGTGTGCTTAGGGTCGTTGCCCTGTTGGAAGGTGAACCTTCGCCCTAGTCTGAGGTCCTGAGCGGTCTGGAACAGGTTTTCATCAGGGATCTCACTGTACTTTGCTCCGTTCATCTTTGCCTCGATCCTGGCTAATCTCCCAGCCCCTGCTACTGAAAAACATCCCCAAAGCATGATGCTGCCACCACCATACTTCACTGTAGGGATGGTGCCAAGTTTCCTCCAGATGTGACGCTTGGCATTCAGGCCAAATAGTTCAATCTAGATTTCATCAGACCAGCGAATCTTGTTTCTCATGATCTGAGAGACGTTTAACTTCTTGGTGACAGGGAGGCAGTATTGAGTAGCTTGGATGAATAAGGTGCCCAGAGTAAACTGCCTGCTACTCTGTCGCAGATGCTAATATATGCATATTATTAGTACTATTGGATAGAAAACACTCTGAAGTTTCTAAAACTGTTTGAATGATGTCTGTGAGTATAAAAGTACTCATATGGCAGGTGAAAACCTGAGACAAATCCAACCAGGAAGTGGGAAATCTGAGGTTTGTAGTTTCATTTAAGTGATTGCCTATCCAATATGCTGTGTCCATGTTGCCAGATTGCACTTCCCAAGGCTTCCAGCAGATGTCAACAGTCTTTAGAAAGTTGTTTGAGGCTTCTATTGTGTAAGGGTGTCGAATAAGAGCTGTTTCATCAAGTGGACTAGGCTGAGGCTAATCAGCTGTTTACTGCGCGGTGACACGGGCGTGCCATTCCTTCTTTTTTCTCTGTAATGAATATGCTATTGTCCGGTTGGAATATTATTGAAGATTTATTATAAAAAGACCCTAAGGATTGATTGTAAACATCGTTTGACATGTTTCTACAAACTGTAATGGAACTCTTTTGACTTTTCGTCTGGATTTTGCCCTCGCGCATTGTGCCTTTGGAAAAGTGAACTAAACGCGCAAACAAAACGGAGGTATTTGGACATAAATATGGACGTAATCGAACAAAACAAACATTTCTTGTGGGAGTCCTGGGAGTGCATTCCGATGAAGATCAGCAAAGGTAAGTGAAGATTTATAATGCTATTTGACTTTTGTTGACTCTACAACTTGGCTGGTAACTGTATTGCTTTTGTGGCTGAACACTGTTCTCAGATTATTGAATATTGTGCTTTTGCCGTAAAGCTTTTTTGAAATCTGACACAGCGGTTGCATTAAGAACAAGTTTATCTTTAACTCTATGTAAAACATGTATCTTTCATCAAAGTTTATTTCTGTTATTTGATGTGGCTCTCTGCAATTTCTCCGGATGTTTTGGAGGCATTTCTGAACATGGCGCCAATGTAAACTGAGGTTTTTGGATATAAATATGAACTTGTTCGAACAAAACATACATGTATTGTGTAACATTGAGTCCTGGGAGTGTCATCTGATGAAGATCGTCAAAGGTTAGTGAATAATTTTATCTATATTTCTGCTTTTTGTGACACCTCTCTTTGGTTAGAAAATGGCTGAATGCTTTCTGTGACTGGTTGCTGACCTAACATAATGATATGTTCTGCTTTCGCCGAAAAGCCTTTTTGAAATCGGACACTGTGGTTGGATTAAAGAGAAGTGTATCTTTAAAATGATGTAAAATACTTGTATGGTTGAGGAATTTTAATTATGAGATTTCTGTTGTTTTGAATTTGGCGCCCTGCAATTTCACTGGCTGTTGGCGAGGTGGGACGCTAGGATCCCGAACGATCCCAGAGAGGTTAAGTGCCTTTTGGCAAACTCCAAGCGGGCTGTCATGTGCCTTTTACTGAAGAGTAGCTTCTGCCTGGCCAATCTACCATAAAGGCCTTATTGGTGGAGTGCTGCAGAGATGGTTGTAATTCTGGACGTTTGATCAAGAACCATCGGATTCTTGGTCAACTCCCTGACCAAGGCCCTTCTCCTTCGAGTGTTCAGTTGGGCCGGGCGGCCAGTCTAAGAAGAGTCTTGGTGGTTCCAAACTTCTTTTATTTAAGAATGATGAAGGCCACTGTGTTTTTGGGGACCTTCAATGCTGCAGAAATACTTTGGAACGCTTCCACAGATCTGTTCCTCAACACAATCTTGTCTCTGAGCTCTACGGACAATTCCTTTGACCTTATGGCTTGGTTTTGCTCTATCATGCACTCTTAACTGTGGGACCTTAAATAGATAGGTGTGTGCCTTTCCAAATCATGTCCAATCAATTGTCTCCTTATCTATGCCTGTTAACCCTGTTTCCAGTGGACATTTTTTCTTAGTAAAATTCATGGCCGGACTTGAGATGCATCGAGGGAGCTGGGCTTATGGACTGTAATGGAGCGTGAAGAAGTGGGCTTTTGTGATGTGTCAGAGGAACTTTTTCTTGTTCTCTGATCTCCCACTCCAAACCAGCTGTAAGTTCCAGTGTTTCCTTTAGCATTGTATAGGCGGATGTGGCCCCCCATTTAGCTCCGTTGGCCCCCAGCTAAGAGAGTTTGGCCTCTATTGGTTGACAGTTGTCGTGTCAGAGCAGGCCTGGATGTTGCTTTGGGGGACTTAAGAGGTGCCCAGCCTTGAAAGTAATCTTGGTGGGGGAAACATGTACAACAAATGAGAGCAGTTGGCCCTCACCACCCCAGTGACTTGCTTGCTGTTACACTTATAGTGACCTCTCATTTACTCGTTGCTGTATATTTCTTTGCAGCCAAAAGAATGTAAGAGTTGTCAACTATTGTTGCCTATCAACAATGACAAGCCACCAGGTTCTGACAACTTGGATGGAAAATTACTGAAGATATTGCAACCCATATTTGCCATATCTTCAATCTAAGCCTACTAGAACGTCTGTGCTCTCCAGGTAGAATCAGGAATTCCCCAGGGCAGCTGTCTAGGACCCTTAATTTTCAACTTTACTAATGACATGACACTGGCCTTGAGTAAAGCCAGTTTGTCTATGTATGTATGCGGATGACTCAACACGATACATGTCAGCTACACCAGGGAGTGAAATCACTGCAGCACTTAACAAAGAGCTGCAGTTAGTTTCAGATTTGGTGGCAATGAATAAGTTAGTTCTAAATATTTAGAAACTAAAAGCATTGTATTTGGGAGAAATCATTCACTAAACCTCAACTAAAACTTGTAATACATAATGTGTAAATTGAGCAAGTTGAGGTGACTAAACTGCTTGAAGTAACCCTGGATTGTAAACTGTCATGGTCAAAACATGTTGATACAACAGTAGCTAAGATGGGGAGAAGTCTGTCCATAATAAAGCGCTACTCTGGCTCCTTAACTTCTCTAGGGTAGGGTGCACTATTTTCACCTACGGATGAAAAGCGTGCACAAAGTAAACTGCCTGCTACTCAGGCCCAGAAGCTAGGATATGCATATAATTGATAGATTTGCATAGAAAACACTCTAAAGTTTACAAAATGGTTAAAACAATGTCCGAGTGTAACAGAACTGATTTGGCAGGCAAAAACCTGAGAAAAATCCATCCAGGAAGTAGGATTTATTTTTATTTTTGTAGTTTTCTATTCAATGCCATTACAGTATCCATTGACTTAGGACTCAAATTGCAGTTCCTATGCATTCCACTAGATGTCAACAGTCTTTAGAAATGGTTTCAGGCTTGTATTCTGAAAAATGAGGGAGTAAGACCAGTCTGAATGACTGGATCCTAAAGTGTCACAGAGCTTTTTCATGCGCAATCCCGAGAGCACACCTTTCTTGTTGACCTTTTATTTATATTTATATATATATATACAGTGCCTTGCGAAAGTATTCGGCCCCCTTGAACTTTGCGACCTTTTGCCACATTTCAGGCTTCAAACATAAAGATATAAAACTGTATTTTTTTGTGAAGAATCAACAACAAGTGGGACACAATCATGAAGTGGAACGACATTTATTGGATATTTCAAACTTTTTTAACAAATCAAAAACTGAAAAATTGGGCATGCAAAATTATTCAGCCCCTTTACTTTCAGTGCAGCAAACTCTCTCCAGAAGTTCAGTGAGGATCTCTGAATGATCCAATGTTGACCTAAATGACTAATGATGATAAATACAATCCACCTGTGTGTAATCAAGTCTCCGTATAAATGCACCTGCACTGTGATAGTCTCAGAGGTCCGTTAAAAGCGCAGAGAGCATCATGAAGAACAAGGAACCCACCAGGCAGGTCCGAGATACTGTTGTGAAGAAGTTTAAAGCCGGATTTGGATACAAAAAGATTTCCCAAGCTTTAAACATCCCAAGGAGCACTGTGCAAGCGATAATATTGAAATGGAAGGAGTATCAGACCACTGCAAATCTACCAAGACCTGGCCGTCCCTCTAAACTTTCAGCTCATAGAAGGAGAAGACTGATCAGAGATGCAGCCAAGAGGCCCATGATCACTCTGGATGAACTGCAGAGATCTACAGCTGAGGTGGGAGACTCTGTCCATAGGACAACAATCAGTCGTATATTGCACAAATCTGGCCTTTATGGAAGAGTGGCAAGAAGAAAGCCATTTCTTAAAGATATCCATAAAAAGTGTCGTATAAAGTTTGCCACAAGCCACGTGGGAGAAAGCAACACAGCTCATCACCCTGAACACACCATCCCCACTGTCAAACATGGTGGTGGCAGCAACATGGATTGGGCCTGCTTTTCTTCAGCAGGGACAGGGAAGATGGTTAAAATTGATGGGAAGATGGATGGAGCCAAATACAGGACCATTCTGGAAGAAAACCTGATGGAGTCTGCAAAAGACCTGAGACTGGGACGGAGATTTGTCTTCCAACAAGACAATGATCCAAAACATAAAGCAAAATCTACAATGGAATGGTTCAAAAATAAACATATCCAGGTGTTAGAATGGCCAAGTCAAAGTCCAGACCTGAATCCAATCGAGAATCTGTGGAAAGAACTGAAAACTGCTGTTCACAAATGCTCTCCATCCAACCTCACTGAGCTCGAGCTGTTTTGCAAGGAGGAATGGGAAAAAATTTCAGTCTCTCGATGTGCAAAACTGATAGAGACATACCCCAAGCGACTTACAGCTGTAATCGCAGCAAAAGGTGGCGCTACAAAGTATTAACTTAAGGGGGCTGAATAATTTTGCACGCCCAATTTTTCAGTTTTTGATTTGTTAAAAAAGTTTGAAATATCCAATAAATGTCGTTCCACTTCATGATTGTGTCCCACTTGTTGTTGATTCTTCACAAAAAAATACAGTTTTATATCTTCATGTTTGAAGCCTGAAATGTGGCAAAAGGTCGCAAAGTTCAAGGGGGCCAAATACTTTCGCTAGGCACTGTAACAGTGTCCTGCATGCCTCTGTGTTTATAAGGGCAGTATTTTTGAGGTATTACTCATGCAATCTATCATCTGTGTGAGTACCTGTGTTCTTTTGTGTTTTTGTGTGTGAGACAAGAAAAGCACCACCAAGCATTTCTCTCTTGCTCTCTCTTTTTCTCTTTCACTCCATATCACACTTCAGTTGTCTAATCTTCTCATTCCTTCATCATGTTTTTTTTGGGCCTCTTCATTGAAGTTTGTAATGAATATTTTTTGGTTTATTTCAAGGTTTGTCATGTTGTTTTGTGGAATATTGTTGTCGTCGAGAGAGCGAGAGAGAGAGAGAGAGAGAGAGAGAGAGAGAGAGAAAAAAAGAATATTTCTAAAACAGTGGTTTGCTGCAGGAAAAGTGCTCTGGCTCAGCAAAGCCTAGAAATTTATATAATTAATTGCTTTGAGCACAATAGCAATGTGTGCTTTACTGTTTCTGGTTGACCGGACCTCAGCACCACATTGTGGCCAGATTCACACTGTGACTTTCTCCACATGGTAATTTTGAAGGGATGGTTTGACTGATGCGCTGTGACATGCCGGGCCAAATGAACTCTCACACACACAAACATGTCCTGCTGCATGGACTGGCCGGATGAGAAGTGCATGTTTTAACAGCCAGGTCTAGCACCATTTATTTTCTCTCTGTCTTTTTCTTTCTTTCTCGATCATGCTTTTTCTTCTCTTACTGGCTCAATCTTTCAATATGTCTACTTCTTTCTTTGGTCTCACTCTCTCTCTCTCTCTCTCTCTCTCTCTCCATCCCTATCCCTCTCTCTCACCCGTCCCCCTCCTTTTCTTTCATTTCTCCACAGTGCCTTCGGCTGTCCCTACTCCGACATCAACATGAAGAAGGAGGCCGTGCTGCCTGACCGGCTGGGCGGCGAAAAGCAGATCACCTTTGTCCCTGTGCACTTTGTCCAGAAGACCAAGACGCTGTGCACTGCCAACGAACAGGAGGAAGCCACGCCCCAGGACACTCCCATGGAAACCAGGTGGGGGGGAAGTGATGTCATTGTGATGATGTGTCAAGATGGCCAGCTGGCCCTGTTTCCATCCTCACTGATCTAAAATGATTGGATAGGTAAGAGCAAAGGTTCAACTTCATAGCTTTTACCCATCCAGACATGTCAGATCAGGGAGTGAAGAAAGGAATAATGCAATTTCTAATTATTTAAACATTGTCAGTGTCGCCACCCAACAGATATTTCTAATTGGACCTGCAGCCTTGGATGGAGAGGAGGCTTGGCTAAATGCAATCCCAATGTCATTGAACCTCTGTTTCACTTTCAGCTTAGAGGCCCTGACACTGTTCCAAACTAGAACAATTACAGCTGTCTTGAAATTTTCAAAGTATTTATCTTAGTCATAACAGAGGACTGCACACTACTCTCTGCAAATTTCACCAAGGTTACAGTGTTGGAGTCTGAGACGAGGCGGATGACGTGCCGTTGGCTCCTCGGCAGAGAAGTTTAAGGGTGGCGAATTGTATTTTTTCACAATGTCCACAGCAGAATCAGAAGCGTTTCGAATCAGAAGCGTTGGGTTAAACGCCTTCTCAGCACTGCCGATCGGCTTAACTTACGCACTGCTCAGAAGGATTTTCTACTATTGCAGTGGGCTTGCTCTATTTGTCTAGGCCTGGCTGGGCTGTGGATGGCTGGCTGCCAGAGTTTACAGTCGGAAGCTTGTCAAGTGTAATAGCGGAGCGGGAGCCGAGCTGTGATGAACGGTTTTAATATAAAACTAACTTGATTATCAACTTTTTAAATTCCCGCCAGAGGAGTCTTTAATGTGTCGGATGTAATCGTACGTTGTTCTATTAATAAATCTTTGCCGTGCCATTGCCGAAGGTTGATTTCAGAAGCCTGCCAAGAAGTCTGCTAGAGTAGGCCATACTCTACTCATAAATAAATACTGAAAAGGTTTTGTTCGAGGTCAGCATTTGTGTAAGGGACTATTGATCACTTACAGTACATGAAAATGTTTCTTTCAAGATATATCTTTGGTCTGGGCAGGTAGTAACAAAGCACACGCAAATGCATCTATTACAATGAACTGTGGACTACGGCCGTCATTGTAAATAAGAATTTGTTCTTAACTGACTTGCCTAGTTAAATAAAATAAAAAAATACCTTCTACCTGTCAGGGGTGTCTAGATAGTTTTCTTACAGCATCTAAAACAGTTTTTATTGGACTGTAATGCTGATAAAATATGTTTACCACCATACATCCCACTACTGGCTTGGCATTGAAGCTAAGCAGTGTCGGTCCTGGTCGGTCCCTGGATGGGTGACCATATGTTGCTGGAATTGATGTTGGAGGGCCAGTAGGAGGCACTCGTTCCCCTAGTAAAGAAAAACATCTCAATTTCCCAGGGCAGTGATTGGGGACTTTGCCCTGTGTAGGATACCCTCTTTCGGATGGGATATTAAATGGGTGTCCTGATCCTCTGTGGTAACCATCTCTGTTCAATGCCTTTTCTCTCTCACTCTTAACCTCTCCCTTTTATCCTCTCTCCCCCCTGCCCCTCACCCTATCTTTCTCTCTGTTTCTACCTTTTGCTCTCTCTATATTTCTTTCTCTCTAATTTTTATCCTCCCTCACTCACTCTCTCCCTTTACTCAATCTCTCCTTCCCCTCTCTCTCTCGCACTCCCTCCCTCGATCCCTCTCTCTCTTTCTCTCCCTCCCTCTCTCTCTCCCCGTCGCTCTCAGGGCTATGTTGTCAGGGTATGAGGAGGCTGGTCGTCTGAGAGGACGACCCCCAGCCAACCCCCTGGTGAAGAGAGAGCCAAGGGAGGAACCAGCCACAGCTCAGGGACAGAAGCTCCTCTCTCTGGGGAAGAGAGGCCTACCCAGCAGGTAAGATAAGATTACTTTATTTGTAAATTGTACACAAGATCCAACCGAAATGTGACTTCCGCTTTTAACCCAACCCCTCCGAAAGACAGACACACACTACCGGTCCAAAAACCTACTCATTCAAGAGTTTTTCTTTATTTTTACTATTTTCAACATTGTAGAATAATAGTGAAGCCATAAACTATGAAATAACACATATGGAATCATGTAGTAACCAAAAAAGAGTTAAACAAATCAAAATATATTTTATATTTGAGATTTTTCAAAGTAGCCAGCCTTTGCTTGATGACAGCTTTTGCACACTCTTGGCATTCTCTCAACCATTCTCTCGATGCTTTTCCAACAGACTTGAAGGAGTTTCCACATATGCTGAGCTTGTTGGCTGCTTTTACTTCACTCTGCGGTTGGACTTATCCCAAACCATCTCAATTTGGTTGAGGTCAGGTGTTATCGAGGCCAGGTCATTTGATGGAGCACTTCATCTCTCTCCTTCTTGGTAAAATAGCCCTTACACAGCCTGGAGGTGTGTTGGGTCATTGTCCTGTTGAAAAACAAATGATAGTCCCACTAAGCCCAAAACAGATGGGATGGCATATTTCTGCAGAATGCTGTGGTAGCCATGCTGGTTAAGTGTGCCTTGCATTCTAAAGAAATCACTGACCATGTCACCAGCAAAGTACCCCCACACCATAACACCACCACCTCCATGCTTTACGGTGGAAAAATATGCATGCGGAGATCACCCGTTCACCCACACCGCGTTTCATAAAGACATGTGGTTGGAACCAAAAATCTCCAGACCAAAGGACAAATTTCCACCTGTCTAATGTCCATTGCTCATGTTTTTTTGGCCCAAGCAAGTCTCTTATTGGTGTCCTTTAAGGGAAAGGGGGATACCTAGTCTGTTGCACAACTGAATGCATTCAACTGAAATGTGTCTTCCGCATTTAACCCAAACCCTCTGAATCAGAGAGGTGCGAGAGGCTGCCATAATCGACATCCACGTCTTCAGTAGTGGTTTCTTTGCAACAATTCAACCATGAAGGCCTGATTCACACAGTCTCCTCTGAACAGTTGATGTTGAGATGTCTCTGTTACTTGAACTCTGAAGCGTTTATTTGGGCTGCAATTTCTGAGGCTGGTAACTCTAATGATCTTATCCTCTGCAGCATAGGTAACTCTGGGTCTTCCATTTCTGTGGCGGTCCTCATGAGAGCCAGTTTCATCATAGCACTTGATGGTTTTTGCGACTGCACTAGAAAAAACCTTCAAAGTTCTTGACATGTCTTAAAGTAATGATGGACTGTCGTTTCTCTTTGCTTATTTGAGCTGTTCATGCCATAATATGGACTTGGTCTTTTACCAAATAGGGCTATCTTCTGTATACCACCCCTACCTTGTCACAACACTGTTTGGCTCACACGCATTAAGAAGGAAAGAAATTTAACTTTTAACAAGGCATACCTGTTAGTTTAAATGAATTCCAGGTGACTACCCCATGAAGCTGGTTGAGAGAATGCCAAGAGTGTGCAAAACTGTCATCAAGGCAAAGGGTGGCTATTTGAAGAATCTCAAATATAAAATATATTTTGATTTGTTTAACACTTTTTTGGTTACTACATGATTCCATATGTGATTTCATAGTTGTGATGTCTTCACTATTATTCTACAATGTAGAAAATAGTAAAAATAAAGAAAAATCCTCCATTGAATAGGTGTTGTGACTGGTCGTGTTCATATACAGGTTTTGGAGAGGTGCAAGGGCTGCCACACTGGGTGTTCTAAAAGCTCTTGTTGTGGGGGGTTAAGTGCCTTGCTAAAGGGCACAACGGCAGACAATGGCATCTCATATTTGATACCAACAACCCTCTGGTTGCCAGTTCACGTCCTGGTAACTCCGGTGGCTGGCTCGCCCCTCTAACTGCTAGGTTACCTGCCGCCCCAGTACATTATACACTATATACCTCAGGCCATAAGGACTTCTTAATCGTTTTACACTACTGATCCATCCGAGCTGTACTAAGCTGACCTGGTAAGGCATTCTCCATAGTTGCTGGAACCATGCTGCAAAGGACAATGTGAAAGGAATATTACAAGTCAGCACTCTTTGGTTCGGGTCAACAAAATAAGTGAAAATGTTTTTACTTTATTGCCGTACTCACAGCAGGTCAAGGCCGTGAGGCCTTCCTATCTCCCTACTTACTATCACCACCATGCTGGGAGAATAGAAAAAATATGTTTTATTGTCACTTACACTGGATAGGTGCAGTGGAAAGTGTTGTTTTAAAGGGTCAGCCATAGTAGTACAGTGCCCCTGGAGCAAATTAGGGTTAAATGCCTTGCTCAAAGGCACATCGACACATTTTTCACCTTGTCGGCTTGTGCATTCGAACCAGCGACCTTTCGGTTACTGGCCGAACACTCTAAGTACTAGGCTACCTGCTGCCATAATATGACCTGTAATTGTGTGGATGTGGGTAACGCAAAACATTGGCTAGTTTTTCACCACTCTGCATCTTCAGATTAAACCGGTTTCTCTGGTGAACCATACAATAGCATTAGTTGACCATGCTGTTAGGATACGTGTGGCAGGTGATGTGTTTTTGAGTGAGAGAAGTTCATTGCTGATCTCAATTTCTTGAAATGAAATCAGCATGCTTTCATTTTGTTTTAAAATAGTTAGCAGTAGTTCAGAAGGTCAGGGCCTGTTTTCCCAGAAGCATCTTAAGGCTCAATGGTTTTAAAAAATAAACTTAACCTTTAGATGTTTTTGGGAAACCAGGTCCTGGTCATTTGTACTGTAACGGCAGCCATCTTGTCATAGAAATTTCTGAGATAGAGATTTCCGAATCTTACTTTTTGTGAATTGGTTTCACCTCCAAATCCAATTTCCTGTTCTGTCAATAATTTAGAAAAGTGTTAGTCATCTCTTCATATAGCACCACCTGCATTTCCTCTCTCAGCGTCTCAGAGCTCTGTGTCACCGTCACAACTCTCTGTACTCTCTAACAGGGCGTTTTGAGACCGGCGCTTGCTCTGCCACCCGGCTCTTAGCGAGGCCCCCCTGGGGTTCCTCTCGGTCGGGTTGACATGGTGTTAATGCAAGGGCACTGATCCAGAACCGTCCATGGGCCACGCTCGCTCTGTCTGTCTCTGTGGTTACTGTGTTTAGAGCACTGAGATGCAGTGCAGATCACAGAGACACGAGGCAGGAGTTTACACACACTCTCACCCATAACGCTGGATTGTTTCAATTCAACCCCCAATCTCCCTAAGCCCACAAAACCTATTTAAACAAGAACACATCTCTACTGTATCTGCGGCATCGATTCAAGTCAAACCAAATGCTGCCACAAAATATTTATAGCCACAGTCTGATTTATCACTACTTCAGCCATAAAATGGCTACAGATCCCTTCAAATTGTGTTTTAACCCCTATCATAACTCAGCCACTGTGATTTCACTTCCCTGTCACCATACTGTCACCATACTGATGTCAACGACCCACACACCCACCCGTCCAAAGCTCATGGAAATACAAATGCTCTGTCATTAAAGAGCCATACTGTCGCAGATGGCTCCTGAGAAAGAGAGGGAGAGGAAGAGACGGTTGAGAGGGGAAGAGACAGTTGAGAGGGGAAGAGACGGTTGACAGACGGTTGAGAGAGACAGGAGAGAAGGAGAGACGGGGGAGAGAGAGAAGGAGAGATGGAGAGAGAGACAGAGTGTGTGTGTACAGTAATGCCGTATAGAGCGAGCAGATTAGAAAACCCTACATCCCAGTGTGATTGAATTAGTTTTCCCTCATACGGCCCGCTCTAGCCAGGTTCTCCTGTGTGTACGTTTACGACGAGGAGCTGATTATTAAACCCTGTGAAAGATTTACCGCATTCCTTGAACATTATGTAAGGATGCTGTTATATAAAAAATGAAAATAAAAAGTGTCACACAAGCTTAAAATTAGGAAGAGTTACCTGACATAACCATCGTGGTTGATCCGGCTATATTTTACCGAAATACATTGGCGCTTGTTATGTAAGATATTTGTATCAATATTTCCTGATCTGGCATGCCTCCCTCGATGCAGTGAAAATAAAACCCAGTATTGCGTTATTCTATAGTCCATTGTTTGAGTGCAGCAATGCAGCAGAGATGTACACTACCATTCAAAAGTTTGGGGTCACTTAAAATGTCCTTGTTTTTGAAAGAAAAGCAACAAAAAAAGTCCATTCAAATAACATCAAATTGATCAGAAATACAGTGTGGACATTGTTATCGTTGTAAATGACTATTGTTGCTGGAAATTATTTTTTAATGGAATATCTACATAAGCGTAAAGAGGTCCATTATCAGCAACCATCACTCCTGTGTTCCAGTGTTAGCTAATCCAAGTGTATAATTTTAAAAGGCTAATTGATCATTAGAAAACCCTTTTGCAATTATGTTAGCACAGCTGAAAACTGTTGTGCTGATTTAAAGAAGCAATAAAACGTGCCTTCTTTAGACTAGTTGAGTATCTGGAGCATCAGCATTTGTGGGTTCGATTACAGGCTCAAAATGGCCAGAAACAATGCACTTTCTTCTGAAACGTGTCACTCTATTCTTGTTCTGTGAAATGAAGGCTATTCCATGTGAGAAATTGACAAGAAACTGAATATCTCATACAACGCTGTGTACTAACTACTCCCTTCACAGAACAGAGCAAACTGGCCCTAACCAGAATAGAAAGAGGAGTGGGAGGCCCCGGTGCACAACTGAGCAAGAAGACAAGTACATTAGAGTGTCTAGTTTGAGAAACAGACGCCTCACAAGTCCTCAACTGGCAGCTTCGTTAAATAGTACCCGCAAAACCCCAGTCTCAACGTCAACAGTGAAGAGGCGACTCCGGGATGCTGGCCTTCTAGGCAGAGTTCATCTGTCTGTGTTCTTTTGTCCATCTTAATCTTTTCTTTTTATTGGCCAGTCTAAGATATGGCTTTTTCTTTGCAACTCTGCCTAGAAGGCCAGCATCCCGGAGTCGCCTCTTCACTGTTGACGTTGAGAAGTTGAGACTCATTAATCATTCAATGTTTGTCGGCTCGACTTTCAACCGGGGAGACAAGACCCCTTGAGAGTTTTGAAATAATGAACTTGGTACTCTTTGAGCTGGTTTGTGTATTATGAAACATCAACAACGTAGTCCTCTGAGATAGCTTTGGCTTCAACTTGGCTGATCCTCAAGGTTATTTCTGTCTGTGGCCAGTCTTGGAAATACTGTCAGGACTTTTCCTTGGGAATTTCCTTTAGTTCCTCAATTTATTTATCTCCTATTCACTGTCACAATCAATTCAAAAGCATGGCTTTCACTTTACACAATGTATGTAGTGTCATGGTCTGAAGTAGACCTGTGCTGTAGCTGTAGACTCTAAAGTCTATTATAACATAATAAATATGACCTTCTGTTTTTTTTCATTTTCACTATATCACTGGATTATTGAAGCTGTAAATCCCGTACTTCCCATTGACAATGATAGAAGAGTTAGCTATAGCTAATGCAGGATGGGAAGTTACTGTAGTCTCAATTAAAAGTGTATAATTTCACTGGTTCTTAATAGTTTGTGCTGGAAATGTTTGACTGGACATTTTTTTATTTAAATGTTTTTATTTTTTATTGATATGATTTATTTAAGTGTCATACACCTACCGGTGCCCAGTCCACATGGGTTTACAAGACACTAGTAAACACAGTAACATTTTCCTTGTACTCAACAAATTAACATTTCACAAATGATATTCAGTTGAAGTTGGAAGTTTACATACACTTAGGTTGGAGTCATTAACTTGTTTTTCAACCACTCCACAAATGTCTTCTAAACAAACTATAGTTTTGGCATGACAGAAGTCATTTTTCCAACAATTGTTTACAGACAGATTATTTCACTTATAATTCACTGTATCACAATTCCAGTGGGTCAGAAGTTTACATACACTAAGTTGACTGTGCCTTTAAACATCTTGGAAAATTCCAGAACATGATGTCATGGCTTTAGATAGGCTGATAGGCTAATTGATATCATTTGAGTCAATTGGAGGTGTACCATGTGTGAATGCATTTCAAGGCCTGCCTTCAAACTCAGGGCCTCTTTGCTTGACATCATGGGAAAATCAAAAGAAATCATAAAAATTGTAGACCTCCACAAGTCTGGTTCATCCTTGGGAGCAATTTCCAAATGCCTGAAGGTACCACATTCATCTGTACAAACAATAGTACACAAGTATAAACACCATGGAACCATGTAGCCGTCATACCTCTCAGGAAGGAGACGCGTTCTGTCTCCTAGAGATGAATGTACTTTGGTGCGAAAAGTGCAAATCAATCCCAGAACAACAGCAAAGGACCTTGTGAAGATGCTGGAGGAAACGGGTACAAAAGTATAGCACTGGTCACCATAGCAGCACCACACGTAGCACACACTCTAACAGGTATATTTCACTGGTCACCTCCAAAGCCAATTCCTGCTTTGGCCGCCTTTCCTTCCAGATCTCTGCTGCCAATGACTGGAACGAACTCCAAAAATCTCTGAAGCTGGAGACTCATATCTCCCTCACTAACTTTAATCACCAGCTGTCAGACCAGCTCACAGATCATTGCACCTGTACATAGCCCATCTGTAAATAGCCCATCCAACTACCTCATCCCCATACTGTTATTTATTTATTTTGCTCCTTTGCACCCCAGTATCTCTACTTGCACATTCATCTTCTGCACATCTATCACTCCAGTGTTTAATTGCTATATTGTAATTATTTCATCACTATGGCCTATTTATTGCCTTAGCTCCCTTATCCTACCTCATTTGCACACACTGTATATAGACTTTTTCTATTGTATTATTGACTGTATGTTTGTTTATTCCATGTGTAACTCCGTGTTGCACTGCTTTGCTTTATCTTGGCCAGGACGCAGTTGTAAATGAGAACTTCTTCTCAACTAGCCTACCTGGTTAAATAAAATCTATATCCACAGTAAAACGAGTCCTATATCGACATAACCTGAAAGGCCGCTCAGCATGAAAGAAGCCACTGCTCCAAACCTGCCATAAAAAAGCCAGACTACGGTTTGGAACTGTAAATGGGGACAAAGATTGTGCTTTTTGGAGAAATGTCCTCTTGTCTGATGAAACAAAAATAGAACTGTTTGGCCAAAATGACCATCGTTATGTTTGGAGGAAAAAGGGGGAGGCTTGCAAGCTGAAGAACACCATCCTAAACGTGAAGCACGGGGGCTGGCAACCTAACCTAAGACAGGGAATTTTTACTAGGATTAAATCTCAGGAATTGTGAAAAATTGAGTTTAAATGTATTTGGCTAAGGTGTATGTAAACTTCCGACATCAACTGTACATACAATAATCATGACAGATAGCATCTCGCCACATGTTTACATAGTAGATAGAATTCTAACTGTTCTTGTTCCCCTCATCATCAGTCACTATATTCTCTTTAACGGTAGGGCCTAGCATTTCCGTATCTGTGGATGGGATTTGCATTGTGCAGTAGATTTGATTGGCGATTCAGGTATGGTCTCTGACTGCTTAGACCTCTGTCAATATCTTCCTGTAGAGGTAGCATCATCCAGGGGGAAGGGCAGAGGCTCACTGTAGTCTCCTTTAAATCCCTGTCTGATAGAACATAACAATGAGAGGACTTCTCCCAAATGGAGCAGACAGGTCTTTTGCCTTTGGAGGAGACGCATTAAAAGTTGTGCTGCCGTAGAATTACTTCTGTTGAACATACATTCCCATTTAAGTCAATTTAATGTATGTATACAGTGCCTTGCGAAAGTATTCGGCCCCCTTAAACTTTGCGACCTTTTGCCACATTTCAGGCTTCAAACATAAAGATATAAAACTGTATTTTTTTGTGAAGAATCAACAACAAGTGGGACACAATCATGAAGTGGAACGACATTTATTGGATATTTCAAACTTTTTTAACAAATCAAAAACTGAAAAATTGGGCGTGCAAAATTATTCAGCCCCCTTAAGTTAATACTTTGTAGCGCCACCTTTTGCTGCGATTACAGCTGTAAGTCGCTTGGGGTATGTCTCTATCAGTTTTGTACATCGAGAGACTGAATTTTTTTCCCATTCCTCCTTGCAAAACAGCTCGAACTCAGTGAGGTTGGATGGAGAGCATTTGTGAACAGCAGTTTTCAGTTCTTTCCACAGATTCTCGATTGGATTCAGGTCTGGACTTTGACTTGGCCATTCTAACACCTGGATATGTTTATTTTTGAACCATTCCATTGTAGATTTTGCTTTATGTTTTGGATCATTGTCTTGTTGGAAGACAAATCTCCGTCCCAGTCTCAGGTCTTTTGCAGACTCCATCAGGTTTTCTTCCAGAATGGTCCTGTATTTGGCTCCATCCATCTTCCCATCAATTTTAACCATCTTCCCTGTCCCTGCTGAAGAAAAGCAGGCCCAAACCATGATGCTGCCACCACCATGTTTGACAGTGGGGATGGTGTGTTCATTCTGATGAGCTGTGTTGCTTTTACGCCAAACATAATGTTTTGCATTGTTGCCAAAAAGTTCAATATTGGTTTCATCTGACCAGAGCACCTTCTTCCACATGTTTGGTGTGTCTCCCAGGTGGCTTGTGGCAAACTTTAAACAACACTTTTTATGGATATCTTTAAGAAATGGCTTTCTTCTTGCCACTCTTCCATAAAGGCCAGATTTGTGCAATATACGACTGATTGTTGTCCTATGGACAGAGTCTCCCACCTCAGCTGTAGATCTCTGCAGTTCATCCAGAGTGATCATGGGCCTCTTGGTTGCATCTCTGATCAGTCTTCTCCTTCTATGAGCTGAAAGTTTAGAGGGACGGCCAGGTCTTGGTAGATTTGCAGTGGTCTGATACTCCTTCCATTTCAATATTTTCGCTTGCACAGTGCTCCTTGGGATGTTTAAAGCTTGGGAAATCTTTTTGTATCCAAATCTGGCTTTAAACTTCTACACAACAGTATCTCGGACCTGCCTGGTGTGTTCCTTGTTCTTCATGATGCTCTCTGCGCTTTTAACGGACCTCTGAGACTATCACAGTGCAGGTGCATTTATACGGAGACTTGATTACACACAGGTGGATTGTATTTATCATCATTAGTCATTTAGGTCAACATTGGATCATTCAGAGATCCTCACTGAACTTCTGGAGAGAGTTTGCTGCACTGAAAGTAAAGGGGCTGAATAATTTTGCACGCCCAATTTTTCAGTTTTTGATTTGTTAAAAAAGTTTGAAATATCCAATAAATGTCGTTCCACTTCATGATTGTGTCCCACTTGTTGTTGATTCTTCACAAAAAAATACAGTTTTATATCTTTATGTTTGAAGCCTGAAATGTGGCAAAAGGTCGCAAAGTTCAAGGGGGCCGAATACTTTCGCAAGGCACTGTATAGCCATGTCCTTTCCAGTTATGCTACTCTAATGTGCCCCCTGAGCTCAATTGTTCCCCCAGACATATTCGGGACATGCATTCATTTCATTGCCTCTAAGCACGTACTAGAAGATGTCTCGCAGTTATTACAAGAAGAATTCTGTAGCCATCCATATTACCATAGCCATAACCTTTAAAAATCTGCATTGCCGAAGTATTGTGCACTGCTGTAGTTTGTCCCCATAGACACCTGGTTCAGGTCATTTAGAATATGTTTTGGGGTTTTATATTTCTCACCTTTTCATTATTTTATTTGTTAAGCACTTTGAAATGCATCCCCTGTAAGAGATGTTACTCTACAAATAATGTTTGATTGATTGATTTCTCATAGAGAACACAGTCCCACTTTAAATGAGGTGCAACTTATAAAGGCTTCATATGCCCTACATAAATGCTTCACAAATCATCTATAATCGTATGTCATACTCTATAAATTGTGTACAAGAATACATAGTATTTTATGTCACGTTTGGCAAATCACCCTACAGTGGTAATGGATGTCATCCTTTATACACCATTTATAAAGTATTGGATACACTTATAGATGATTTATGAAGCCTTTGTAGTGCTTATGAAGTGTTTTATGTATGCTATATAAAGCCTTTATAAGTTGTAAAATCTGTTGTTTTACCTTCATGGGAAAGACCTGCATCAGGTGTTTCTATGGTGTTTCTCCTACAGTCTTCTTTACTGTCAAGAGAGACTGCCCTGCCAAACTGCATCACAGTCCCCCTTTCAGCTAGCACCCAATCACTGTGGACATGCTATCATAACCACTATCCATAGAGCTATCATTACTGTATCCTCAGCACTGGTGTTTTTCTCTGCCAAGTGCACATCGATGTACAGCAGTTTGTAAGATGGTGCAATGATGTGAATGCTATAAAGTAGATACGTATGTGTGCTTTATAATAGGATTTATTTTTATACCATGACGATATATAGATTTTATGTAAGCCATCTCAGGTTTATATTCGCTCTGTTGTTAGGACTTAAAAGCAGTTCCACCTCAAGGCTTGTTTGCTTGGTAATCTTCTAGCCCCAATAGTGAATCGCTTTCTCGCTGTAAGATCATCTTTCTCTCTCTTTCTTTCTTTCTTTCTTCAGGCTCTCCCAGTCAACAAAATATCTGCGAGTCAAAGAGGAGGAGGAAGAGATTGACTTGAATAGCATGATCACAGGTAATGGAAACAGCTGGGGTAGATGGTTCAAAGGTTGTCGTTAATGGTATTATTGACATCCTGGATGCTTTCCCTCGCTCTGCTTGCTCTTTGGAGTGTCGTATGGGCTGGAGATACTACATTACCTCCAGTCATTTCCCCCCGTACCTTCTGGCAGCCGGCACCCCAAGTGACTCAAGGCAACGAGAGCATAGACCTATCTATGTTCCTGTGGCACCTTTTTAGTTGTTTTTCAGAGAGAGAGAGAGAGAGAGAGATATAAACACTCACTAATGATGACATTGTAATGCCCTTTTATAGTAGAGTCTCCTCACCCAAAGCTATTCAGCTAGTGACAGGTTTTTATTTTTAAATTGTGTAAGTGGCTTGCCGGCTGCTTAGCATCTGACAGGTAGTTACTCTCCACAAAGATGGCTGGTTGTGTGAGCGAGCAATCACTGGAGAGTTGGATACCCAATTTCACCTGAGGTAATTGATGTCAATCACGGTTGCTACTGGGGTGATTTCTCTGTGAAATTGGGCGTTTTCAAGTAGCAAGGAAGTATTAGTCCTAAGTCACTGGATCACCTGGCCTCGCAGTCACTCACTTTGATTTCAGTGAGCACAGGTGTAATGGAGTTTTGAGACTGGTTCAAAACCTAGAGGGGAAAAACACAGATCTTTTAGTTTAGTTTTTCTTTTTACTACATTGGCGAGGCCCAATAACATCTAGATTCCTCTATCTATTCGGATAGCTGCATTGATTGCTATGATTTGGTGGGTGGTTTCCATGGCAACCTGGCCCAGTCAGCAGGCGAGAGGTGGGGGGGGCACAGGGAGTGTGTGTGTGTGCGTGTATTTTTTCCGTTAAGCTGTCAGTTTCTCCCAAGGAAAAAGAGACAACGTAGTCGAAGGAGCCCTGTTTCGTATCCTTTCAGGCCGAGTGCATTTCACCGGCTGTGTATCGGAGTGAATAACAAATTTGAGCTCCACTACCCTCGACGACAGCTCTTCCAACGCCATGAGGACGATAAGAGGAGGTGAAAGAGCTCTAGTTGTGACGACAGAATGCATTACTGCTACAGCCGGAGTAGCCAGTCAGGCAGGCCACACACACACACCACATACCCAAACACATACTTGTGCACACAAACCAACCACACTCGCCTTACCTCCAGGCCACAAAGACCCAATTGCTTCTGCCATGAGTTTGTTCTTTGCTGCCTCAACGAACTAACCAAACTGATCCGTACTCTACTGTGAAGGATGATTCTGGGACCTGGATTTCATTCAGTACATTCTGTACCGGCAATGTGATAAGATAGTTAGAGAACACCACACAATGAGAAATTAAACTGAAGAACACTCAAGAATCTCAGTCTTCTCACTCCATGCAGGAATGTCCATTCTTGTCATTCTTTCCTCCTTTGTTTTGTGGGACTTTTTCGGTAACTGTGGGATGGCAAGTGATCAGAAGAGACTTGTCGGGTCACCCCGCCCTTGGACTCCTTTACAGCTGAAATCTGAAAGGGACAGATGAGAGAGAGAGAGAGAGAGAGATTAATCTCTTTTCTATCCCTTGTCTTCTCTCTCCTTACCTCTCTCTTCTTCTTTCCTCTCCTCCATCCTCTCCTCTATCTTCCTGGTACAGGAAGAGACAGTCCAGTCCGCCTTGGCTACAGCATACTTTTCAAACTGGACTTTTTTTGAAGTTATAACAAATATTGTTGCTATAGCATATAGTTATTACTCACTATGAGTTTATATGGTAGTTATACTATAGTTAAAGCATTTGTGTAAGTGGTACTGCAATGTTCATTACTGAGCTGTAGTTTACATTTCTTGTCCCACACTAGCAGATAATCATATTCTGGTCTTGATTCATTCATAACTGTCGTAGAGTTGAATACACTTCTGAGTGTCATGACAATCCATCTCTATGAACAATGTTAATTATGTTAATGTACTGAATGATTGTGTTAGTGAGTGATCTGATTGCAATATCATCCATTGAAGATCTTGACTCATGACTTGCGTTCATATATACAGTGGGGCAAAAAAGTATTCAGTCAGCCACCAATTGTGCAAGTTCTCCAACTTAAGATGAGAGAGGCCTGTAATTGTCATCATAGGTACACTTCAACTATGACAGACAAATTGAGAAGAAAAAATTCCAGAAAATCACATTGTAGGATTTTTAATAAATTTATTTGCAAATTATGGTGGAAAATAAGTATTTGGTCACCTACAAACAAGCAAGATTTCTGGCTCTCACAGACCTGTAACTTCTTCTTTAAGAGGCTCCTCTGACCTCCACTCGTTACCTGTATTAATGGCACCTGTTTGAACTTGTTATCAGTATAAAAGACACCTGTCCACAACCTCAAACAGTCACACTCCAAACTCCACTATGGCCAAGACCAAAGAGCTGTCAAAGGACACCAGAAACAAAGTTGTAGACCTGCACCAGGCTGGGAAGACTGAATCTGCAATAGGCAAGCAGCTTGGTTTGAAGAAATCAACTGTGGGAGCAATTATTAGGAAATGGAAGACATACAAGACCACTGATAATCTCCCTCGATCTGGGGCTCCACGCAAGATCTCACCCCGTGGGGTCAAAATTATTACAAGAACGGTGAGCAAAAATCCCAGAACCACATGGGGGGACCTAGTGAATGACCTGCAGAGAGCCGGGACCAAAGTAACAAAGCCTACCATCAGTAACACACTACGCCGCCAGGGACTCAAATCCTGTAGTGCCAGACGTGTCCCCCTGCTTAAGCCAGTACATGTCCAGGCCCGTCTGAAGTTTGCTAGAGAGCATTTGGATGATCCAGAAGAAGATTGGGAGAATGTCATATGGTCAGATGAAACCAAAATAGAACTTTTTGGTAAAAACTCAACTCGTCGTGTTTGGAGGACAAAGAATTCTGAGTTTCATCCAAAGAACACCATACCTACTGTGAAGCATGGGGGAGGAAACATCATGCTTTGGGGCTGTTTTTCTGCAAAGGGACCAGGACGACTGATCCGTGTAAAGGAAAGAATGAATGGGGCCATTTATCGTGAGATTTTGAGTGAAAACCTCCTTCCATCAGCAAGGGCATTGAAGATGAAATGTGGCTGGGTCTTTCAGCATGACAATGATCCCAAACACACCGCCCGGGCAACGAAGGAGTGGCTTCGTAAGAAGCATTTCAAGGTCCTGGAGTGGCCTAGCCAGTCTCCAGATCTCAACCCCATAGAAAATCTTTGGAGGGAGTTGAAAGTCCGTGTTGCCCAGCAACAGCCCCAAAACATCACTGCTCTAGAGGAGATCTGCATGGAGGAATGGGCCAAAATACCAGCAACAGTGTGTGAAAACCTTGTGAAGACTTACAGAAAACGTTTGACCTCTGTCATTGCCAACAAAGGGTATATAACAAAGTATTGAGACACTTTTTTGTTATTGACCAAATACTTATTTTCCACCATAATTTGCAAATTAATTAATTAAAAATCCTACAATGTGATTTTCTGGATTTTTTTTTCTCATTTTGTCTGTCATAGTTGAAGTGTACCTATGATGAAAATTACAGGCCTCATCTTTTTAAGTGGGAGAACTTGCACAATTGGTGGCTGACTAAATACTTTTTTGCCCCAGTGTGTATATCCACAAATTTCTTGTTAACAAAGTAAAGTTTTGGCAAGTCGGTTAGGACATCTACTTTGCGCATGACATAAGTCGTTTTTCCAACAATTGTTTACAGACAGATTATTTCACTTATAATTCACTGTATCACAATTCCAGTGGGTCAGAAGTTTACATACACTAAGTTGACTGTGCCGTTAAACAGCTTGGAAAATTTCAGAACATGATGTCATGCTTTAGAAGCTTCTGATAGGCTGATTGAAATCATTTCAGTCAATTGGAGGTGTACCTGTGAATGTATTTCAAGGCCTACCTTCAAACTCAGTGCCTCTTCTCTTGACATCATGGGAAAATTAAAAGAAAACAGCCAAGACCCCAGAAAAAAAAGTCTGGTTCATCCTTGGGAGTAATTTCCAAAAGAAGAAAAGGTACCACGTTCATCTGTACAAACAATAGTACGCAAGTATAAACACCATGGGACCACGCAGCCGTCATACCGCTCAGGAAGGAGATGCGTTGTGTCTCAGAGATGAACGTACTTTGGTGTGAAAAGTGCAAATCATTCCCAGAACAACAGCAAAGGACCTTGTGAAGATGCTCGAGGAAACAGGTACAAAAGTATCAATATTCACAGTAAAACGAGTCCTATATCGACATAACCTGAAAGGCTGCTCAGCAAGGAAGGGAACCCGATGGTCACTCTGACAGCATTCTAGAGCTCCTCTGTGGAGATGGGATAACCTTCCAGAAGGACAACCATCTCGGCAGTACTCCACCAATCTGCCTTTATGGTAGAGTGGCCAACCGGAAGCCACTCCTCAGGAAAAGGCACATGACAGCCCACTTGGAGTTTGCCTAAAGACTCTCAGACCATGAGAAACAAGATTATCTGGCCTGATGAAGCCAAGATTGAACTCTTAGTCTGGATCGAGGGAAAGATGAACAGAGCGAAGTACAGAGACATCCTTGATGAAAGCCTGCTCCAGAACCTCAGACTAGGGTGAAGGTTCACCTTCCAACAGGACAACCCTAAGCACACAGCCAAGACAATGCAGGAGTGGCTTCAGGACAAGTCTCTGAATGTCCTTGAGTGGCCCAGCCAGAGCCCATACTTGAACCCGATCGAACATCTCTGGAGAGACCTGAAAATAGCTGTGCATCAATGCTCCCCATCCAACCTGACAGAGCTTGAGAGGATCTGCAGAGAAGAATGGGAGAAACTCCCCAAATACAAGTGTGCCAAGCTTGTAGCGTCATACCCAAGAAGAGTCCTAATTTATATATATATTTTTTATATAACCTTTATTTAACTAGACAAGTCAGTTTAGCAAATTCTTATTTACAATGACGGCCTTGGAACATTGAGTTAACTGCCTTGTTCAGGGGCAGAACAACAGATTTTTACCTCAGGGATTCGGTCTAGCAACAAACTCTCTAACCACTAGGCTACCTGCCGCCCTGAGTCGAGGCTGTAATCACTACCAAAGGTGCTTCAACAATGTGCTGAGTAAAGGGTCTGAATACTTATGTAAATGTGATACTTCAGTTTGACATTTATTCTACATTTGCAAACATTTTTAAAATCCAGGTTTTGCTTTGTCATTTTGCGGTATTATGTATAGATTGATGGGAAGAAAAAAAAGGTTTTAATCCATTTCAGAATAAGGCTGTAACGTAACAAAATGTGGAAAAAGTCAAGGGGTCTGAATACTTTCTGAATGCACTGTATATACACATCTTTTAAAGATATTTATTCCTTTATTATTTTTCAGTAACCTTCCCCTAATTGGAGTAAACTAATGAACAAGAACGCTTCTACTTACAGCTCAAACATACTATATCAATTTTACAGACACAATCTATTTTACATTGGTTAACTTTTGTTTGTATCTAGTTCTATCCTTCCTTTACCCTCAACTCCTCCCATCTATTTCTGAAGACCATCCAGTTTGATATCTATTTGCCATATATTTTTAACAGTGCTGTTTCACAAAAGTTCAGAACATATTAAAAAATAATGTGTCTCTCGTGTCTGATTGGGCCTTCCCCGCATGCAGAATGACACAGCACTCTATCACGCTCACTACTCTACACCATTTTGAAGATTCACCAAGTGATGTGCTGCTCTCTTCTTTCTCTCTCTTTCTCTTTCCCTCGCTCTCTCTTTCTCTTTCTCCACCCAATCGTGAAGAGCAAGTGGTCTCGCAGTCTCATAACTGTGCAGGGAAACAGATGGTCCCTATCTGACACTCGCTGGGGAGAGAGCCACCCCATACACAATCATTTTCTAGCGCGCCAGTGGCCCCCACCTGCTGTGGCCTGCTCACATTTCCCTGCTGCTGTTCAATATGGGCTAATGCTGCTGGGATCCTCAATGTCTAGTCTCACATGAAAAGTATCTGGGACTCTTTGTTTACATACCAAGCTGATTTGGAACAGTGGAGGCCTTTGCGATTGTTGAGCTTCTGAGGGAGTTGGAATTTCAGGGTTGAGGTGAAATCCATGTCTGAAGGGATGTTTTGGTTGGCATAGTGCTAGTTAGGACTGTCCCCGACTAAAAAAAGAAAATGGTGGTCGACCAAGATTTGTCCTCTTCAATCGATTGGTCGAAATGTTTAAACATATTTTTCCATATATAGACAGACACACTGTTTGAATAAAATAAACTACATATGCACTGAGCTTGTCTGATGCTTTAAGCACACTGTTTGATTAAATAATTAAGACACACAAATAACTCGAGCCCGATGGTCACACTGTGTTGAAGTAAATGACAGTGAGTACCTGTGTAACTGGCGCACGTTGTCTCGCTGTCCTCCCTACTGCAGCGAAAATACACAACAGCACAGCAAGTGTTTATTGTGCTGAAGCTGCAAAATCATTTCAGCCATTTGGTTTCTTACTTGTTGCTGTCTGAAAAGTTCTGTTACCGAAATCCATAATTTGTTTCGGAAAAACATTCCCTATTCCTTTCATCCTTGTTCTCTTTACGTGAAACATCTCATGCATGTGACCAATAGGGCCTGACCTACAGCCTATCATAATCACATAAAAGCTCCAAACACAGTAACACGTCACAGCAAAATGGATGCGGAGGACGTGAAAAAGAAACTCAAAATGGGTGAATGTTTAGGGAAAGGGGAAGTCAAATCTGTGGAAGACATTTGACTTAGTTGTGGAAACTACTGGAGATCATGAAAAATTAGGGTATAAGAGCAAGCTTTGTGAGTTATGTGTGCCAAACAGTTGCTGTTAGATTACAATATTTATATTTTCTCCGACCATTTGGAACAGTGTAAACAACACCAAATAAGTGTACCATAGAGCCTGTTCTTATTAAAAAATATATATAAAGCCTTTATTACAGCAAACTAAAAACAGTTGCATGCATTCGTGAATTGCAGTTTATTTATTGTGTAGGCTAATTATTCAAAGCTCCCTTTGTTATTTAATTTTCAAACTTAAATGCTTGATTGTATTTCAAAGCATGAATGTCTCGTATGCTGTGTGATGGCATGAGTGAATGATTGGTTGATACAGTAGCCTATATATTGAAATATAGGCCTAAGTAAGTAAGTTACGGTATTAAGACTAAACAGGATGTGCTCTTAGGCCTATAGCTCGATGGTGGTTATACAAGACTATTATACAAAGCCTACTAATGACAACTACATTACTTATTATTTTAATGATGATCATAATAATAATTGTAATAATAACTATAAGAAGATAAAGAAAAAGTAGGGTATAGGAGCGAGAGCTGTGTACATATTATGTGTGACAAAGAGGTGCTGTTAGATTTCAGTATTATTTTTCTGTCTGTTTGGAACAGTGTAAACAACACTAAATCAATTATACGTAATACCAGTCTGTTCTAACCCAAAAAATTGTAAAGCCTTTATTACAGCATAGCAAAGATTAAAAACAGACAAATCTGTGAAATTGCTTTATCCAACATTTTGCTGTTGCATGAGGCTTGGTGCTCACGGAATCAGTAGACTAAACACTCAAACAGGCAACAGAAGCAAGATCTGTCTTATTTTTGTTGATATATATATATATATATATGGATGATTTATAAAGCCAGGCACATCTTAACAGTTAGGCTATTGATTATAGACCTAATTAAGTCGGGGGTTTCCCCTCTCCTCAATATTCTTAGACAATAAGGCTAACATGCTGACAACACAGGTCGCGCGCGTGTGTCTGCCATTGCGCACGTGTTGATTTTGTCCACCCACACCAGATGTGATCAGGACATGCAGGTTGAAATATCAAAACAAACTATTAATTTGGGGACAGGTCGAAAAGCATAAAGAATTATGGCAATTTATCCAGCTGGCTTGCTGTTGCTAGCTAATTTGTCCTGTGATATAAACATTGGGTTGTTATTTTCCCTGAAATGCACGATGTCATCTACTCCGACAATGAATCCACAGATAAATGGGTAAACCGAGTTTGTTTCTAGTAATCTCTCTTCCTTCAGGCTTCTTCTTTAGATTTCATATAGTGGTTGGGAACCAACTTTAAGGTGCATTACCAATACCAACTGGAATGGAGTTAATCTTTCAATCACCCACATGGGTGATTAGCAGCGTGTCATGGGTCACAAATAGAACCAAGTTCTATTTTAGCGCCTGGCTACGTAGACGCTTGTTGGCGCGCGCATTGATTGAATAACATGTATGTGTACATTTATTTTGCATCGCACGTGATGCGAGCGGTGTGGTCAGCATGTAAGGCAAGGACTGTTTCCTCGTCTGCTGCTGCTGCCTCCGCCGGATTGGTCTCATTCCCAATATGTTGGTTAACTTTGCTATTAAGCACACATCAACATAGGGAAATGCGGCAATTCTACGGCGCACTGAAGATTGTTTCAGAACTGCAGACAGCAACTGTATCCAATGCGGGAAGAAGTGCATTAGTTAGAATATTAGATGTATTATTTTTACATAACATAACCATATACAATGTCAGTATCACATGTCTTACAGTGATGGACTGTGCCATTCCCGTGGCCTCCGCAATGGATTAGTCCACAGAGACAGACGCAAATCAGACAGGTGTCTTGTACACCATGAAGAAAAAAATGTATATTTGACTGCTCGACTAAATAAATCTTGGTCAACCAACAGCCTATCGACCAAACAATCGACCAGTCGGCTAAATGGGGTCAGCCCTAGTGCTATGCCATCTACGAAAATCCTAGTTTTGATACCAAGTTGGTATAGACAGCATTGCCAGTCACTGTTGTGAGGACAGGGAGATAAGCAATGCCATTTTTAATTACCATTATTTTGGCTTTAGGTGGCAGTAGGCAGCCCTAGCGGCGTGTAATCTGTCTGTTACCATAGCAGCAGAGGGGGAATTGTATGGCCAACTCGACCAATAACTAGGGCGAGACCACCGCCACCCAGTCACCACCTAAACAGGGTCTGGTAAACAGGGTCTGCATGTCTTACCAGCTGCTACTTTCGGGTTGAGGAGGGGAGAAGGAGGGAGGCGGTCATGAACTGGTTATGCTTAGTAATGACTAGTCTCTTTGCTGAGTTGTCTGTGTCAATGCAGTAGTGCTGTGGGTGTGTGCCTGCGTGCCATGCATTAATGATTGCTCAAGCACTTTGTGTCTGCATGGGGAGTTAGTGTGCATGAGCAGGGTTCAGAACAGTTGTTTATTTTGACTTAGTGAATTAAAAAAACTGTAATTGCAATGCAGTTTGTAGACTCTGCCTGTCACGGATTCCCCTGGTACTGCTGCTCTTTCCGTGCACCAGTTCCAGAGGTCTACATCACCGGCCTCTAGGCTTCCCTGAACTGTCTAATTACGCACTCCTGGTTCCCATATCCCCTGATTAGTAATTGTATATATGTGCCCTCTGTTCCCCATTGTCTTGTCGGTTATTGTTCCCATGTCCGTTGGTCTTGTGAGTACCTGTGCTTTGTTGTTTTGGCTTTCGTGCTGCGTGTATTGTGTTCTCGTTATTACAGTCCCGTGTATTGTTGTGTACTTGTTATTACAGTCCCGTGTATTGTTGTGTACTTGGTATTACGGGTCTCGTCCGGTGTATTTGTTAGGGGTTTAACCTCGCTCTTTTGTTTGGGTTACATTCCTGTGTTTTTCTATACGTGTTTGTTTTGGGCTTCATCCCCGTGCCTTTTCATGGCTGAGTATTAGAACTCCCATTACGTATTCCTGCACCTGTCTCCAATCATTTATACAACGTGACACTGCCGACTTGATTTGAGTGCTTTATATGTGTGTAGCTAGTCTTATGTACCCAGTAGCCTTTGTCATAATATCTTAAGTCTGGTAGAGGGTATACTGTGGTTGTTGTTATGGTACACATATGGTAATTCTTGACATCATTGTTTTATGCTAAACCAATTTCAAAAACTCCTTAACCTCATTGAGACGCACCTACCCTGGCGGGCCAATAACCGAAAGGTAGCAGGATCAAATCCCCAAGCTGACAAGGTCAAAAATATGTCGTTCTGCCCCTGAAAGACAGTTAACCCGGGTGCTGATGACGTGGATGTGGATTAAGGCAGCCCCCCACACCTCTTTGATTCAGAGGTTAGGTTGGGTTAAATGCGGAAGTTGTACAACTGACTAGGTATCCCCTTTTCCCATTCCCTATCTCACCATCTCACCCAGTGCCATCTCTGAAGGAACATGTTCATCATTTATTTTCTTCGATTTTATCTTCCCCCCACCCCCCCTTTCTCACACTGCAGAGGTTGAGAGGGCTGTTGTGTAAACCAATTAGATTAGCTCCCCTCTCGTTTGTAGTGGCGCGCTAGAGGTGATTGGATGATTGTCCATGGGCCTCTGGTGGAGCAGAGGGCCCCTATCAGTGGTCCGCTATCTGACTTCTGTGTGACATGACTGATGGCTCTTATAAAGAGTGTCTGAGGAGAGGTTTCACTTGATTAACAACTAGTAGTGGTGTGTGGGTAAAATCATTGAGGAAGCCAAGCCACTAAAAATGCCATATTACAACCTGTTGTGATGATAGTGTTGTTTGCTCTATAACCCATTTGTTCATATGCCACCATGATATACAATAAGGCAGTGACAACAAAAAGACAACAGTCACACAGTTGCGGAATAAATTCAACTACACGTACGTTTGTTTCATTACAAAACCGAAGAGCAACATTTGTTCAGTGAAGTCCACAAAGCAAATATTGCATATAACAAAGTTATATATATATTTTTTCACCTTTATTTAACCAGGTAGGCCAGTTGCGAACAAGTTCTCATTTACAACTGTGACCTGGCCAAGATCAAGCAAAGCAGTGCAACACAAACAACAGAGTTGCACATAGACGTACAGTCAATAACACAAAAGAAAAGAAAAATAGAAAAATGTATGTACAGTGTGTGCACATGTAGAAGAGTAGGGAGGTAGGCAATAAATAGGCCCTAGGGGCAAAAATAATTACAATTTAGCATTAACACTGGAGTGACACATGTGTAGATGATTATGTGCAAGTAGAGATACTGGGGTGCAAAAGAGAAAGAAGGTAAGTAATAATATGGGGATGAGGTAGTCGGGTGGGCTATTTACAGATTGGCTGTGTACAGGTACAGTGATCGGTAAGCTGCTCTGACAGCTGATGCTTAAAGTTAGAGAGGGAGATATAAGACTCAAGCTTCAGAGATTTTTGCAATTCATTCCAGTCATTGGCAGCAGAGAACTGGAAGGAACGGCGGCCAAAGGAAGTGCTGGCTTTTGGGATGACCAGTGCAATATACCTGCTGGAGCGCGTGCTACGGGTGGGTGTTGCTATGGTGAACAGGGAGCTGAGATAAGGCGGAGCTTTACCTAGCAAAGACTTATAGATGACATGGAGCCAGTGGGTTTGGTGACAAATATGAAGCGCAGGTCGCAGTGGTGGGTAGTATATGGGGCTTTGGTGATAAAACGGATGGCAGTGTGATAGACTACATCCAATTTGCTGAGTAGATTGTTGGTGGCTATTTTGTAAATGACATCGCCAAAGTCAAGGATTGGTAGGATAGTTAGTTTTACGAGGGTATGTTTGGCGTCATGAGTGAAGGAGGCTTTTTGCGAAATAGGATGCCGATTCTAGATTTACTTTTGGATTGGAGATGCTTAATGTGAGTCTGGAAGGAGAGTTTACAGTCTAACCAGACACCTAGGTATTTGTAGTTGTCCACATATTCTAAGTCAGAACCGTCCAGGGTAGTGATGCTAGTCAGGCATGAGGGTGCAGGCAGCAATTGGTTGAAGATCATGCACTTAGTTTTACTAACATTTAAAAGCAGTTGGAAGCCACGGAGGCCGAGTGATGCTCATTTGGAGGTTTGTTAGCACTGTGCCTAAAGAGGGGCCGGATGTATACAGAATGGTGTTGTCTGCGTAGAGGTCGATCAGAGAATCACCAGCAGCAAGAGCGACATCATTGATATATAGAGAGAAAAGAGTCGGCCCGAGAATTGAACCTTGTGGTACCCCCATAGAGACTGCCAGAGGTCTGGACAACAGGCCCTCCGATTTGACACACTGAACTCTATCTGAGAATTAGTTGGTGAACCATGCGAGGCAGTCATTTGAGAAGCCAAGGCTGTTGAGTCTGCCGATAAGAATGCAGTGATTGACAGTCGAAGGCCTTGGCCAGGTCGATGATGGTTATGATATCGTTTAGGACCTTGAGTGTGACTGAGGTGCACCCATGACCAGCTCGGAAACCTGATTGCATAGTGGAGAAGTACCGTGGGAATCGAAATGGTCGGTGATCTGTTGGTTCACTTGGCTTTCAAAGATTTTAGAAAGGCAGGACAGGATGGATGTAGGTCTGTAACAGTTTGGGTCTAGAGTGTCTCTTCCTTTGAAGAGGGGGATAACCGTGGCAGCTTTCCAATCTTTGGGGATCTCAGACTGTATGAAAGAGAGGTCGAATAGGCTAGTAATAGGGGTTGCAACAATTTCTGCAGATAATTTTAGAAAGAAGGGTCCAGATTGTCTAGCCCAGCTGATTTGTAGGGATCCAGATTTTGCAGTTCTTACAGAACATCAGCTGTCTTGATTTGGGTGAAGGAGAAGAGGGTGGGTGGGATGGGGCGCAAGTCTCTGCAGGGGGTGCTGAGGTTGGCCGGGTTAGGGGTAGCCAGCCTGTTCTTAGTTCTACATTTTTTGAATGGGGCATGGTTATTTAAGATGGAGAGGAAAGCACTTTTGAAGAGCAACCAGGCATCCTCTACTGACGGGATGAGGTCAATATCCTTTCAGGATGCCCGGACCAGGTCGATTAGAAAGGCCTGTTCGCTGCCTTTCTAAACTCTCCCTAAAGTGTTTTAGGGAGAGTTTGACCAGTGATGAGGGACGGTTTGACCTCGGACCCATTACGCACGCAGGCAATGAGTCAGTGATCGCTGAGATCCTGGTTGAAGACAGCAGAGGTGTATTTAGAGGGCTAGTTGGTCAGGATGATATCTAAGAGGGTGACCATAGTTATGGATTTAGGGTTGTACCTGGTAGGTTCCTTGATAATTTGTGTGAGATTGAGGGCCTCTAGCTTAGCTTGTAGGACGGCCAGGGTGTTAAGCATGTCCCAGTTTAGGTCACCTAACAGTACGAACTCTGAAGATAGATGGTGGACGATCAATTCACATATGGTGTCCAGGGCATAGCTGGGGGCTGTCGGGGTCTATAACAAGCAGCAACGGTGAGAGACTTGTTTCTGGAAAGGTGGATTTTTTAAAAGTAGAAGCTCAAATTGTTTGGCACAGACCTGGATAGTGTGACAGAACTCCCCCCCCAACAAGTCAGTAAACCTACTGTTCCTAGGCCATCATTGTAAATAAGATTTTTTTCTGAACTGACTTTAATTAAATAAAGGTTTAAAAAATTGTTTTTTAAATCCTTCACCCTCTATAACCTTTCACCCTGCATTTGCTAACTTGGGTGACAATATTGTTGTTCTCAGTAATTATAAATCTAGACATCTCGCTTATCTCACCTCTTTGAAGCGGCTCTTTCCTCCATTCTTCTCTATTCTCCTGTTTAGCCTGCGTTTAGCCTGCGTTTAGCCTAGATAAAAGGTGGAGACGGCGATCCTATCTATCTCCTGCATCAAAGCCTGGAGCTGAGCCCTCATGTAGAAACCACAGGAATACATTATGCTAATCTACAACACCAGAGCCTCAGAGCTGCCTCAGTAATAAAGCCACCTTGATGTCTACGGGGGCACGTTTTTATGAAACACATCATCATCATTGTCGTCATCGTCTCCATGGGTCGAGAGGCTGTCTTTAATTTAATCTTGTTTTTGAAGTGCTCTGAGCTGAGGGAGGAGGAACCTGGGTTGCTTTTGAAAGAAATGCGACAGGAAATGGAGTGAATGTGTAGATTGGAACAGAGTGTCTCATACTGTTCTCATCTGACTCCATCTAGGCACAATTACACTCAGATATGGCGAGGTAACACATGCAACAGAAGTCTGCAACTGTCAGTCTGATAGCAAAAATAACCAAACACCTGATGATAAACACCTTTAAAAAAATACATGGCATGATGATGATAACTGTTGAATCCAGTTAATTGATGAGGAACTATCAGCAGAAAGGGGAATGTGTTTGAAATCTGATACCACTATGGGATAATAATGAGACCTCTTTGAGATGAATTGTGTCTGGCCCCTCTTCAAAGTACAGTTCTCCAAGGTTAAGCTCTGTGGGGGGGAGAAAACTTGGCCAAATTAAGCCTTATAAGCCCTTTGATCTAGATAGACAGAACGATTTTACTTGAATGTGATGACACTCACGACAACTCATATCAGTTGTTCTAGGACTCTAGGATCGAAAGGAATATCAAAAGCATTGTCATTGACAAAGATAAAAGTTAGTCTTAAGTGAATGTAATTTGATAAAACACCCAACAGATGGTTTTAGTTCATGAGCTGGTTCCATTAATCAGTGTGTCGTCCGTCAATATTAATCAGTGTGTCGTCCGTCAATATTAATCAGTGTGTCGTCCGTCAATATTAATCAGTGTGCCGTCCGTCAATATTAATCAGTGTGCCCTCCGTCAATATTCATCCGTGTGCCCTCCGTCAATATTCATCTGTGTGCCCTCTGTCAATATTCATCAGTGTGCCCTCTGTCAATATTCATCAGTGTGCCCTCTGTCAATATTCATCAGTGTGCCCTCTGTCAATATTCATCAGTGTGCCCTCTGTCAATATTCATCAGTGTGCCCTCTGTCAATATTCATCTGTGTGCCCTCTGTCAATATTCATCTGTGTGCCCTCTGTCAATATTCATCTGTGTGCCCTCTGTCAATATTCATCTGTGTGCCCTCTGTCAATATTCATCTGTGTGCCCTCTGTCAATATTCATCCGTGTGCCCTCCGTCAATATTCATCCGTGTGCCCTCTGTCAATATTCATCAGTGTGCCCTCTGTCAGTATTCATCAGTGTGCCCTCTGTCAATATTCATCAGTGTGCCCTCTGTCAATATTCATCTGTGTGCCCTCTGTCAATATTCATCTGTGTGCCCTCTGTCAATATTCATCTGTGTGCCCTCTGTCAATATTCATCTGTGTGCCCTCTGTCAATATTCATCCGTGTGCCCTCCGTCAATATTCATCCGTGTGCCCTCCGTCAATATTCATCCGTGTGCCCTCCGTCAATATTCATCCGTGTGCCCTCCGTCAATATTCATCCGTGTGCCCTCCGTCAATATTCATCAGTGTGCCCTCCGTCAATATTCATCAGTGTGCCCTCCGTCAATATTCATCAGTGTGCCCTCCGTCAATATTCATCAGTGTGCCCTCCGTCAATATTCATCAGTGTGCCCTCTGTCAATATTCATCAGTGTGCCCTCTGTCAATATTCATCTGTGTGCCCTCTGTCAATATTCATCTGTGTGCCCTCTGTCAATATTCATCTGTGTGCCCTCTGTCAATATTCATCAGTGTGCCCTCTGTCAATATTCATCAGTGTGCCCTCTGTCAATATTCATCAGTGTGCCCTCTGTCAATATTCATCAGTGTGCCCTCTGTCAATATTCATCAGTGTGCCCTCTGTCAATATTCATCAGTGTGCCCTCTGTCAATATTCATCAGTGTGCCCTCTGTCAATATTCATCAGTGTGCCCTCTGTCAATATTCATCAGTGTGCCCTCTGTCAATATTCATCAGTGTGCCCTCTGTCAATATTCATCAGTGTGCCCTCTGTCAATATTCATCAGTGTGCCCTCTGTCAATATTCATCAGTGTGCCCTCTGTCAATATTCATCAGTGTGCCCTCTGTCAATATTCATCAGTGTGCCCTCTGTCAATATTCATCAGTGTGCCCTCTGTCAATATTCATCAGTGTGCCCTCTGTCAATATTCATCAGTGTGCCCTCTGTCAATATTCATCTGTGTGCCCTCTGTCAATATTCATCTGTGTGCCCTCTGTCAATATTCATCTGTGTGCCCTCTGTCAATATTCATCTGTGTGCCCTCTGTCAATATTCATCTGTGTGCCCTCTGTCAATATTCATCTGTGTGCGCCCTCCGTCAATATTCATCCGTGTGCCCTCCGTCAATATTCATCCGTGTGCCCTCCGTCAATATTCATCCGTGTGCCCTCCGTCAATATTCATCCGTGTGCCCTCTGTCAATATTCATCAGTGTGCCCTCTGTCAGTATTCATCAGTGTGCCCTCTGTCAATATTCATCAGTGTGCCCTCTGTCAATATTCATCTGTGTGCCCTCTGTCAATATTCATCTGTGTGCCCTCTGTCAATATTCATCTGTGTGCCCTCTGTCAATATTAATCTGTGTGCCCTCTGTCAATATTCATCTGTGTGCCCTCTGTCAATATTCATCCGTGTGCCCTCCGTCAATATTCATCGTGTGCCCTCCGTCAATATTAATCAGTGTGCCCTCCGTCAATATTAATCAGTGTGTTGTCCGTCAATATGAATCAGTGTGTCGTCCGCCTATTTTTTTATTTAAAAAAAAACATTATTTCAACCTTATTTAACCAGGTAGGCCAGTTGAGAACAAGTTCTCATTTACAACTGCGACCTGGCCAAGAAAAACAACACAGAGTTACACATAGAATAAACAAAAGTACAGTCAATAACACAATAGAAAAAGCTATGTACAGTGTGTGTAAATGGAGTAAGGAGGTAAGGCAATAAATAGGCCATAGTAGCAAAGTAATTACAATTTAGCAAATTAACACTGAAGTGATAGATGTGCGGATCATGATGTGCAAGTAGAAATACTGGTGTGCAAAAAAAGTAAATAAATCCAATATGGGGATGAGGTAGGTAAATTGGGTGGGCTATTTACAGATGGGCTATGTACAGCTGCAGCGATCGGTAAGCTGCTCAGATACCTGATGCTTAAAGTTAGTGAGGGAGATATAAGTCTCTAACTTCAGTGATTTTTACCATTTGTTTCAGTCATTGACAGCAGAGAACTAGAAGGAAAGGCAGCCAAAGGAGGTGTTGGCTTTGGGGATGACCAGTGAGATATAGAGATGAAGTCGGAAGTTTACATACACTTAGGTTGGAGTCATTAAAACTTGTTTTTCAACCACTCCACAAATGTCTTGTTAACAAACTATTGTTTTGGCAAGTCTGTTTGGACATCTACCTTGTGCATGACACAAGTAATTTTTTCCAACAATTGTTTACAGACAGATTATTTCACTTATAATTCACTGTATCACAATTTCAGAGGCTCAGAAGTTGGCTGTACCTTTAAACAACTTGGAAAATTCCAGAAAATAATGTCATGGCTTTAGAAGCTTCTGATAGACTAATTGACATTATTTGAGTCAATTGGAGGTGTACCTGTGGATGTATTTCAAAGCCTACCTTCAAACTCAGGGCCTCTTTGCTTGACGTCATTGGAAAATCAAAATAAATCAGCCAAGACCTCAGAAAGAAATTGTAGACCTCCACAAGTCTGGTTCATCCTTGGGAGCAATTTCCAAATGCCTGAATGTACCACGTTTATCTGTACAAACAATAGTACGCAAGTATAAACACCATGGGACCACGCAGCCATCATACCGCTCAGGAAAGAGACGAGTTCTGTCTCCTAGATATGAACCTACTATGGTGGGAAAAATGCAAATCAATCCAGAACAACAGCAAAGGACCTTGTGAAGATGCTGGAGGATAGGCTAATTGACATCAATTGGAGGTGTACCTGTGGATGTATTTTAAGGCCTACCTTCAAACTTAGTGCCTCTTTGGAGGAAAAAGGGGGAGGCTTGCAAGCCGAAGAACACCATCCCAACCGTGAAGCACCGGGGTGGCAGCATCATGTTGTGGGGGTGCTTTGCTGCAGGAGGGACTGGTGCACTTCACAAAATAGATGGCATGATGAGGAGGGGAAATGATGTGGATATATTGAAGCAACATCAAATCAGGAAGTTTAAGCTTGGTCGCAAATGGGTCTTCCAAATGGACAATGACCCCTAGCATACTTCCACAGTTGTCGCAAAATGGCTTAAGGACAACAAAGACAAGTATTGGAGTGGCCGTCACAAAGTCCTGACCTCAATCCTATAGAAGATTTGTGGGCAGAACTGAAAAAGGATACCTAAGTATGATTCTCAATCAGAGACAACTAACGACACCTGCCTCTGATTGAGAACCATACTAGGCCGAAACAGAAACCAAACATAGAAACACAAAACATAGACTGCCCACCCCAACTCCACGCCCTGACCATACTAAATAAAGACAAAACAAAGGAAATAAAGGTAAGAACATGACAGACCCAAGTTAAACAATTTAAATAACTGGTTTAGATTATTAAATAGGCCTACAGTAATAATCATGATTTACAATAATAATAACGACTAAACAACTGATAATAAATACAAAAATAAATTAGGGAAAGGTCGAAAATTACATCGAACCTGAATAGCGAGTTGCACACAGTCCATTTGGCCGCGCCAACGTTCTTCTCATCTTGTCAACTACAATATTTAAACTTGTCCCTGAGGATATTCCCCTTGTCGGCTTCTTTTCACTATACTCTTTCTCCTTGAACTTTCGTTTTACTTCAATAAAAAATAACTCCATCTTCGCAATCAAAAGTAGGCTAGCCTAGACCAAGGCTCCTTTTACTCACTCACTTGCAACTGGTCCTCAGCAACAGATGCATGTGAGGTGAGCACCAAGTCGCAATTGGCTGACACATAACAAGCTCGTGCAGTTTTCTTCCCACAAACACTAAATTAACAGAGGACAAGTCCAATCGGGTCCGGTCGATAAATACATTTTCATTGCACTAGGGCTGGTGGATTGTTTGGTCGATAGGCTGTTGGTCAACAAAGATTTATTTTAGTCCATCAGTGGAAAATATTTACTTTTTTTTTTATGGCACACGAGACACCTGTCTGATTCACGCCTGTCTAAGTGGACTAATCCATTGCGGAGGCCGCGGGGATGGCACACCAGTATCCCCAGTAATCCACCATCATTTCTAATCTACAATGTTTGTTGATTACGTAATTTCTGTTCATGCACTCAATATATTATTATTGCAGTTACCGTTGTCATTTTCGGAGTAGACATGTTGTTTACAGAGCGCACAACCTAGGCTACACTTGTGAGAAAAACGCTTTGGTTTATTTCATTCCATTTATGAGTTGACAATTCATGCATTGACTTTTGTTTGGAGCGCTTCTGTCAATCTTGAGTAAGGACTCAAACCAGATTATGCATAGAAGTACAGGTAGGCCTAGGCTACCTGGCCCTCGTGCAAATGTAGAGCTGTGTTCGAATACTCATACTAACCGCACTATTTGTGATGTAAATTGAGTATGTAGTATGCTTATTGGTTACCCCCTTGGGTCCCGGGTCAGATCTCGAATTTCGAGTCTGTTGGACCCATTAAGACCTCTAGTTTATAGTCAATGTTTTCACTGACTTTTCCCCCCAAGCAAATACTTTGACTCAAACCGTTGGTCTATTTGAAGTTGCATCTGGCTTTACAGAGACGATTTGTACAGAAAGTTAGCTACACTAGTCTGACTGAATGAGGCTGTCGGCTGACTGACTATACAACAATGCTGACTAAAGTGAGTTTATGTACACTCAACAAGCCATACCAAGTCTGTATCTGAGTCGGAGTAATGAGACATTTGTGTACCAGGCTCAGATCCATTTCAATAGCCTACAAAAATAACTTAGATCAGCTTGGGAAACAGATGTCTACATAAAACAAAAAGACAATAGACAAAATGTCTAAGTTGCAGCCATACTGACGTTACTCATCCAATTAGCCACTTGCTTTTAGGAAATTCTCTGTAGTCATGGTGTTGGGTTAGTGAGACTCTTAGTGAGTCGTGACACATATGCATTCCCCTTAGCACAGCATGTCCCCAGGAATCTCATGCTACATAAATGCCCTTTAAAGCACTCACACTTTGGAGTCAACAAATATCTAGGGAGCATTGATTATTTCAGGATTGCGTCACTACACATTTTTCAGCAGAGTTTCTCTGAAAAGCTTTGTCATGTCCCCTTGTCTCAATCGATCTTTCGTGTCTGTTCTTTGTCACTGTCTTCGACCTGTCACTGTCAGTCTTTGTCATCTTATTCATCATGAAAAACCTAAAGTAGGGGATTAAAGGCTTTCTCCACATTCCTTTTCATTGCTGTCCATATAGATGTTAAATGAATAAACCCTTGATTTAAAATCAAAGTACTAAGGATAACATGAAATAAAAGTTATTCTAGGTCCCGAGAATCATTATAGAAATACTTGCCTGAGGGCCTGAAGGCTTCCAAAATGCATGAGCAGTTCTGAGAAAAGACTATTAATCATTCGGCTCAACAAACAGAGAGACTGTCGGCAGGCAGAAGATAAATATCTCTGTTTGACAAGATAAGTTGGCTTTTCAAACCCACAGCCTGCATTGTATTCACCAGCATGGGGGTTTATATGCTCCCAAGTGGCGCAGCGGTCTAAGGCACTGCATTTCAGTGCAAGAGGCGTCACTATAGTCCCTGGTTCGATTCCAGGCTGTATAACACCCAGCCGTGATTGGGCGTCCCATAGGGCGGCACATACAGTGGGGAGAACAAGTATTTGATACACTGCCGATTTTTCAGGTTTTCCTTCTTACAAAGCATGTAGAGGTCTGTAATTTTTATCATAGGTACACTTCAACTGTGAGAGACGGAATCTAAAACAAAAATCCAGAAATCACATTGTATGATTTTTAAGTAATTAATTTGCATCTTATTGCATGACATAAGTTTTTGATACATCAGAAAAGCAGAACCTAATATTTGGTACAGAAACCTTTGTTTGCAATTACAGAGATCATAGGTTTCCTGTAGTTCTTGACCAGGTTTGCACACACTGCAGCAGGGATTTTGGCCCATTCATCCATACAGACCTTCTCTAGATTCTTCAGGTTTCGGGGCTGTCGCTGGGCAATACGGACTTTCAGCTCCCTACAAAGATGTTCTATTGGGTTCAGGTCTGGAGACTGGCTAGGCTACTCCAGGACCTTGAGATGCTTCTTACTGAGCCACTCCTTAGTTGCCCTGGCTGTGTGTTTCGGGTCGTTGTCATGCTGGAAGACCCATCTTCAATGCTCTTACTGAGGGAAAGAGGTTGTTGGCCAAGATCTCGCGATACATGGCCCCATCCATCCTCCCCTCAATACGGTGCAGTCGTCCTTTTCCCTTTGCAGAAAAGCATCCCCAAAGAATGATGTTTCCACCTCCATGCTTCACGGTTGGGATGGTGTCCTTGGGGTTGTACTCATTCTTCTTCCTCCAAACACGGCGAGTGGAGTTTAGACCAAAAAGCTCTATTTTTGTCTCATCAGACCACACGACCTTCTCCCATTCCTCCTCTGGATCATCCAGATGGTCATTGGCAAACTTCAGACGGGCCTGGACATGCGCTGGCTTGAGCAGGAGGACCTTGCGTGCGCTGTGGGATTTTAATCCATGACGGCAGAGTGTGTTACTAATGGTTTTCTTTGAGACTGTGGTCCCAGCTCTCTTCAGGACATAGCCCAGGTCCTGCCGTGTAGTTCTGGGCTGATCCCTCACCTTCCTCTTGATCATTGCTGCCCCATCATTACTGGATGGTAGGTGATCAAATACTTATGTCATGCAATAAAATGCAAATTAATTACTTAAAATCATACAATGTGATTTTATGGATTTTTGATTCCGTCTCTCACAGTTGAAGTGTACCTATGATAAAAATTACAGACCTCTACATGCTTTGTAAGTAGGAAAACCTGCAAAATCGGCAGTGTATCAAATACTTGTTCTCCCCACTGTAATTGACCCAGCGTCGTCCGGGTTTGGCCGTGGTAGGCCGTCATGGGGGTACCGTACCACAGGGTTAAATTCTCGGGCCAACTCTTTTCTCTGTATATATCAATGATGTCGCTCTTGCTGCGAGTGATTCCTTGATCCACCTCCACGCAGACGACACCATTCTGTATACATCTGGCCCTTCTTTGGACACTGTGTTAACAAACCTCCAAACGAGCTTCAGTGCCATCCAACTCTCCTCCGTGGCCTCCAACTGCTCTTAAATGCAAGTAAAACTAAATGCCGATCGCTGCCCGCACCCGCCCACCCGACTAGCATCACTACTCTGGATGGTTCTGACTTAGAATATGTGGACAACTACAAATACCTAGGTGTCTGGCTAGACTGTGGGCTCTCCTTCCAGACTCATATTAAGCATCTCCAATTCAAAATGAAATCTAGAATCGGCTTCCAATTTTGCAACAAAGCCTCCTTCACTCACACTGCCAAACATACCCTCATAAAACTGACTATCCTACCGATCCTCTACTTCGGCCATGACATTTACAAAATAGCCTCCAACAGTCTATCACAGTGCCATCCATTTTGTCACCAAAGCCCCATTTACAACCCACCACTGCAACCTGTATGCTCTCGTCGGCTGGCCCTCGCTACATATTCGTCGCAAGACCCACTGACTCCAGGTCATCTATAAGTCTTTGCTAGGTAAAGCTCCACCTTATCTCAGCTCACTGGTCCCCATAACAACACCCACCCATGGCACGCGCTCCAGCAGGTACAGTTGAAGTCGGAAGTTGACATACACCTTAGCCAAATACATTTATACTCAGTTTTTCATTATTCCTGACATTTAATCCTAGTAAGAATTCCCTGTCTTAGGTCAGTTAGGATCACCATTTTATTTTAAGAATGTGAAATGTCAGAATAATAGTAGAGAGAATTATTTATTTCAACTTTTATTTCTTTCATCACATTCCCAGTGGGTCAGAAGTTTACATACACTCAATTAGTATTTGGTGGCATTGCCTTTAACTTCTCTAGGGTAGGGGGCAGCATTCGGAATTTTGGATTAAAAGCGTGCCCAAATTAAACTGCCTGCTACTCTGGCCCAGAAGATATTATATGCATATCATTGGTAGATTTGGATAGAAAACACTCTAAAGTTTCCAAAACTGTTAGAATCGTGTCTGTGAGTATAACAGAACTGATTTGGCAGGTGAAAACCTGAGAAACATCCATCCAGGAAGTAGGATTTTTTGGGGTTTTGTACTTTTCTGTTCAATGCCATTACAGTATCCATTGAATTAGGACTCAAATTGCAGTTCCTATGCCTTCCACTAGATGTCAACTGTCTTTAGAAATTGTTTCAGGCTTGTATTCTGAAAAATGAGGGAGTAAGACCAGTCTGAATGAGTGGACCTATAGCAGCTACTACTGCTATGCAGTAGGGATGCTTACAAGCATTTCGCTACACTCGCATTAACATCTGCTAACCATGTGTATGTGACAAATAAAATTTGATTTGATTTGATATCTGACAACTATGGAGAAATCCATGTCGATATCGGGAACATGGTGCCGGCATATCTCCATCTTTGTCTCTGTCTCTCTAGGGCTTGGCCTAAGCTCGTCTCCCTTAATATTTTATTTAAAAAATATGAATATCATGCAGTGGATGCCTAGGCCTGTAGGTCTATATGCATGCAATGCCCTGATACATTTAGCTCTCAAATCTCTGACGGCTGAACCGTGAGTTAGACAATTATTGTTTTAGGAAGTAAAAACCAATACAACGATAGTCTATGCAGTTTTGAATATGCTACACATCCAACTTTGGCAATCATGTATTTGGGAGTAATTCTAATGATGAACTAGGTTCTCTCTGGGAAAACTGAATTTAGGTTTTTCGAAGGGGTGTGCTCCTTTTATTCGTCTTCCACCCGAAGGGGCAGATCTGCAGGACTCTCGCCAGTCTCCTCTGGGAGAGAGATTCAACCTTCATTTTCCCTACCTTAAATGTATTCAGACCTGGACAGAGGCCCTGGGTCCAATTCATCAAGTCATTCCCCCTTTTAAGCAGAGGCCACTTCTAAAGATGGCACTTGGCTGATTGCGTTAAAAGTCCCCCATCCATGAGGACAGCGTTTTGAGGTTACGCAGCAGTTGGTTGGAAAGCTGGGGTGTTTCTTCTTTTTACATTATACATTATTGATGCTGTAGCAGAGCGGTCCATTGATGCTTTTATTCTTGAAGAGAAGCTCAAGAAAAATAGTTTGTCAGTCACACAGTTCTTCAGTCATCATTACATTGGTTTTAAAGTGCTGCTTTGTGTGTACAATCAGAATGATGATTATTGATGTGCTATGATCAACGTCATCTGTTTGTGTGTGATTTACCATGATAATACATAGCCATTCATCTTTGTTATAGCCACTCAGGCAACAGTGTGACGCATTCCCATTACCTGGGGAGGTACAGATCTATGCACCAAAAAAAACAGCTTTGACAAGCCGCCAGCCTCCTGTAGTCGCCCAGGTAATACATTGTGACCGTTGCCATGGCAATCATATCCAGGGCCTTTCTGTGTGTGCCTGCTAGCAGTGCAGTGGTAGCTTACCTGGGATACCACTGTCACTGGCACTGTCTGGCAGGCTGACATGTACGACTCTCTTCTCGTGTCTACTCTCTCTCCGCCCAGGCACAAGCAGCTAGAGTTTAGCTGGAGGCTGAATGCCTCAGCCAGTGCCAGAGAGTGTGTAGAGTGTGTAATATGTGACATGTTCGTCCCAAGGTACCCCAGTGCTCAGCTGAGAGGACCCAGGGCGTCTTCATGTAACATACACGTCTGAGCTGCTACCACAGACGAGTATGCTGGGGTCACACAATCCCAGCTGGCGCCACAGTGAACACCCACGCACATACAGACTAGCTCAGCGCGATGAGCAGATCTTTTATTTTCAGATGTGGCTATTATCACATTGCCCTGTGAATATTCTGGACGACGATTGAAATATGTTTTTTGTTTGTTTAGTGTGCTTGTGTTCAGGTGAAGAGAAGTAACTTATCTAGATGTAGAATAGCTCCTTAAGATTCACAGTACAGTCCACTTTGTTGTCTTTTATAATATTTTCTAAGAAAAGCATTGCGTACTACCAATGATTAATCTCCTGTAACAGCCAATAACTGTTTCGCTAGCACAGACAAGAAGATATTCTGGGATGCGCATCGACAATGTCTGTACGTATATACTGTATCCCAACCAGAAGCCATGGATTACAGGAAACATCCGCACTGAGCTAAAGGTTAGAGCTGACACTTTCAAAGAGCAGAACACTAATCCAGATGTTTATAAGAAATCCCGTTTCGGGGCTATCCCGCTACGGTTTGATCCCAGGCTGTATCACAACTGGCCGTGATCGGGAGTCCCATAAGGCAACGCACAATTCGCCCAGTGCCGTCCGGGCAAGGAGTGTGGCTCGTCGCACTCTAGCGACTCCTTGTGGCAGGCTGGGCGCTTGCATGCTGACTTCGGTCATCAGTTGAAAAGTGTTTCCTTCGCCACATTGGTGCAGCTGGCTTCCGGGTTAAGCGGGCGGGTGTTAAGGATTGCAGTTTGGTGGGTCATGTTTCAGAGGGCGCATGACTCGACCTTTGCCTCTCCCGAGCCCGTTGGGGAGTTGCAGCAAGATCGTAATATTTTTTTTTAATATAACCTATTACGCCAGCTCTGACGCTTGTCAGATGTGGCAGGACTTGCAAGCTATCAATGATTACAAAGGGAAATCCAGCCATGAGCTGCCCAGTGATGCAAGCTTATCAGACAAGCAATTCTGAACAAAAATATAAATGCAAAGTGTAAAGTGTTGGTTCCATGTTTCATGAGCTGAAATAAAAGATCCCAGAAATGTTCCATATGCACAAAAAGCTTATTTAGCTCAAATGTTATGCACACATTTGTTTTCATCCATGTTAGTGAGCATTTCTCCTTTCCCAAGATAATCCATTCACCTGACAGTTGTGGCATATCATGAAGCTGATTAAACAGCATGATTATTACATAGGTGCACCTTGTGCTAGGCACAGTAAAAGGCCACTCTAAAATGTGCAGTTTTGTCACACAACACAATACCGCAGATTTCTCAAGTATTGAGGCTGCTGACTGCAGAAATGTCCACCAGAGCTGTTGCCAAATAATTGTATGTTTTCTAGCATAAGCCGCCTCCAATGTCGTTTTAGAGAATTTGGCAGTACGTCCAACCGGCCTCACAACCGCAGACCATGTGTAGCCACGCCAGCCCAGGACCTCCACATCCGGCTTCTTCACCTGCAGGATCATCTGAGACCAGCCACCCGGACAGCTGATGAAACTGTAGGTTTTCACATCCAAAGAATTTCTGCACCAACGGTCAGAAACCATCTCAGGGAAGCTCATCTGAGTGCACATTGTCCTCACCAGGGTCTTGAGCTGACTGCAGTTCGGCATCGTAATTGACTTCAGTGGGCAAATACTCACCTCCGATGGCCACTGGCACGCTGGAGAAGTGTGCTCTTTTGGGGGGAATCCTGGTTTCAACCGTACCGGGCAGATGGCAGACAGTGTGTATGGCTTTGTGTGGGTGAATGGTTTGCTGATGTCAATGTTGTGAACAGAGTGCCCCATGGTGGCGGTGGGGTTATGGTATGTGCAGGTATAAACTACAGACAACGAACACAATTGCATTTTATTGATGGTCATTTTAATGCATATAGATAACGTGACGAGGTCCTGAGGACCATTTTCATGCCATTCATCATCTGCCATCACCTCATGTTTCAGCATGATAGTAGCCACAATCAACAGCCTGATGAAGTCTGTGAAGATGTGTTGTGCTGCAATGAGGAAAATGGTGGGCACACCAGATAGTGGCTGTTTTTCTGATCCACTCCCCTTATTTTTTGGGAGGGTGTCTGACCAACAGATGCATATCTGAATTCCCATGATGATTCCTTAGTTGATCATTTTCTTGATATCTAAAAACACAGCCTACATTCGAGCCAATGTCTTAAGTAGTCAAATATGTTATTACTCCAACCTCGTGAAATGAACAAACTGACACGTTTTCATTTTCGTCAAAAACATAAATCGAAGGAGTGCCTTTGATTTGACGGCTTGCACATGCGCGAGACGACCATTCGTGTTTCTAAATCAAATCAAATTTTATTTGTCACATACACATGGTTAGCAGATGTTAATGCGAGTGTAGCGAAATGCTTGTGCTTCTAGTTCCGACAATGCAGTAATAACGAGCAAGTAATCTAACTAACAATTCCAAAAAAAACTACTGTCATACACAGTGTAAGGGGATAAAGAATATGTACATAAGGATATATGAATGAGTGATGGTACAGAGCAGCATAGGCAAGATACAGTAGATGATATCGAGTACAGTATATACATATGAGATAAGTATGTAAACCAAGTGGCATAGTTAAAGTGGCTAGTGATACATGTATTACATAAGGATGCAGTCGATGATATAGAGTACAGTATCAACGTATGCATATGAGATGAACAATGTAGGGTAAGTAACATTATATAAGGTAGCATTGTTTAAAGTGGCTAGTGATATATTTACATAATTTCCCATCAATTCCCATGATTAAAGTGGCTGGAGTAGAGTCAGTGTCATTGACAGTGTGTTGGCAGTAGCCACTCAATGTTAGTGGTGGCTGTTTAACAGTCTGATGGCCTTGAGATAGAAGCTGTTTTTCAGTCTCTCGGTCCCAGCTTTGATGCACCTGTACTGACCTCGCCTTCTGGATGGCAGCGGGGTGAACAGGCAGTGACTCGGGTGGTTGATGTCCTTGATGATCTTTATGGCCTTCCTGTAGCATCGGGTGGTGTAGGTGTCCTGGAGGGCAGGTAGTTTGCCCCCGGTGATGCGTTGTGCAGACCTCACTACCCTCTGGAGAGCCTTACGGTTGAGGGCGGTGCAGTTGCCATACCAGGCGGTGATACAGCCCGCCAGGATGCTCTCGATTGTGCATCTGTAGAAGTTTGTGAGTGCTTTTGGTGACAAGCCGAATTTCTTCAGCCTCCTGAGGTTGAAGAGGCGCTGCTGCGCCTTCCTCACGATGCTGTCTGTGTGAGTGGACCAATTCAGTTTGTCTGTGATGTGTATGCCGAGGAACTTAAAACTTGCTACCCTCTCCACTACTGTTCCATCGATGTGGATGGGGGTGTTCCCTCTGCTGTTTCCTGAAGTCCACAATCATCTCCTTAGTTTTGTTGACGTTGAGTGTGAGGTTATTTTCCTGACACCACACTCCGAGGGCCCTCACCTCCTCCCTGTAGGCCGTCTCGTCGTTGTTGGTAATCAAGCCTACCACTGTTGTGTCGTCCGCAAACTTGATGATTGAGTTGGAGGCGTGCATGGCCACGCAGTCGTGGGTGAACAGGGAGTACAGGAGAGGGCTCAGAACGCACCCTTGTGGGGCCCCAGTGTTGAGGATCAGCGGGGAGGAGATGTTGTTGCCTACCCTCACCACCTGGGGGCGGCCCGTCAGGAAGTCCAGTACCCACATGAGCGTAGCTAGCCAGCGATGCTATGACATCGCCTACAAGTGTGATTGTGGATTTCTATTGGAGAAGTTGGTTCTATCTTTATACTGTACTGTCTTTGTTGTTTCTTTGTAGACAATAATAAAGATCGGTGCTAAACAGTTGATGCAGATTCCTTGGAGCGTACATACTGTGAAAAAAAACAAGAACAGGTTATCTTTTGTAAAACAAAAAAGATGGCCATGGCCATGATATGTGAAAATATGTCATTTTTGGTTCCAACATAATGATAAAGTATTCATTGTGCTTTAAATCATGTGCATTGTCTCTCTATATATGAGAAAAAAATAATACCTATCCTCCAGAAAAGGCATTGACAAGCATAACTTTAAATTGCCTCCTCTACGCGAAAGGCGTATCATGCCTCAGCAGAGATTGAGCTTCAAAGTGATTTTCTGGCTGCTCCCATCATTTCTTATTTATTGTTGCATCATTAGATTCATATTTCAAGGAGACAACACAAGTAAGGCTGTGGTTTGGAGATCTTCCCTTTGTGCCACGTCAAGACTGTTCCAAACCTTAATTCAACTTGAATTCACCCTTATTCTGTTATATTGCCTTCACATAATTAATTTACGTCAGCACATTTGACTTTGGTGATGCAACCTTTCCGAACTGGGATTGAGGTTCCGTTGAATTTGGAGTGACTATTTAAAGCCACGGACTCTGCAGTAAATCGGCTGAAGCACTGGATTCTTCTTCCCTCTCTTTTCCCTCTTCTCTTGTAATAGCAGATCAGGCCTGTTTTGTGATCGAGAGGGAGGAGGAGCGGAGATAGATTTAACAGAGCTGACTGGTAGCCATCTCCACAGCGGAAGTGTAATTTAATTACTGTGCCTCGCTTTGCAGGACGTGCTGCTGTACATCAAAAAATGATCCTTAAAGCTGAGAACCACGATAGGCCAAACGGCGTCACTACCCGCCCCAGACGTATGTGTTTTTGTTTGAGGAAATGAGCATCCAGCGCCGTGGTTAATAAAACATAGTACATACCAGTGGCGGTCACTGCCGTTTAACATGAGGGAGGATGATTCTTTTTTTTAATGAGCATGGCCTTATTTCTATTACAGCAAGTTTGATGACTGTCATTCATATTTCATTCCCCCAGCTCAATGTAACATAGATAGGTTTAGGCTACCACATGATACTCAAATTCTCCCTGTACCCAACATGAGGTTGCTACAACCTAGCCTATGAATGAAAGTTTACAACGTAGGTAGACGGGTTGAGAGAATTTTGAGTAATCAAGGTGACAAGCAGTGACACATTTAGTACTGCCTTGCACACTCTTGCCTGCATCTAGCTGATCTAGGGTGTAATCATTAGTCCAACAGTTGCAAATGAGAGTTTCTATTGGACAAATTCAGGTATGTTTATCCCCGTTTCCAACAGAATCGGCGGAATGAATACACCTCTGATCACACGCAAACAGTTCACTTTCATAGCAGCCACATAAAAACAGCATGCTCACTTTTCTGGTTGTACATATAATTCCTTCTCGCTACTATCTACAGCCTCTCCTCTTACCTTTTCCCTTCGCTTCTGAACATCAGTGCACAACACATCAGCTGTCTGTGACCAGACGAAAAAACCTTTCCAAGCCAAACCTTTATATCATGACCGCTAACCAATACACACAGGGTACATTGTTGTCTCATCATAGTCAACTAGAACTACTACAACTAACACATTAGTAAACCCGCTACAATAATGCAGTACAGTGTACAATCAGAAACCAGTTTAGCAGTTACACTGGTGCCAATAAATTAATAAAACCAAAAGGTGCATGGCAACTGCCGGATAAGATGAGGAAAAAGAAGGAACCCGCACACTGCTCTTGATCGTATTACTGATCTTTAATAAGCTTTACGTATCGTCCTTACAACCTTCGTCCGAGCTTTTGTGAGTTTAAAAAACAAATTGCACCCTTTATGTAGACCTAGCCCCACCCACACCCGTTCCACGCATCTAAAGGGGTTGGAGGTGAAGGGGAAAAAAATAAGTGCTACCAAATATTAAATATAAATATTCAAATAAAGTGTGTACATAAAATGTATTAAACACATCTGTAAAACCACAATGAGTACATTGACCTACCAAGCAAGTTTTCAGAAATCATTGTGTACAGTGTAAGAAAAACGTCAGAGTAATCTGAAATAGGGGCATAATTCCTGTTCAAATTTACAACATAACATACATAGGCATTTCATCATTAAGACCTTTTAGGAAATAATGTCTGGAGGGTGAAAATCCCAAAACATTCTGGCTGATTTTATTTTGTGGCTGACAGACCAATTTATCGCATAAATAAAACATGCCAGTGTTTCCTGACTGCATCTCCCAGTTCAAAGTATATGTAGTTGTGAACATTACAGAGTGTTCTTTAGCTTTAGCGGGTCTTTTTTGTAGCAGTTCATCTCGTGTTTTTCCCAATGCCAAATTAAGAGCTTCATCCACACATTGTGGAGAATAGCCTCTTCTTAGAAACCTATTGCGCATCTCTGCTGCTTTCTCTAGAAAGTCCTGACAATGATTTGTTGCAAGTAGGGGAGGAGGGGTGTTTCACACCTAACTCAAGTTGGAGAGGGGTTCACAACTAGCTTGGCTATAAGACAGTTCTTTAGTAAAGGATAAATAGTTTATTGTTCAGCTAATAGACCAGCCTGCTATGCTTGTGAAAAACTAATAATACTTTTCCCCCATTCCACATGTTAATGATTCCAATTAATAATGTGTTTTTGGCCACAATCGGCCCCAACCCCAATTAATACATTTGGGCACAGTCGATAGCGTGCTGGACTAGAATGTTGAGGGTTCGAAACCTGCTCCCTGCTTTCTATAATGAATGAGTTTGATACACCTGGTATTGGATATGGCTGACAAAAAACTTGCTAAATAGCGATTTTTGTAAATTAACTTTATGACCAAAAAATATGTACAATCGTTTGTCTCTACGTTAACTAACATGTTCCTCTCAATTGTACATGTTTTGCTTGACTCGTTATGACGTTATAAATAAATACATTTGCTTCCCCGTAATGTTTTGTCAGCCATCTTTGCTGAAGTCACCAGGGACGGGTGGCCCGCGTCAAATTCGTCATTGGAACCACTCGATATGATTGGTCATATAAAAACTAGAGGTCGACCGATTAATCGGAATGGCCGAATAATTAGAGACAATTTCAAGTTTTCATAACAAACGGAAATCGGTATTTTTTGACACCGATTTGGCCCATTTTTTTTTTTACACCTTTATTTAACTAGGCAAGTCAGTTAAGAACACATTCTTATTTTCAATGATGGCCTAGGAACGGTGGGTTAACTGCCTTGATCAGGAGCAGAACAACAGATTTTTACCTTGTCAGCTCCGGGATTCAATCTTGCAACCTTACAGTTAACTAGTTCAACACTCTAACCACCTGCCTCTCATTGCACTCCACGAGGAGCCTGCCTGTTACACGAATGCAGTAAGAAGCCACGGTAAGTTGCTAGCTAGCATTAAACTTATCTTATAAATAAACAATCAATCATAATTACTAGTTAACTACACATGGTTGATGATATTACTAGTTTATCTAGCGTGTCCTGCATATAATCGATGCAACGCAGGGGGATGATTAAACAAAAGAGCATTTGCGAAAAAAGCACAATCGTTGCACGACTGTGCCTAAACATAAATACCAATGCATTTCTTAAAATCAATACACAGAAGTATATATTTTAAACCTGCATATTTAGCTAAAAGAAATCCAGGTTAGCATGCAATTTTAACCAGGTGAAATTGTGTCACTTCTCTTGCGTTCATTGCACGCAAAGTCAGGGTATATGCAACAGTTTGGGCCGCCTGGCTCGATACGAACTAATTTGCCAGAATTTTACGTAATTATGACATAACATTGAAGGTTGTACAATGTAACAGCAATATTTAGACTTAGGGATGCCACCCGTTAGATAAAATACCAAACGGTTCCGTATTTCACTGAAATAATAAACGTTTTGTTTTCGAAATGATAGTTTCCTGATTCGACCATATTAATGACCAAAGGCTCATATTTCTGTGTGTTATTATGTTATAATTAAGTCTATGATTTGATATTTGATAGAGCAGTCTGACTGAGCGGTTGTAGGCAGCAGCAGGCTCGTAAGCATTCATTCAAACAGCACTTTCGTGCGTTTTGACAGCAGCTCTTCCCTGTGCTTCAAGCATTGAGCTGTAGATGACTTCAAGCCTATCAACTCCCGAAATTAGGCTGGTGTAACCGATGTGAAATGGCTAGCTAGTTAGCAGGGTGCGCGCTAATAGCGTTTCAAACGTCACTCGCTCTGAGACTTGGAGTAGTTGTTCCCCTTGCTCTGCAAGGGCCGCGGATTTTGTGGAGCGATGGGTAACGATGCTTCGAGGATGGCTGTTGTTGATGTGTTCCTGGTTTGAGCCCAGGTAGGCGCGAGGAGAGAGAAGGAAGCTATACTGTTACACTGGCAATACTACAGTGCCTATAAGAAGGTATAGGTATATATGAAATACAAATGGTATAGAGAGAAATAGTCCTATAAATACTATATTAACTACAACCTAAAACCCATTACCTTGGAATATTGTAGTCTCATGTTAAAAGGAACCACCAGCTTTCATATGTTCTCATGTTCTGAGCAAGGAACTTAAACGTTAGCTTTTTTAAATGGCACATATTGCATTTTTACTTCTCCAACACTTTGTTTTTGCATTATTTAAACCAAATGGAACATGTTTCATTATTTATTTGAGGCTAAATAGATTTTTATTGATGTATTATATTAAGTTAAAATAAGTGTTCATTCAGTATTTTTGTAATTGTCATTATTTCAAATTAATTTTAAAAAATCGTCCGATATCGGATTTTTTAGTCCTCCAATAATCGGTATCGGCATTGAAAAATCATAATTGGTCGATCTCTAATAAAAACTTTGGGACCTAAATGCATAATGAGTGCTCTAACACCCCCTTGTGGTGTTCTGGAGCAATGAAGCCGTGATGCTGGGTACCTCTAAGTCCCGCGGTGTAAGCTCACAGCTTTTAAAGGAGGAATCACTGTAAGTGTGTCCAAACCTTTGACTGGTACTGTATATAAATATTAGGACGAGCAATGTTGGAGTGGCATTGACTATAATACAATAGAATAGAATACAGTATTTACATTTGAGATGAGTAAATCAGTATGTAAACATTATTATAGTGATAGTGTTCCATTATTAAAGTGGCCAGTGATTCCATGTCTATGTATGTAGGGCAGCAGCCTCTAAGGTGCCAGGTTGAGTAACCGGGTTTGCCCAAACATCTGGTTTTCATTCTCGCCACAGGTACTGATTCAGACCTTGGACACCAGGTGAGTGCAATTAACTACCAGACAGAAGCAAAAACCATGTTTCAGCCCTCCATGCAGGACTTTAATTGGATATCCTTACAACATATTGCGGCATTGTATATTTTTGTGGAATTGCACCCGTATGTCCATACCTTTTATATAACTAGTGTATGTCATTTTGAAGCTGTTGAATGTTAATGAACCTTTTAGAGGTTATTTCTCTCTGAGACCATGGATGGGCCTTTCTGCTGTCCTGGCTCTCTCTCACTCTCTCCTGGCTCTCTCTCACGGCTCTCTCTCACGGCTCTCACTCACTCTCTCCTGGCTCTCACTCACTCTCTCCTGGCTCTCACTCACTCTCTCCTGGCTCTCACTCACTCTCTCCTGGCTCTCTCTCACTCTCTCCTGGCTCTCTCTCACTCTCTCCTGGCTCTCTCTCACTCGCTCTTATCTCGAGTACATGTGGCCGTTAGGGGGATACTTAAGGCAGTCACTTGATACGCATTTCAACCCCTCTGTTCACATCTCTCTGTGAATATTTTGAAACGGTGTGAGCTGCACTGTGTTAGTTGAGGATGCAAAGCCTCTTTAAGCTTCTCCACTTAGATAAACCTCTCCTCAAGCAGTCTGATGATTTAATGCATTTTATTATTAACTTCATCACGATTGATTAGGCTTACTAATAACCATAGGCATCTATCTCATTTAGCGTAAGTAACCTCAAAGCATTTTTAAAACAAATATCTTGTTTCACTAATCACGATTAATAGTTACACTCAAATACGCAGCGTGAGGTCGGCGCTATCGTGTAATTAACGCTACGAAACACATTGTTCTGGTTTCTGCCTGGCGGTGCTGCTATCAATACATCAGTCCAGTGACAACATAGACTGCTTGCATCACCGGGGGAATGATAATGGGTGTAGGTTGAGTTGTGGGCTCCAATTTGAAACCAGGGGTCAGCGGCTTATAGATTTTCCCACATTCACGAGTGAGCGAAGCGTCACGAGATTAGCTTTCATTAGCTCTAGCACTAACCCGGCAGTAAGTAATTGTTTTCTCGGTGGCGGTGCAGGTAGTCAGTATACGGTTAAAGCTCATGCGGAGGCTTTGGTAGCAGCAGTCTGTTTTGGATTGAGAGAAGTTTCACGCTCACTGGGGGATGAAAAATACATGTTTCACCACCACAGGGGATTCTTTGAATGAAGACGTGTTTGCCAGGAATAAATGTTTAGCGCTTTTCTTTTGTGTTCGTGAAGTGTTTGAAGTCTGCGGGGCTCGCAGCATTAAACAAACAAACTGTCCTGACTTCACAGGACTCCATCATTTTCGGATTTACAGTTGAAGTGGGAAGTTTACATACACTTAGGTTGGAGGCATTAGAACTCATTTTTCAACCACTCCACACATTTCTTGTTCACAAACTATAGTTATGGCAAGTCAGTTAGGACATCTACTTTGTGCATGACACAAGTCATTTTTCCAACAATTGTTTACAGACAGATGATTTAACTTATAATTCACTGTATCACAATTCCAGTGGGTAAGAAGTTTACATACACTAAGTTGACTGTGCCTTTAAACAGTTTGGAAAATTCCAGAAAATTATGTCATTACTTTAGAAGCTTCTGATAGGCTAATTGACATCATTTGAGTCAATTGGAGGTGTACCTGTGGATGTATTTCAAGGCCTACCTTCAAACTCAGTGACTATTTGCTTGACATCATGGGAAAATCAAAAGAAATCAGCCAAGACCTGGTTCATTCTTGGGAGCAATTTCCAAATGCCTGAAGGTACCACGTTCATCTGTACAAACAACAGTACGCAAGTATAAACACCATGGGACTACGCAGCCATCATACCGCTCAGGAAGGAGACGCGTACTTTGGTGCAAAACGTGCAAATCAATTGCAGAACAACAGCAAAGGACCTTATGAAGATGCTGGAGGAAACGGGTACAAAAGTATCTATATCCACAGTAAAACGAATCCTATATCGACAAAACCTGAAAGGCCGCTCAGCAAGGGAGAAGCCACTTCTCCAAAACCACCATGTTGCCACAGGAGAGGCAACAAAGGCAGCAACAGCGGCGCAATGAGGATTGGACTTGGGACGATATATTGGATGGCAAGGGTTGCTACACATGGGAGGAGATCCTGGCGGGAAGGGATCGCCTTCCATGGGAACAGGTGGAGGCACTTAGGAGAGCAGAGGCAGCCAGAGAGAGGAGCCGGCGATACGAGGGAACACGGTTGGCAAGGAAGCCCGGGAGTCAGCCCCAAAAATTTATTGGGGGGCTCACAGGGAGTATGGCCACGCCAGGTAGGAGACCTGCGCAAACTCCCTGTGCTTACCGGGGGCTAGAGAGACCGGGCAGGCACCGTGTTATGCAGTGGTGCGCATGGTGTCCCCAGTGCGGGTGCATAGCCCCGTGCGGTATATTCCAGCTCCTCGTATCGGCCGGGCTAGAGTGGGCATCGAGCCAGGTAAGGTTGGGCAGGCTCGGTGCTCAAGAGCTCCAGTGCGCCTGTACGGTCCGGTCCGGTCTATCCAGTACCACCTCCACACCCCAGCCCTCCGGTAGCAGCTCCCCGCACCAGGCTTCCTGTGCGTGTCCTCGGTTCAGTACTACCAGCACCACGCATCAGGCCTACAGTGCACCTCGCCTCTCCAGCGCTGCCGGAGCCTTTCTCCTCTCCTGCGCTGTCGGAGTCTCATGTCTGTTCAGCGCTGCCAGAGCTTTCCTCCTCTACAGAGCTGCTGGATTCTCCAACCTGTTTAGCGCAGCCAGAGCCTTCTTCCTCTCCTGCGCTAGCCGGAGTCTCCCGCCTGTTCAGCGCTGTCAGAGCCTTCCTCCTCTACAGCGCTGCTGGAGTCTCCTGCCTGTTCAGCGCAGCCAGAGCTGCCAGCCTGCATGGAGCAGCCTGAGCTGTCAGTCTGCATGGAGCAGCCAGAGCTGCCAGTCTGCATGGAGCAGCCAGAGCTGTCAGTCTGCAAGGAGCTGTCAGTCTGCATGGAGCAGCCAGAGATGTCAGTCTGCATGGAGCAGCCAGAGCTGTCAGTCTGCATGAAGCAGCCCGAGCTGCCAGTCTGCAAGGAGCTGCCAGTCTGCACGGAGCTGTCAGTCTGCAAGGAGCTGTCAGTCTGCAAGGAGCTGCCAGTCTGTAAGGAGCTGCCAGTCTGCAAGGAGCCGCCAGAGCTGCCAGTCTGTAAGAAGCCGCCAGAGCTGTCAGCCTACATGGAGCAGCCAGAGCCGCCAGTCAGCATGGAGCAGCCAGAGCCGCCAGTCAGCATGGAGCAGCCAGATCTTTCAGTCTGCCAGGATCTGCCAGTCAGCCAGACTCTTCCAGATCTGCCAGTCAGCCAGACTCTTCCAGATCTGCCAGTCAGCCAGACTCTTCCAGATCTGCCAGTCAGCCAGACTCTTCCAGATCTGCCAGTCAGCCAGACTCTTCCAGATCTGCCAGTCAGCCAGACTCTTCCAGATCTGCCAGTCAGCCAGACTCTTCCAGATCTGCCAGTCAGCCAGACTCTTCCAGATCCGCCAGTCAGCCAGACTCTTCCAGATCCGCCAGTCAGCCAGACTCTTCCAGATCCGCCAGTTGGCCGGGATCCGCCAGTCGGCCGGGATCCGCCAGTCGGCCGGGATCTGCCAGTCAGCCAGGATCTGCCAGTCAGCCAGGATCTGCCAGTCAGCCAGGATCTGCCAGTCAGCCAGGATCTGCTGAAACCACCAGCCAGCCAGGATCTGGTAGATCTACCTACCTGCCTGAGCTTCCTCTCACTCCTGAGCTTCCTCTCACTCCTGAGCTTTCTCTCACTCCTGAGCTTTCTCGCTTTCTCTCACTCCTGAGCTTTCTCTCACTCCCGAGCTTCCCCTCAGTCTCGAGCTGCCTCAGTCCCGAGCTGTCCTTCAGTCCCGATCTGCTCCTCAGTCCAGTGGGTTTCTGGGTGTGGACTACTAGGCCATGGTCGGCGGCGAGGGTGGACTATCCAGGGACGCGAGGAGAGGGGACTAAGACATTGACTGAGTGGGTTCCACGTCCCGCGCCGGAGCCGCCACCAGACGCCCACCCGGACCCTCCCTATTGTTTTGAGGTGCGTTCGGGAGTCCGCACCTTAGGGGGGTTCTGTCACGCCCTGGTCTAAGTATTTTGTGTTTTTCTTCATGTATTGGGTCAGGCCAGGGTGTGGCATGGGGTTTTTGTATTGTGGTGTGTTTTGTCTTGGGGTTTTGGTGTGTATGTATTGGGATTGTAGCTAGTGGGGTTATCTAGCAAAGTCTATGGCTGTCTGGAGTGGTTCTCAATCAGAGGCAGGTGTTTATCGTTGTCTCTGATTGGGAACCATATTTAGGGAGCCATATTCTTTGAGTTTGTCGTGGGTGATTGTCCTTAGTGTCCTCTGTGTTAGTTTGCACCAGTTTAGGCTGTTTCGGTTTTCACATTCCGTTTATTGTTTTTGTAAGGTTTGTGTTTGTTTATTTTTAAATAAACATGGATTGCAATAGCCACGCTGCATTTTGGTCCGCCTCTCTTTCACCACAGGAAAACCGTTACACACCATAAAAAGCCAGACTACGGTTTTCAACTGCACATGGGGACAGAAATCATACTTTTTGGAGAAATGTCCTCTGGTCTGATGAAACAAAAATAGAACTATTTGGCCAAAATGACCATTGTTTTGTTTGGAGGAAAAAGGAGGAGGCTTGCAAGCCAAAGGACACCATCCCAACCCATGTTGTGGGGGTGCTGTGCTGCAGGAGGGATTGGTGCACTCCACAAAATAGATGGCATCATGAGGAGGGGAAATTATGTGGATATATTGAAGCAACATCTCAAGACATCAGTCTTGTTAAAGTTTGGTCGCAAATATGTCTTTCAAATGGACAATGACCCCAAGCATACTTCCAAAGTTGTGGCAAAATGACTTAAGGACAACAAAGTCAAGGTATTGGAGTGCCCATCACAAAGCCCTGACCTCAATCCTATAGAAAATGTGTGGGCAGAACTGAAAAAGCATGCGCGAGCAAGGAGGCCTACAAACCTGACACAGTTACACCAGCTCTGTCAGGAGGAATGGGCCAAAATTCACCCAATTTATTTTGGGAAGCTTTTGGAAGGCTACCCGAAACGTTTGACCCAGGTTAACAATTTAAAGGCAATGCTACCAAATACTAATTGAGTGTATGGAAACTTCTGACCCACTGGGAATGTGATGAAAGAAATAAAAGTTTAAACAAATCATTCTCTCCTATTATTCTGACATTTCACATTCTGAAAATAAAGTGGTGATCCTAACTGACCTAAAACAGGGAATTTGTACTAGGATTAAATGTCAGGAATTGTGAAAAACTGAGTTTAAATGTATTTGGCTAAGGTGTATGTAAACTTCCGACTTCAACTGTAGGTGAATGGAAATCGGTCTGGAACATTCAATCAATTTAAAGACGTCACTGAAGTGACAAATGTGTGTTTGACGAGGCTTCATGGTCGAACCATTATGTCATACTGCACGGGACACCAGCAGAGTTTGAGTCTCCTGACAAAACTGTCTGGTATTTCTTACATAGTTACACACAGACAAATGGACACACACACAAGTCGAGATGTTTAGTCTTGAGGGAGAAGCCTTCCCTGGAGCCAGGCTGTCTCTCTAGTGTGACACACCATGTCCACTCTGTCCCCGCTGCAGCTCACTGACTGACTCCTATACTGCCCCAGAAAATGGCAGCCAACACATCCCCAGTCCTCCAGTCCCACTGTCTCTTGGTTCTCCACACTTTTGAAATTCAGCTCTGCTCGCCAGTAACATTTTAGCGAGATGCTTCCCGGGCTATGCCCAAATACTGTGAAAGGCCATTTCTGTTTTCCCCAGCTCTCCCTGTTTCTCTCTCTCTTTCTCCATCTCTCACTCTCTCTCCACCTCTCTCTTTTTCTCTCCCCGTCGCTCCACCTCTCTCTTTCTCTTGCGCTCTCTCTATCTCTGCCTCTAGAGCCTACAAGCTGGGAAATCGCCGTTTCATTCAGAGTGGTGTGTGTGTACTTTAGTCATTGAGGCGCAGCAGACAGATCCGCAACACAGTAAAGTCGCTGCTTTTGAAGGAAACATTGCCATGGTAACTACAGTATTGTACGTAGTCTTTTTTTCTCCCGAGCTTGTTTTTTTTTTAATGGAGCAAAATAGGTCAGGTTAATTGAATTTGTTTGTCTAAATATACAGACGCCAGATGTTCCCATTATTGATAGTGTATTTTTCATAGCTTAATACCTTTTCCATTTGATCAATCTCTTTTGTTGTCAAATCAAATAGCAAAGTGACGGTACACCTTGTGACTATTCTATTAATAGAAAACACAGGAGGAGGATGTTGGTTCAAGAACAGGAGGGTAAAATGCTAGAGGGATCCAATCAGAGATCCAATCCGTGATCCCTGTCTAGTTTTTTGGCCCTATATGTTTTTGTGGTGTAATTGTGCACTACACATTATTGAGCTGTGCTGTGTACTTCCTGTCTCTGGGGGTGCTGTGCCACGGCCCATCATCAAAGTTTTATGATCAAAGTGGGCCTGTGTTCGTGTAGTGACATTAAAGCTTTTTGTGTCGTGCCCTTTTTCTACAAACAGGAAGGAGGTGACTGGGTTTTCCCATGTCACATTGAGGCTGTGGTGGGGTTTGTGGCTGTGGCTGCTGTTAGCAGGAAGTCAGCTAAATGGAGGGAGCCCTAAAGTTGATTTGACAATACTTTTTTAGCTTTTTTTTTTGTTGTTGATGTTTTGTATTGTACTAGGTCTTAGCATCTCAAAATCCACATTCATGTTGGTGACATTATACTGGCATGTAGCCCTTATTTAACCAGGATCAAATCCCTTGAGGTTCTTTTTCGCAGGTTGACCTTAATTGTTATGAATCTTGTGCTGAAGGCGGAACTGAGTGATTTCCCCTTAGAAAGTCAAAATTGACTATATTGTCAAAATTCATAAATACAAGCATTTGCTTTTTGGTCTTAATTTAAAGTTAAGGTTAGGCATTAGGGTTTGTCATGTGACAAAGGTTAGGATTAAGGTTAGGATTAGGTTTAAAATATGATTTTGTGACTTTGTGGCTGTGCCAGCTAGTGATTACACTGCAGAGCTGCCTCCAGAAGAAGATACATGACGAAAAACGCTTACTTGCTTCTTTTTCGAGGGAGACCTGAAAGATGTTGAAGAATTATGGCGTTCCAAAAGAAAGTGCTTTCTTAAGAAAAGTCTGCTCGATTTTGCTGCGTTTTCTTGGCTCACACTGTACTCATAATCCTTTTAACGTCTTGCTAAGAATGCTCTGATACGATGGACCAACAAAGAGATAAAGATCTACCATGTAGATGTCAGACATCATATGCTGCTTCTTTTATTTAGCAAAAAAACTACAAAAAAAACATCTTAATTAGGCCGCACTTCAAAGCTACTGAGTTGTCTCTGCAAGTTATTTGATTGTTCTTAATAATAGAGTACACCACAAAATGTAATAGGATCAATGCTTCAAAGGTGAGAGTAGAAGTGCAATAGAAAGGCAATATCAAACAAGGCACTGGAAAGGGTAGTGTATCTGTATGTTTTAAGTTCTCACAGAAATCCACTTGCATTATACAGTATGATTGTGTGTAATATAACACTGATTTGAATCCTATTAATCATAATCCTCTTAATAACTACTAAAAACCCTTTGGGGACTCATCGTAGCGTTGCTTGGGTTACAGATGTTAGCCATGTTTGGCCATCGGAGCAGCAAACGTAGACAAATGTCATGGTTAACAAGCATGTCAAACCCAGCTCTACTCCTTCGAGACATAGCTGGGAGACAACTGGAAGAAAAACCACATGTCCTGTAGCTGACCCTGTTCCTGCTGTCTGTGTACACACACACACACACACACACCACCCCCTCAAAGCTTGCTTTGCTGCCTGCCAAGACAGAGGGTGCATCTGGGGTATAGTAGGGCATCAGTCATTACATAACCATTTGGTATCTCCCCTAGTCCATCAGCCTACTAAGAGCTCAGGAACACTTGATTCTTCTTATCTACTGCTGCGGTTAAGGGAGAGATGCATCTACATTGTGCTGTCAAGAGGGACAAGGTAGTGGATCCTTCCATTAGAAAATGAAGGATTAGAAAAGAAAGACAATAATGAAAGGAAGGAAAGGAACCTGGCGAAGCTGAAAGCAAAACGGTTTGTTTGTTGATGCACAGTAAAATCAAAAAAAGGAAGAAGAAATGGAACAAAAGTCAAGGTCGGTCGCCTGTCATTTTTTGTTGAATTCTGTGGACAAAGCCTGTACCATTGCTTATCAACCTTCAGCCCTACCCCCTGCAGCCCTACCCCCTGCAGCCCTACCCCTGCAGCCCTACCCCCTGCAGCCCTACCCCCTGCAGCCCTACCCCCTGCAGTGATCACACTCCCACTCTACTATGCAGGTCATTGTAACTTTTGCTTAGCAGACTATTTTAATCTTCCCAGCAGGCCTTTGCTGTACTGTACATTACCTCTACAGTGCCTTCAGAAACCATTCATACCCCTTGACGTATTTCACATTTTGTTCTTACAGCCTTAATTAAAAATGTAGCCTTAATCTCACCCATCTACACGCAATAACACCATAATGATAATGTAAAAACATGTTTTACATTTTTGCTAATTTTAAATGAAATATAGAAATATCTCATTTACATAAGTATTCACACCCCTTAGTCAATACATGTTATAATCACATTTAGCAGTGATTACAGTTTATTTCTGGGTATGTCTGTAAGAGCTTTGCCTACCTGGATTGTATAATATTTGCACATATTGTTTTTTTTAATTCTTCAAGCTTTGCCAAGTTGGTGGTTGGTCATTGCTAGACAGCCATTTTCAAGTTTTACCGAAGATTTTAAAGCTGATCTAAGTCAAAACCGTAACTAGGCCACTCAGGAACATTCAATATTGTCTTGGTAAGCAATTCCAGTATATATTTGGCATTGTGTTTTAGGTTATTTTCCTGCTGAAAGGTGAATTTGTCTCCCATTGTCTGTTGGAATGTAGACTGAAGCAGGTTTTTCTCTAGGATTTTGCCTGTGCTTAGCTCTATTCCGTTTTTTTTCTTCTAAAAACTCCCTCATACTTGCTGATGGCAAGCATACCCATAACAGGGTGCAGCCACCACCATGCTTGAAAATATGATGAGTGGTACTCTGATGTGTGTTGTTGGATTTGCTCCAAACATAACGCTTTGTATTAAGGACATAACATTTATTTCTATGCTACATTTTTGCAGTATTACTTTAGTGCCTTGTGGCAAACAGGATGAATGATTTGGAATATGTGTATTCTGTACAGACTTCCTTCATTTCACTCTGTCATTTAGGTTAGTATTGTGGAGTAACTACAATGTTGTTGATCCATCCTCAGTTTTCTCCTTTCACAGCCATTAAACTCTTTAACTGTTTTAAAGTCACCATTGGCCTCAAAGTGAAATCCCTGAGTGGTGTTCTTACTCTTTGGTAACTGAGTTAGTAAGGACACCTGTATGTTTGTAGTGACTGGGTTTATTGATACACCATCCAAAGTGTAATTAGTAACTTCACCATGCTCAAAGGGATATTCAATGTTTTTACCCATCGACCATCGTTGTGAGGCATTGGGAAAATTTGCTGGTCTTTGTGGTTGAATCTGTGGTTGAAATTCACTGCTCAAACGAGGGACCTTACAGATAATTGTATGTATGGTATACAGAGAGGAGGTAGTCATTCTAAAATCATGTTCAACACTATTATTGCCCATGGAACTTATAATGTGACTTGTTAAGCACATCTTTACTCTTGAAGTTATTTAGGCTGACAATAACAAAGGGGTTGAATACTTATTTACTCAAGACATTTCAGATTTACGTTATTAATTTGTAAAAACATAATTTCACTGGCATTATGGGGTATTGTGTGTAGGCCAGTGACACAAAAGCTCAATTTAATCCATTTAATTTCAGGCTGTAACACAACAAAATGTGGGAAAAGTCAAGGGGTGTGAATACTTTCTGAAGGCACTCTCTCCTCACTCTCTCACTAGCTCACTTTCTCTTTCTTTCCCCACCCTCTTATTCCCTTTCTCTCTCACTTTCTCACTCATTAACAAATTCACATTGGCAACCCACTAATGACATGTACACCCTTCCCCCTCCAGAGCACAGCGTGGACAGCCTGCAGCAGGCCCTCCACCAGTCAGTGTTCCTGTCGGCAATGTCGGCCCACCCTGGCCGGGACCTGCCCCTATGCTGGGAGCAGCACTGCAAGCTGCTGCCTGGAGTGGCCGGAGTACAGGCCAGCCGTGTGGCCCACTGGACCGCGGAGGAGGTGAGAGCACACACACATCCAAGTGTACTTGCGTACATACACACATGGATCTGTGAATTGATGGTTAGTAGCTGCATTTGCATTTGTTGAAGCTGTTTCCTAGTGACATTTATTTGGGTACATCCATAACTTTGAGCTAATGAGGCGCAATTTCACCTGGCAAAGAAAATGGGCTCACTTGTCAGTACACTGTTGTTCAAAGGAGCTAGCCAACAACACAGCTAACACATTCACTTCAAACTGAAGCTGGAAAGACTGCAAACTAACTGCACTTTGTTTCATTTGACCTTTTTTCAATTGACATTTCTTTGTATATATCCATAAAATGATGCCAGCTGACTCGTGATTTTGACTGGCTGAGAAACGCTGCCTGCCTATTTGTCTCGTCCCGACTCCCGACATGTTCATTACAATGGGACAGCTGGAGATCGAATTTGAATATTGAAACAATGTTGAAAATGTCAGAGAGACAGGCGGCAAGGTTTATAAAAATCTCTGCTTTTGAAAACTAAATGTTAGTCTCAAAGAAACGTGAGATAATGTCTATATGCTTTTTATAGTGGAGATCATGTTTGGGCTTGATGAGACTGGCTGGGCTGATGAGACAGTGGATTGCGCAGTCAGATGGAACAGAGTAAATAGGCATTTTAACGTTATTGATTTAGCCGGTGGTAACTTGTGGAATAGACACCAGCTGGAATGTGGTTTTAACCAATCAGCATTCAGGATTAGACCCACCCGTTGTATAAACTCATACAGTTCACACATACACATGCATAGACACACACACACACTCACTCACACACACACACACACACACACACACACACACACACACACAGACCTGTTGACATATGCTTGAGGATGTCTCACCTTTGTTTGTTTCACCTTAGTTTATTTCATCATCTGGTATAGATCCCTGTATTGTTGAGATTGCTCTACATGTGGCTTTGCAATGTGCTGGGATTCTATTGCCTCTGACTTCACTTATAGAAAACCTTAACCTTAACCCAGTCGTCTGTCAGTTGGGTTTATAGTGAACCAGAGTCTCCTCACATACAGTACTGTCCTGTCTGTTTCCACTTTGTCATTTCTCTTCTACTGCTGATGTCAGTCTTCAAGCTCCAGAGAGAGCTTGACACCATAGCAACCAGGTGTGACAATAAACTTTGACCCTTGCAGCCAGAGAGCCTAATTGTAAATAGACTCTGTGTGTGTGTGTGTGTGTGTGTGTGTGTGTGTGTGTGTGTGACAGAATAAATAAGCAATCTTGGGGTCGCTGTGTCTAATCATACCAGATATGATCAACTGTTTATTTACAGTTGATGAATTATGAACATAAGGAGTAATGCAATGACGCTAATGTGTAGGTCTATGAATCATAATGTTTTTAACCATTTTATTTATGTGGTTCAATGCATTGTGCTTCATAATTTATCGTATGTCTACTCCATTGATAGTCTGTCAGTCCTCTCGTATTGTTTCAAACCTCCTCTGTCAAGCCAAATTGATATCAGTCCAAATCAATTGAAATGTCAGCTGTCACTCGAGAGAAAAAAACAACCTTGGATGTTTCCCTCTCTGGTTAGAATACGAGACACAAATTAAATGTCAGGATCCCTCAGCGGGCACCGCTCCACTCTAAGAATGAATTTACATGCACAACGTCCCGGTCTAAATGGCATGTGCGATGTGGCCAATGCCACGGTCTGCCGTGCCCCATGCCATGATCCTCCTGTGGTTGCTAAGCACTCCCTCCATCTACGGGTGACTTTGATTGATGAGACGAGGACGGCTACCGGACCCAAAGTGATTTTTCAGCTTTCGCTACATACACACCACACCTTCTCCAGTCCTCGCCGCCATTGAGCATCTCCAATAGGCTTGGACAGCATAAAGTATACAGTGGGGCAAAAAAGTATTTAGTCAGCCACCAATTGTGCAAGTTCTCCCACTTAAAAAGATGAGAGAGGCCTGTAACTTTCATCATAGGTACACTTCAATTATGACAGACAAAATGAGGGGAAAAAATCCAGAAAATCACATTGTAGGATTTTTTATGAATTTATTTGCAAATTATGGTGGAAAATAAGTATTTGGTCACCTACAAACAAGCTAGATTTCTGGCTCTCACAGACCTGTAACTTCTTCTTTAAGAGGCTCCTCTGACCTCCACTCGTTACCTGTATTAATGGCACCTGTTTGAACTTGTTATCAGTATAAAAGACACTTGTCCACAACCTCAAACAGTCACACTCCAAACTCCACTATGGCCAAGACCAAAGAGCTGTCAAAGGACACCATAAACAAAATTGTAGACCTGCACCAGGCTGGGAAGACTGAATCTGCAATAGGTAAGCAGCTTGGTTTGAAGAAATCAACTGTGGGAGCAATTATTAGGAAATGGAAGACATACAAGACCACTGATAATCTCCCTCGATCTGGGGCTCCACGCAAGATCTCACCCCGTGGGGTCAAAATGATCACAAGAACGGTGAGCAAAAATCCCAGAACCACACGGGGGGACCTAGTCAATGACCTGCAGAGAGCTGGGACCAAAGTAACAAAGCCTAACATCAGTAACACACTACGCCGCCAGGGACTCAAATCCTGCAGTGCCAGACGTGTCCCCCTGCCTAAGCCAGTACATGTCCAGGCCCGTCTGAAGTTTGCTAGAGAGCATTTGGATGATCCAGAAGAAGATTGGGAGAATGTCATATAGTCAGATAAAACCAAAATATAACTTTTTGGTAAAAACTAATCTCGTCGTGTTTGGAGGACAAAGAATGCTGAGTTGCATCCAAAGAACACCATACCTACTGTGAATGGGTGTGGAAACATAATGCTTTGGGGCTGTTTTTCTGCAATGGGACCAGGATGACTGATCCGTGTAAAGGAAAGAATGAATGGGGCCATGTATTGTGAGATTTTGAGTGAAAACCTCCTTCCATCAGCAAGGGCATGGAAGATGAAAGGTGGCTGGGTCTTTCAGCATGACAATGATCCCAAACACACCGCCCGGGCAACGAAGGAGTGGCTTCGTAAGAAGCATTTCAAGATCCTGGAGTGGCCTAGCCAGTCTCCAGATCTCAACCCCATAGAAAATCTTTGGAGGGAGTTGAAAGTCTGTGTTGCCCAGCAACAGCCCCAAAACATCACTCCTCTAGAGGAGATCTGCATGGAGGAATGGACCAAAATACCAGTAACAGTGTGTGAAAACCTTGTGAAGACTTACAGAAAACGTTTGACCTGATTGTCATTGCCAACAAAGTGTATATAACAAAGTATTGAGAAACTTTTGTTATTGACCAAATACTTATTTTCCACCATAATTTGCAAATAAATTCATTAAAAATCCTACAATGTGATTTTCTGGATTTTTTTTTCTCATTTTGTCTGTCATAGTTGAAGTGTACCTATGATGAAAATTACAGGCCTCTCTCATCTTTGTAAGTGGGAGAACTTGCACAATTGGTGGCTGACTAAATACTTTTTTGCCCCACTGTATACCGTATACCGGGATATTTGAAAATAGCCATCGGATGGTTTTTCAATACCGTCAATACCGTTGAAACTACACTGAACAAAAAATATAAACCAACATGTAAAGTGTTGGTCCCATGTTTCCTGAGCTGAAATAAAAGCTGACAGAAAGGTTCAGTATGCATAAAATTGTATTTCTCAAAAATGTGTCTACATCGCTGTTAGTGAGCATTTCTCCTTTGCCAAGATAATCCATCCACCTGACAGGTGTGGCATATCAAGAAGATGATTAAACAGCATGATCATTACACAGGTGCACCTTGTGCTGGGGACAGTAAAAGGCCAACAACACATTGCCACAGATGTCTCAAGTTTTGAGGGAGCGTGCGATTGGTATGCTGACTGCAGGAAAGTCCACCAGAGCTGTTGCCAGAGAATTGAATGTTAATTTCTCTAGCATAAGCCGCCTCCAATGTCATTTTAGAGAACAGTAATTCCAACCGGCCTCACAACCGCAGACCATGTCTATGGCATCATGTGGGCGAGCGGTTTGCTGATGTCAACATTGTGAACAGAGTGCACCATGTTGGCATTGGGGTTATGGTATGGGCAGGCATAAGCTACAACGAATACAATTGCATTTTATCTATGGCCATTTGAATGCACAGAAATACCGTGATGAAATCCTGAGGCCCATTTCTTTTATTCCTAGTCATGTGAATTCTGTAGATTAGGGCCTAATTTATTTATTTAAATTGGTTGATTTCCTCATTTGAACTGTAACTCAGTAAAACCATTGAAATTGTTGCATGTTGTGTTTATCTTTGTTAAGTATATTTCTTTCAAGTTTTTCAGTACATTTTAATATTTGTAGCAATTTAAGTAAATACTTGCAGTCAACTTGTGCAATGCGTTACAAGATAAAGCAGATTGCGTCCTTCATTTCACCTGTCACATTATTTTACATTATGAAACTTAGTTCCTCAGAACTTTTCAGCCAGTCACGTGTTTGTTTGTAAATAACACAACCGGAGAAAGCTGAAGCAGGTGAGTCCAGCTGTGTATTGACTGTGGTCTTGTTTTATAAAAAAAGTCAAGTGTTTTTTAGCTTCAATAGAGTGATCAGGGACATGCAACTATAGTTTTCCTTCACAGAAAATACATTCGTGCAACACATTCGGCAGAAAATAGCTTCATTTTCATCAGCAGCCAAACAAGTAAATTAGTTTACAATGAAAAAGCAAGGTCTTTTTTGCAAAAACGATGCATGGCCATCATGTTTCTAATGTTTAGTCCTATCCCAATGTTTTGTTTAAAGTTAATCTTGGGGCCTCCCAAGTGGTGCAGTGGTCTAAGGCACTGCATCGCAGTGCTTGAGGCGTCACTACAGACCCGGGTTCGATCCCAATTGGCCTAGTGTTGTCAGGGTTAGTGGAGGGATTGGGGGGGCTTTACTTGGCTCATCGCGACTCTTTGTGGTGGGCTGGGCGACTGCAGGCTGACCTCCGGTCATCAGTTGAATGGTGTTTCCTCCGACACATTGGTGCAGCTGGTTTCCGGGTAAAGCGGACGGGTGTTAAGAAGCGCGGTTTGGTGGGTCATGTTTCAGAGAACGCATGTCTCGACCTTCGCATCTCCCCAGCCCTTTGGGGAGTTGCAGAAATGAGACAAAATTGCAATTGGATATCATGTATTGGGCAGAAAAAGGGGGTAAAATATAAATATTAAAGTTTATCTTGCATTGACTGGAGAAAATAGCCTGGCTACAGGAGAGAAGTACAGAGAAAAGTAGCAACATCAGTCAGAGCACTGTCTGCTGATAGAATACCCTTTTGTGAATTCTTATCCGAGTTTAGAAGTACAACTGAAGCACAAAATTAGTCTGATGCAGATCAACAATTACAATAAGAAGCATTTTAGATCTGCGTTTACGAAACGCAGCAAGATATTTCTTATGCGTTTTTATATTTTTTCCTGCGTGAAAATGCAGAATTCTGCATTAACACAACCCCTAAGTTTAACTTGCTATCTAAGTAAGTGCCGGAATTAATAAGGTGACGGGGCATCATATTGTGTTAGCTTTTTGCCAAGTTTGAGAAGTCAAAGCCCTTTTGGATGAGTTATTTGTACAGCTGCCACTGATATCTTGATTTCCTGCGTTTTTTTCTCCTCTCTGTTCTGGGCCGATCTGCTCCTCCCCTATCTTCTCTGAGCAGAGCAGGCAGGCCCATTGCCCTAGCGACTCCAGACTCCACACAGAGATGGTGTGTAGACATGCTGTTAGAGATCCAGTACTGCTCTTCCTTCAGACAAGCATGCGTCAAAACTTTGTTCACTTGTACAATGTCTCTCGTTCACATTCGCTTGGAAATGTCTAAACTCACCAGAAATGACATTCGGTAGCTTTAGGAGCTGGATTCCCTGACTTGGCAATTGTTAGCATATTTAGCTAGCAGCCTCCATGGAAATGATCAATTACTTGTGCTAATTTTGTTAGCATTCTAGTAATAGACGTTCAAAGGACTTTTTTGCGTTTTTGGGGCTCCCTTGTGTACTACACCGGTAATACCGTACATCCCAGTGTGAGAGAAGGATGGTATGATGATATGAAAGTCTGGATACCTCCTAATCTCCAATGGTAATGACAAATAGGTCACCCACCATTTGTAACGGGTTGGAGTTATTTCCAAACACCACGGCAGTGTTGAGAAAAGGGGGGGCAACAAGGTACCCCTAGGGAAAGAAAGAGAGCGAGAGAAGGGATGGGGAATGTTAAGATGTTATGAGTTAAGACTGAATAGTAGTGCTGAGCGATTAGTGCTTTTTGAGGTCGGTTTGATCATAAAAAAATATATCACAGGTTTCGATTATATTTTTAGACATTAAATGTACTATGCATTTGGTGTGTATATAACATTTGTTTTATTCCAAGTCATCATCTCTGTTGTCTGACCAATTCACTATTTTAGTAGTTCTTCAAAGTAAATAAGGCATACTTTTATGACAGCTGAATACTAACTATCAATCACTTAGATCATGTATTTTCAGGTAGAGATACCTCTCAAAGAATCTGATTAGCAGGTGCTGTCTCCTTTCTTGATCGCGCGCTCTTCTGTCCGTCTCTCAATGGCCGGCGCTCAATGGATTATGGTCATTGTAGTTAGTAGCGCAGACAACGTGGCAATTATGTTGGCCTGTTGGAACTACAGTATTGGCCTGTTGGAACTACAACTCCCTACTACATCGCACAGTTCAGGCTTGATCCGATTTATCTCTAGAGAAACTGAATCGAGCTCACAGAAAAAAATAATAATAATGGAAGTCAAATAATGGAACCACCGGCGAAATTTCAGTAACCGTCATTTCAGTTCATCACTCAGGCGTACTGAACAGAGACACAGGCAACTGTGGCTTTAGTTAGCCCATTCGTTCACCATGTTAAGACACGGGTTAACCGTGCTTTATTACAGTAACCAAGCACCATAGTACACGTATCAATGTGCAAACTGTACACTTGTATCAATGTGCACCATTACAGGGAAGATAGTTAGGAGAGCAATAGGAGAGAGAGGAAGATTGAGGGATCGGGCCCCCTCAGAGCACAGACTGATGAGAGATGGTCCAATAGAGGTAACCAAGACTCACAAAAGCAATGCACAGTGTTGTGGCACGTTCAGATAGAACTATATGATGTACTGTAAAACAAACCCCTCTGACATGTAGAAAAGGGCATCTTGTCAGTTCTATCTGCATCAGTGTTGTGCCTACCGAATGTGGCGCAGGCTTGTCTTGTGACTGCAACCTGCAGAGAGGGGGCAGCACAGAATGTCATTGAGTTGTACCAGAAGATGTTTTATCTTGGCGGTTGTGGGGATTTGGCAGAGTGGAAGGAGCGAGATTGCAGTAGAGAGAAAGGGGGAGGGAGAGAGCAGAACTGTAAAGGGATCGACTAGAGGGAGAGGAGCAGTGCTTATATAGGCTTTTATAACACCCACTAACCCCCCCTAAGACTACAGATGTATCCATACTTCACCACCCACGTCCCTTAAATCAAGTCCTTAGCCGAGGTTCTATAAAGTGAGCCTATAGCTTAATAGCCTTGAGCAGTACCATCTCCATCAGCCATCACTTCTCCAACCTAACCACTAGCTAATTGGGTGGGGTTAGCATTGCACTATGTACTATCATCCAAAGCTTGAGCATACATTTTTAGTTTGTCTATGTGATCCCTGTGGGAATTTAACTCATGGCCTTGGCGTTGCTAACATCACACTGGTTTGCTAGCAATGCCATTTCCTTTCAACATTAAGCTTGACGTACTCTAATTAAGATACAAGAACCCTAGGAGCTATTTCCTTGGGAGTTAGTTTTTCTGCAAGGCTTAGTCTTTAGTTCATTGGGTTCATAATCCTGCCAGCCCTTGATCCCCGTCATACAGATGTACATTTCCTGTTGCTGTAAGATTTTATATGTGTAATGTGGATTATAATTAATGGACATTTTTGTAGGGTTTGATGAATATTTCGTTAGGGCCAATCAAAACTGAAATGTCAAAGTGGAAATTACAAACATTAGAAGCCTTTTTAAACCTCAAATACACCGTTTTCTTTTCCTGCCGCACAGGAAAATTCTCAGCAATAAAATAGTGATCAAATTATTTTATTTTATTTAACCTTTATTTAACTAGGCAAGTCACTTAAGAACAAATTCTTATGTACAATGACGACCTAGGAACAGTGGGTTAACTGCCTTTTTCAGGGACAGAACGACCGATTTTCACATGGTCAGTTCTGGGATTCGATCTAGCAACCTTACTGGCCCAATGCTCTAACCACTAGGCTACCTGCCATCCCAATTAAGATCCTACATATGGATCATTGCACTCATTCCACTAAAGTTACACCTGTCCTTCTACTCCCACCCTCCCTCGCTCTCTCTCTCTGACTCTCAAAGCAAGAGTCAAAGTTCTTTAAAAGTGGTGCTTTCAAATGGAAAAGTCATTGTTTCTGCCCCTTTGCCTGGATTCCTAGCCCATCATATTTTCCTAAGAGCAGAATAGAGAGGGTGTCCGCAGGGGAGAAGAATGTCTTTTGCCACCGTCCGTGCGAGTATTGGTAGTCACAAAAGAGCCATGGGAACAGCCTCGCAAAAACACTGCTCCTTGACCGCTGCTCTATCACCCAGCCTCACCTGGGACTCTGTCTGTAACAGGCTTTTTCCTGGTCCACTACCCACTCCTGTCACGCTTTAACGCACACTGGCTGGAGACGTTTACCACCCAAAGATGGCAAATGAAATGCTTAGCTGGCTCCCCGATTTGCATTTGTAGGGCTGGAGCACACACTTGGAATTGTACAGTGTGTTAGTGTGAAACTTGGATCAAGTTGTGTGTTGACCAGGATTTACAGTGCCTTCAGAAAGTATTCAGACCCCTTGACTTTTATCACATTTTGTTACGTTACGTTTAATCCATTTATTCTAAAATGGATTAAATCAAATATTTCCCACAGCAATCTACACACAATACCCCATAATGACAACGCAAAAACAGGTTTTTAGAATTTTTTGCTAATTTATCATTAAAAAAAAAGATACCTTTCATAAGTATTCCGACACTTTGCTATGGGACTCGAAATTATTATTATTATTTATTTTTTTACCTTTATTTAACTAGGCAAGACAGTTAAGAACAAATTCTTATTTTCAATAAAGGCCTAGGAACAGTGGGTTAAGTGCCTGTTCAGGGGCAGAACACACCTGTCTATATAAACTTCCACGGGTGAATGTGCATGCCAGAGCGAAAACCAAGCCATGAGGCCGAAGGAATTGGCCATAGAGCTCATAAACAAGATTGTGTCGAGGCACAGATCTGGGTAAGGGTACCAAAAAATGGCTGCAGCATTGGAGGGCCCAAGAACACAGTGGCCTCCATCATTCTTAAATGAAAGAAGTTTGGAACCACCAAGACTGTTCCTAGAGCTGTCCGCCTTGCCAAATGGAGCAATCAGGGGAGAAGGGCCTTGGTCCCTCTGACAGAGCTCCAGAGCTTCTCTGTGTAGATGGGAGAACCTTCCAGAAGGACAACCATCCCTGCAGCACTCCACCAATCAGGCCTATATGGTAGAGTGGCCAGATGGAAGCCACTCCTCAGTAAAAGGCACATGACAGCCCGCTTGGAGTTTGAGTCTTTGGCCTGAATGCCAAGCATCACATCTGTAGGAAACCTGGCACCATCCCTAAGGTGAAGTGTGGTGGTGGTAGCATCATGCTGTGGGGATGTTTTTCAGCAGTAGGGACTGTGAGACTAGTCAGGATCGAGGCAAAGATGAATGGAGCAAAGTACAGAAAGATCCTTGATGAAAACCTGCTCCAGAGCGCTCAGGACCTCAGACTGAAGTTTCACCTTCCAACAGGACAACAACCCTACGCACACAGCCAAGACAACGCAGGTGTGGCTTTGGGAAAAATCTCTGAATGTCCTTGTATGGCCGAGCCAGAGTCAGGACTTGTACTCAATCAAACATCTTTGAAGAGACCTGAAAATAGCTGTGCAGTAATGCTCCCCATCCAACCTGACAGAACTTGAGAGGATCTGCAGAGGAATGGGAGAAACTCACCAAATACAGGTGTGCCAAGTTTGTAGCGTCATACCCAAGAAGACTTGAGGTTGTAATCGCTGCCAAAGGTGCTTCAACAAAGTCCTGAGTAAAGGGTCTGAATACTTAGGCTTTCTTGCAAACATTTCAAAAACCTGTTTTTGCTTTGTCATTATTGGGTATTGTGTGTAGATTTTTGAAGGGGAAAAAACAACTTAATCCATTTTAGAATAAGGCTGTAACGTAACGAAATCTGGAAAAAGTCAAGGGGTGCACTGTATATGATTGTTTGGGATTTTTTTTCAAAAGCTACAAATTGATGTTGTTGGTAGTAAGTGGGTGATTTGTGTAGGCAAAGTATTCTCATTGTTAATAACATCCTCATAGGAACTGGAGAACTGTTTCCGCTCATGAATAATTCCGACACAAATTAAGATTTCTGATTGAATTCCAACCCACTCTAGAAATATGTAATGGAATGTTTTGAACTTCCATAAATGGCACTTAGCTAATAGAGAATTTTACTAATCCTGTCCTGGAGACTACAGTGTGTTTCAGTTCAGATGCCTCTCCTCACTATAATGTGCTGTATACAGACTGACATTTATGCTCTCTAATGTTGAGGCCAGGTATTTGACATGACACTCAGGTAGCAGGCAGTCCTCTGTAGCTATTGCTAGCAGAATAATTCAGCCTGAATAGACCAACCACTGCAGACCTGGGTTCAAATAGTAATTCGGATTCTGAAAGCAATAGAATTAAAGATGCAAACACCACCCATCTGGCACTCTAGGCAGGCTCAATTAAACACTCAAAATATTTCAAGGAAGCCAAATATTACTTGAGCCCAGGTCTGCCTCAGTACAGACTACTGGCCAGTTGCTTCAAGGCGGCAGCTTTGGGTGCTGCATTATCATGATTCTGCATTGCAGATATACAGTGCTTTCAGAAATTACTCACACCACTTTTTCTACATTTTCTTGTTACAGCCTGAATTTAAAACTAATACAATGTAGATTTGTTTGTCACTGGCCTAGAGACAATACCCCATAATGTCTAAGTAGAATGATGTTTTTCTACATTTTTACAAATGAATTAAAAGCTGAAATGTTTTGAGTCAATAAGTATTCAACCCCTTTGTTATGCCAAGCCTAAATAAGTTCAGGAGTAAAAATGTGCTTAACAAGTCACATAAGTTTAATGGACTCACTCTGTGCAAAAATAGTGTTTAACATCATTTTTTAAATTACTACCTCATCTCTGTACCCCACACATACAATTTATCTGTAAGGTCCCTCAGTTGAGTTGTACATTTCAAACATAAATGCAACTACAAAGACCAGGGAGGTTTTCCAATGCTTCACAAAGAAGGGCCTGTTGGTAGATGGGTGACAAATAAAAATAGGCAGACATTGAATATCCCTTTAAGCAGAGTGAAGGTATTAATTACACTTTGGATGGTATATCAATACACCCAGTCCATCACTTGGTCAGTCTATGTCATGGAAAGAGCAGGTGTTCCAAATGTTTTGTACACTCAGTGTATACAGAGAGTACCAGTATCAGATCAATATGCAGGTGTACGAGGTGCTTTATATATACAAAAGTATGTGGCCACCCCTTAAAATTAGTGGATTCGGCAATTTAAGCCACACACGTTGCTGACAGGTATATAAAATCGAGCAGTCATGCAATCTCCATAGACAAACATTTGCAGTAGAATGGCCTTACTAAAGAGCTCAGTGACTTTCAACGTGACAGTGTCATAGGATGCCACCTTTCCAACAAGTCAGTTTGTTGAACTTCTGCCCTGCTAGAGCTGCCCCAGTCAACTGTAAGTGCTGTTATTGTGAACTGGGAAACATCTAGGAGCAACAACGGCTCAGCCGTGAAATGGTAGCCCACACAAGCTCACAGAACGGGAGTGCTGAAGCGCGTAACGCGTAAAAACGTGTCTGACCTCGGTTGCAACACTCACTACCGAGTTCCAAACTGCCTCTGGAAGCAGCGTCAGCACAATAACTGTTCGTTTGGAGCTTCATCGAATGTGTATCCATGGTCGAGCAGCCGCATCATCATGCACAATGTCCAGGGTCGGCTGGAGTGGTGTAAAGCTCGCCGCCATTGGACTCAGTTGCAGTGGAAATGCATTCTCTGAAGTGATGAATCACGCTTCACCATCTGGCAGTCCAACGGACAAATCTGGGTTTGGCGGATGCCAGGAGAACGGTACCTGCCTGAATGCATAGTGCCAACTGTAAAGTATTGGTGGAGGAGGAATACTGGTCTAGGGCTGTTTTTCATGGTTTGGGCTAGGTCCCTTAATTCGAGTTAAGGGAAATTTTAACACACAACACTAATGACATTCTAGACAATTCTGTGCTTCCAACTTTGTGGCAACAGTTTGGGGATGGCCCTTTCCTGTTTCATCATGACAATGCCCCTATGCAGAAAGTGAGGTACATACAGAAATGGTTTGTCGAAATCAGTGTGGAAGAACTTGACTGGCCTGCACAGAGCCCTGACTTCAACCCTATCGATGAATTGGAACACCGACTGCGAGCCAGTCCTAATCGCCCAACGTCAGTGCCCGACATCACTAATGCTCTTGTGGCTGAATGGAAGCAAGTCCCCACAGCAATGTTCCAACATCTAGTGGAAAGCCTTCCTAGAAGAGTGGAGGTTGTCATAGCAGCAAAGGGAGGGACAACTCCATATTATTGCCTGTGATTTTATAATGAGATATTCAACGAGCAGGTTTCCACATACTTTTGGTCATGTAGTGTATTTGAGGTAGTTATGTAAGTGAAGGCAGGGTAGAATGGCTAGGCATTCAGGCTACATAATAATGAAGAAGTACAAAAAATAACAGAGTAGCAGCAGCATATGATGAGTGTAAATGTATGTGTGTGTTTGTGTTGTCCTTATGCATTTGCATGTGCATATGCAGTGTATGTGGATGTGTGTTCGTTTCGTGTGAATGTGTGTGAGATGTCATGTCAGATCGGCGATAACGACAAGGAAGGAAGGGAGGAAGGATCCATTTTAAGAGTACTCAAACAGGGCCTGTGCTTAACACAGGGTGAAAAGGGACATTTGTGTTTATTTTGTACTGGCCAGTGATGCACAGTGAGGTAATAGATTTTGGGAGATGTTAGCTGGGTGAGATGAGGACCTAAGGGAACAAACAGCTGTTTCATAATGTACTATATTGAATAGCTGTATATCACACCGTCATGTAACACGGATGCAGCCGGGGTTCTCTTCACGTGTGGCTTTTGTCTTAGGTGTTGGGGCCATGCTCAATACAATACATATTTTTTTACCCATTTGCACAAAATTGATACATTTGCAGTCAGCACTGGGATTTGAACCGACAACCCTCCAGTTACTGGCTTCATTTCTCTAACCTCGAGGCTACAGCCAACTGTACTGAGATGGTTCAATATGACTCTGAATAAACTGGTTGTTCTGTTGGTGTCCGGTAATTTAGCTTTATGACTAATTTCCATGTTTTCATTACGGTAAGAATTTCCTGACAGAGGAGGAAGAGTTACCTTGTTGTTTTGGGGTACTTAATTGAAGTCATTTTCACTAGCAAGTCCTGTGGCACTTTACGCCTCGCCATCTCTTTCATTCGATTTTTTAAAAGCCTCATTTGACAATGTTTTGGCAGGATACAGGCTTTCTAAAGGCTATTGTCTTACGTCAGTGGCTTCCAGCAGATTGTCTTCTGTTGTAAAGCAGTCGATATCCATCATACAGGAGCTTCTTACGCTCTCTGACCCCCCTTTATTCCCTTGGCTGTTATCCCAGTAACAGCTGCAGTCAGGCCCGCTAGAACCCCAGCTACCCTGGGCTATTATTGGAAGTTTCCAAACCCCTCTTCATAAAGTTTGAGTTTTCTCACTCTTTCCAACTCCTGTAGCTTAAATGGTTCAATAGAAGCCCAGGGAGACACTGGATATGTGCAGCTTTGAATTGAATACTATCTCTTCACTTTAAAAAAAAAAATTGTATTGATGGAATGGCAATATCGCTAGCTTCTTTAGAGCATCAGGAAATGTCAGTGCCCACAGCACGTTCTCAATATCAACATGATTTGCACATCACTCACTGATCCCCTTATGTCTGTTGATTTTCCATCAACAGTTACAACCCCTCATCATAAGGCCTACATAACATTGTCATAACAACGACATAACGGATGTCATAACCAGTCATGACTTGTGGCGTTGGCCTTATGACTGGGAAGGTTCAAGCAAAGTGTTACTATGGTAACTCCACCAGATGCTCTCCATTGAGATGGTCTCCCAAACTGTAACGTCCGTCGTTAAATGAAGACCAAGGTGCAGCGTGGTAGGCGTACATTTTCTTTAATTTTAAATGTTCCACCAAAAACAATAAACTCAACGAACGTAAAGCTAGGAGTGCAACACATGCAACACACAAAGACCAGATCCCACAACAGAAGGTGGGAAAAAGGGCTGCCTAAGTTTGATCCCCAATCAGAGACAACGATAGACAGCTGTCTCTGATTGGGAACCATACTCGTCCAACAAAGATATATAAACATAGATTTCCCATCCTAATCACACCCTGACCTACCAAATAGAGAATTTAAAGGATCTCTAAGGTCAGGGCGTGACACAAACACTAACCAGTGTGTCTGTCTTCTACATGTCTTTGTCCAGGTGGCTGACTTCATCCACTCTCTTCATGGCTGTGATGAACAAGCCAAGCAGTTCAAAGAGGAGGTAAGAGATGACACACCCTCTATCCACCCTCTGGTCCCCCTCCTCTAGTCCCCCTTTAGTTGCCCTCTAGACCCCTCTGGCCCCTCTCTAATCTCCCTCTAGTCCCCTTCTAATCCCCTTCTGGTCCCCCTCTAGTCCCCCTGGCCCCCTCTAATCCCCTCTGGTACCCCACTGGCCCCCTCTAGTCCCCTCTGGTCCCCCTCCTCTAGTCCTCTCTGGCCCCCTCTAGTCTCCTCTGGCCCCCTCTGGTCCCCCTTCTCTAGTCCCCTCTGGCCCTCCTCCTCTGACCCCCTCTGGCCTGCCTCTAGTCCCCTTTAATCCCTTCTGGCCCCCTCTAATCCCCTCTGTCCCACCTTTAGTCCCCTCTGTCCCACCTTTAGTCCCCCCCCTTTAGTCTGTCCCCCTGTCCCCCTTTAGTCCCCTCTGTCCCCCATTTAGTCCCCTCTGTCCCCCTTTAGTCCCCTTTGGCCTGCCTCTAGTCCCCTTTAATCCCCTCTGGCCCCCTCTAATCTCCTCTGGTCTGTATCTGGCCCCCTCTAGTCCCCTCTGTCCCCCATTTAGTCCCCTCTGGCCTGCCTCTAGCCCCATTTAATCCCCTCTGGCCCCCTCTAATCCCCTCTGGTCTGTATCTGGCCCCCTCTAGTCCCCTCTGGCCCCCTTTATTCCCCTCTGGCCCCCTTTATTCCCCTCTGTCCCCCTTTAGTCCCCTCTGTCCCCCTTTAGTCCCCTCTGGCCCCCTCTAGTCCCCTCTGTCCCCCTTTAGTCACCTCTGGCCCGCCTCTAGTCCCCTTTAATCCCCTCTGGCCCCCTCTAATCCCCTCTGGTCTGTATCTGTCCCCCTTTACTCCCCTCTGTCCCCCTTTACTCCCCTCTGTCCCCCTTTAGTCCCCTCTGTCCCCGCTTTAGTCCCCTCTGTCCCCCTTTAGTCCCCTCTGTCCCCCTTTAGTCCCCTCTGTCCCCCTTTAGTCCCCTCTGTCCCCCTTTAGTCCCCTCTGTCCCCCCTTAGTCCTCTCTGTCCCCCTCTAGTCCCCTTTAATCCCCTCTGGCCCCCTTTAATTCCCTCTGGCCCCCTCTAGTCCCTTCTGGCCCCCTCTAGTCCCTTCTGGCCCCCTCTAGTCCCTTCTGGCCCCCTCTAGCCCTCTCTGGCCCCCCTCTAGCCCTCTCTGGCCCCCTCTAATCCCCTCTGGTATCTCTCTGGTCCCCCTCTAGTCCCGTCTGGTCCCCCTCTAGTCCCGTCTGGCCCCCTCTAGTCCCCTCTAGTCCTTCTCTAGTCCCCCCGTCCGAAGTAATCTAAATAGTTTTAATGCTGGCCCTCCTCCATACGGCTAAACTAATGTGGCGAAACAGGTGTGGAGTAGCCTTTGCCCGTTTAGTTGTTAGGCTGCCGTCTGCAACAAAGCACTCAGAGAAATGGATTCTCTTCCTTCGTCTCCACTATGTTTGGTCCACTATGTTTGGTTTGTTTGAGTTGATAATTATACCGAGGTAAGGAGACATGATTGGAATCCAAAGCAATTCATTAAATGCTAGTAGCAGTAGCGATTAGCATTCCGAGCACAGCCATCTTTCCCTCAGCTAATCTAACTCTAGTATTTGCCATTGCTCTCTTAGTTATTGAAATCCCTTTTTCGCCAATCCCAGTTAACACTCCACAGTTGTGCTTTTTACATACACAAAATGTGAGTTGCACGTTTAGTTGTTGAACAAGCATTCACCATCTGATCCAACTGATAAATACATGATTACTGTTTCATAAATGATCAAACGGCTCATACTCTCTGTATAGTGGCAGATAAGATCTGTAGCCCTTAGAGAGTAAGAGGGATTTTTTTTCTACGTCTCACTGGGTTCAATTGACTGCATATCAGCTGTTGACCCATGCTGTAATCTGATTGGTTGTCGTCCAACAGCAAATTGACGGGAAAGCCTTCTTGCTGCTGACCCAGCGCGACATCGTCAAGATCATGAGCGTGAAACTCGGTCCTGCCCTCAAGATATACAACTCCATCCTGATGTTCAAGCACGCTGAGGACAACCAATCGGCAGCTGGCAACGCCAACACATGAAGCATCGGAAGCCACACCCACCAGGCCCACCCTATGTGTCTGTCAAACACATAGATTTACTTTATGGATTCATTACAAAATCCCTGACCCCTGACTCCTGCTCCTTCACCTTGGCCTACAGGCACTTTAGTTAAAGGACTTGAACTTCAACTAAAGCCGCTACATGATCTGTCCAGACCGATGGACTTTCAGGTTTGTGTGTGTGCATGTGCGTGCGTGCGTGCGTGTGTGTGTGTGTGTGTGTGTGTGTCTTCTTCCTTGGACACAGCCTCTAATTCTGCCTTTAATACTCAAATGTAGGTGTCATGAAGGTCAACTCAACAAAACCCGCATTTACAGCTACACAGCACAGTTTTCTATGTCTTTTACGCTGTAGCTTCTCCATGCTCTACTTTTCTCCTTCAGGATCAAAGAAGTGACAATCACCATCAACAGTACAAAGCCGTGTACTACATCATGACAAACTGTGCTTTTTCTGGGTCATCACGGTGCTATGTGTATTCCGATTACAGTCTACATCACAGTACGGGAGTTGACCTCTGGTACTACCAGCTTACGATCTCTGTCTATCGACTCAAACAGGGATACATATTCCAAACGTCTCTGCCATTTTGATTTGTTTTGATTCTATTTTGTATAAATGCTATGTCACTACCTATATCAACTCACCTATATTTATTGTGAAAAATATCTTGGTGTTTGCATAGTTGAAGGAAATTAATATATTATATATGAGGAAATTGTTTTAAATTTAATTTGATAATATATTGCACATTAGAAGAACGAAAAATAACTTTACTTACGTTTTGGAAAATGTAAAACCATGGGATAGCTTTGAGCTGAAGATAGTCTAAATAAGTGTCATTTATGTTATTATAATGTTAAGGTAGTTAAGATATCTTACGTAGTCTTACTTTCTGTGGTACTGCAGCTCGAGACAATAGCCATGTACGTTTATCATTATTTACCTTTTGATCCATACTCGTTGAAAAGGACCAATATTGTATTTTCTGTTCCCCTTCATTTTCATTTTTGCTCTCCTTTTTACCATTGGGGTAAGTTTTCTCACAGTCCTGATAGGTTGAAGTTGTTTTCTTATTATCAAAGAACAGCATACTTGATCTTCTGCACAATTAAGAGTTTAATCGTATATTTTGCTATAACTTGGAACTTAAGCTATATGTTGAAACAACTGTGCTATATAATTTGTTCTCTAGTCTTAATATGAATGTTGCTACTAAATTTCAACAGAACTCCATTGAAACTTCAGGAATATGAAGAAACCGTTTACTGTACTTTCTGCTTTTTTCCGATAGGGACTTTCTCTCTATCCCAAATGTCAAGCATCCGGAAACGTATATTTTATTCTGATGCTGCTTGTCTTTCTCAATGCTGGAACGTGCAAGACTGCTGTTTAGTGCATGGACAATAGTGCTACATCTTGGTACAACCTCCAATATGGAGTTAGATATCTGCCCTTAACATATTCTACACGTATTTAGGTGACTCACAATCTATTTTGGCGGATATCTACCTCCATATATCGACCACTTATCTATGAAAATGACAACGAATTGAACCATAAAGATGTGTTGTACATATTTGTAAACCCTGTTTCTTACACTGAATTTACACTTTGTACACACTTAATGGATTCAGATCACATGACTTCACAATCCAAATAAACTGTGAAAGGTCCCTGCCGTCTCCACACTCCGTTTTAGTTCTCCTCAAGACAGTTTTGCATTATTTATTGTTTATTTGACTACTACAGTGCGAAGGCTGCACGCCCATTTCCAACTTCCAAGGTCCCCCTTGACATTATGTACAAAAATGGAAATTAATGGACTGTGGCTGGGATTTATTCAACTGCAGATAGTGGTCTTCCGGATAGCACTTTCTATTTGATTTGCACAGCAGCGTGTTTCGGATGGTTAATTTAGATACTGGCAGTCCTGTGGTGTGACACATTAAGTTCTTACTGCAAACCAGGACACGCTGCTTTGAAAATCAAACACACTTTGCAGTCCCATTTCTCTCTGTGACCACCCTGGAAGGGACAGAAGGTCAACACGACATTGACCCTGCATACTACTCTACTCTACTCATAACCAGGATCACCGAAATACATCTCAGTCCTGTACTATACATGGAAGCAGCAGAACTGATGATGCGAGACCAAGATACTTCATACATTATTCAAACAAAATTTTAAGAAAACAATGTGCTTGTTCAGTATCCCAGAACTATGCCTCCAGGACATATAAATACCTATTATGAATATATTGAATTGAATACAATAGATTGGATATTTCTATACTTACATGAAAACACACTGACTGAAAAAAATAGAAAGCACATGAACATGGCTGGTATAGAGTGTTTTGATGTAACCCCAAGGGCATTTGACCCCAGGAGAGTATGGTGGCACATCCCACCTCATATGCAGGCTTTATCCTCTGTAGCCCTAAAATTCAACTTGGGACCTTGAAGCCAGTTCCACTGCATTTTTCTCATTGTTGCCCTCTAATCAGGGACTGATTTGACCTGGGACACCAGGTGTGTGCAATTAATGATCAGGTAGAACAGAACCAGCAGGCTCTGCACCTCAGAAGGTAAGAGTTGAATACCTGATACTCTATAGTAGCAGTCTTATTTAATGCTCTTTCTCTTGGTGTAGTGTGTGCAGTAAGCCTATGTATCAAAGCTATATTCATGTTATCCTCTTATAGAAATTGTAGGTGGTCTCCTGGAGCCCTTGGACCCAAGCTCATTTATATAAAAATAGATATACAACAACAAAATATATACACAATGCCTTGTAAAAGTATTCAGACCCCTTGGAAAGGTACACATTTTGTGTTACAAAGTAGGATTCAAATAGATTGAGTTGTCTTTTTTCTATCGACAATCTACGCATAATATTCTGTAATGTCAAAGTGGAAGACAAATTCAAAAAATGAAATAACTAAAATATAGTCGTTGCATAAGTATTCAACACCCTCAGTCAATACATGTTAGAAACACCTTTCCCATTGATTACAGCTGTGAGTCTTCTTGGGTAAGTCTACTGTTTAACAGATTTCACAACTGTATTATGCAATATTTGCTCATTATTATTTTTAAAATTCTTTAAGCTCTATCAAGATGTTGGGGATCTGGGCTAAACAACAACTCATGTCTTGCCATAGATTTCCATGCAGATTTAATTCAAAAGTGTTACTTGGCCACTCAGGAACATTCTTCTTGGTAAGCATCTCCAGTGTGGATTTGGCCTTGTCTTATAGATTATTGTCCTGCTGAAAGGTGAATTACTCTTACAGTCTCTGGTGTAAAGCAGACTGAAACAAGTTGTCCTCTAGGATTTTGCCTGTGCTTAGCTCCATCCTGTTTCTTTTTATCCTGAAAAAAAACAGTATTTGCCAATGTCAAGCATACCCATACCATGATGCAGCCACCACCATGCTTGAAAATAAGGAAGCAGTTACTCAGTGTTGTTGTGTTGGATTTGCCCTGAACATAAGGCTTTGCATTTAGGTCACAAAGTGTATTCCTTTGCTGTGTTTCTCTCTTCTTCAGTATTACATTAGTGCCTTGTTGCAAACAAGATGCATGTTTTGGAATATTTTCTATTCTGTATACATGCATTTTTCTTTTCACTCTCTGTAATTTAGGTCATTATTGTGGCGTCACGACAATGTTGATCCATCCTCCGTTTTGTCCCATCACAGCCATTGAACTCTGTAGCTGTATTAAAATCATGGTAACATCCCTGAGCCGTTTCATTCCTGTCTTGCAGCTCAGTTCAGAAAGATGACTATCTTTAATGTGTCTGGTTTAATTCATAATCCACAGCATAGTTATTAACATGACCAAAGAGATATTCAATGTCTGATATGTTGTTGTTACCCATCTACCAATCACTGCCCTTCTTTATGAGGCTTTCAAAAAGCTCCCTGGTCTTTGTAGTTGAATCTGTGCTTGAAATTCAATATTTGACTGAGGACCTTACAGATGTATGTATGGAGGACATAGGAAGGGTTGGTCATAAAGAAATTATGTCAAACCCTATTATTTCAGTGAGTCCATGTAATTTATGTGATTTGTTAATTACCCATGAACTAATTCAGGCTTGCCTAAACAAAGAGGTCGAATACTCATGCGAGGACAATATTTTAGTTATTGAATGTTTTAAATATCAAAAAATTATAATTCCTCCACTTTGACATTACAGAGTATTTTGTGTAGATTGTTGACAAAAAATAACAAATCCATTTTAATCCCACTTTGTGACAAAATGTGACGAAATCCAAGGGGTCTGAATACTTTTGCAAGGCACTATAGACACGGAGTATATAAAACATTAGGAACCACCTGCTCTTTCCATGACATAGACTGACCAGATGAATCCAGGTGAAAGCTATGATCCCTTATTGATGTCACATGTTAAATCCACTTTAATCAGTGTAGATGATTGGTTAAAGAACGATTTTTAAGCCTAGAGAAAATTGAGATGTGGATTGTGTATGCGTGCCATTCAGAGGGTGAATGGGCAAGACAAAATATTTCAGAGCCTTTGAAGGGGTATGGTAGTAGGTGCCAGGCGCACCAGTTTGAGATCAACATCAAACTGCAACGCTGCTGGGTTTTTCATGCTCAACATTTTCCCATGTGTGTCAAGAATGATCCATCACCCAAAGGACATCCAGCCAACCTGGCGCAACTGTGAGAAGCATTGCAGTCAACATGAGCCAGCATCCCTGTGAAACGATTTCGACACCTATGTCCAGACGAATTGAGGCTGTTCGAGGGCAAAAGGGGGTGCATCTCAAAATTAGGAAGGTGTAAGGTGTTCCTAAGGTTTTGTACAGTCAGTGTGTATATGTATGTATATATATGTATGTGTATATATACAGTTGAAGTCGGAAGTTTACATACACTTAGGTTGGAGTCATTAAAACTAATTGTTCAACCACTCCACAAATTTCTTGTTAACAAACTATAGTTTTGGTAAGTCGGTTAGGACATCTACTTTGTGCATGACTCAAGAAAGTTTTCCAACAATTGTTTACAGACAGATTATTTCACTTATAATTCACTGTATCACAATTCCAGTGGGTCAGAAGTTTGCATACACTAAGTTGACTGTGCCTTTAAACAGTTTAGAAAATTCCAGAAAATGATGTCATGGTTTTAGAAGCATCTGTTAGCCTAATTGACATCATTTGAGTCAATTGGAGGTGTACCTGTGGATGTATTTCAAGGCCTACCTTAAAACTCAGTGCCTCTTTGCTTGACATGTGAAAATCAAAAGAAATTAGCCAAGACCTCAGAAAAAAAATTGTAGACCTCCACAAGTCTGGTTCATCCTTGAGAGCAATTTCCAAACGCCTGAAGGTATCACGTTCATCTGTACAAACAATAGTACACAAGTATAAACACCATGGGACCACGCAGCCGTCATACCGCTCAGGAAGGAAACATGTTCTGTCTCCTGGAGATTAATGTACTTTGGTGCAAAAAGTGCAAATCAATCCCAGAACAACAGCAAAGGACCTTGTGAAGATGCTGGAGGAAACGGGTACAAAAGTATCTATATCCACAGTAAAACGAGTCCTATTTCGACATAACCTGAAAGGCCACTCAGCAAGGAAGAAGCCACTGCTCCAAAACCACCATTAAAAAGCCAGACTACGGTTTCCAACTGCACATGGGGACAAAATGTATTACTTTTTGGAGAAATATCCTCTGGGTCTGATGAAAAGAAAAGATAACTTTTGTAGGTACCTGTTTCCTCCAGCATCTTCACAAGGTCCTTTGCTGTTGTTCTGGGATTGACTTGCACTTTTTGTCTACAGTGCGCATTCACAGCCCGGGGGGGTTCTGTACCAACTCCTCGCACTTGTCGTGCTAAAGTGGGTATCTGTCCAGGACGGGTTGTTCCGGCTCAGCGCGCCTTGTCTCCAGTGCGCCTTCTCGGTCCAGGATATCCTGCACCGGCTCTACGTGCTGTATCCCCAGTGCGCCTTCACAGCCCAGTGTGTCCTGTGCCAGCTTCCCGCACTTGCTGTGCGAAGGTGGTAATTTGTCCAGGACGCGTTGTGCCAGCTCTACGCTCCAGACCTCCAGTGCGCCTCCACAGTCCAGTACGTCTTGCGCCTCCTCCCCGTACTCACCCTGAGGTGCATGTCACCAGCCCGGTGCCACCTGTGCCGGCCCCACGCATCAGCCCTACAGTGCACTTCCACAGTCCAGAGTTTCTGGCGACAGTTCCGAGTCCAGAGCTTCTGGCGACAGTTCAGAGTCCAGAGCTTCTGGCGACAGTTCAGAGTCCAGAGCTTCTGGCGACAGTTCAGAGTCCAGAGCTTCTGGCGACAGTTCAGAGTCCAGAGCTTCTGGCGACAGTTCAGAGTCCAGAGCTTCTGGCGACAGTTCAGAGTCCAGAGCTTCTGGCGACGGTTCAGAGTCCAGAGCTTCTGGCGACGGTTCAGAGTCCAGAGCTTCTGGCGGGTTCAGAGTCCAGAGCTTCTGGCGACGGTTCAGAGTCCAGAGCTTCTGGCGACGGTTCAGAGTCCAGAGCTTCTGGCGACGGTTCAGAGTCCAGAGCTTCTGGCGACGGTTCAGAGTCCAGAGCTTCTGGCGACGGTTCCGAGTCCAGAGCTTCCGGCGACTGTTCCGAGTCCAGAGCTTCCGGCGACTGTTCCGAGTCCAGAGCTTCCGGCGACGGTTCCCAGTCCAGAGCTTCCGGCGACGGTTCCCGGTCCGGAGCCTCCGGCTACGTTTCACAGTCTGGAACCTCCAATGACGGTCCACGGTCCGGAACCTAGAACGACGATCCACGGTCCGGAACCTCCAACGACGATCTGGAACCTCCAATGACGGTCCGCGGTCCGGAACTTTGATGTCTTCACTGTTTTTCTACAATGTAGAAAATAGTCAAATAAAGAAAAACCCTTGAATGAGTAGTTGTGTCCAAACCTTTGACTGGTAATGTATATATAAAACAATATTTTATTTTATTCAACCACACGTACACATGGATTTTGTATTGTAAATATGTGTAGATTTGTAATGTCATGTAATATTTTGAATTGTATATAACTGCCTTAATGTTGCTGGACCCCAGGAAGAGTAGCTGCTGCCTTTGCAGCAGCTAATGAGGATCCTTAATAAAGACAAATGCATACCACAGGAGTCTGCATTCAATGTTCAAAATATCCCATAATATAGCGCCAGAGGATCAATATTTTAAAAATAGTTTTATTGTGGATTAGGTTTTATCACAAGCATGTACAGGTAACTGCCAAAATAAAGGAAACACCAACATGAAAGGGAAAGGGGGATACCTTGTCAGAAGCGTCTTAATAGGGTGTTGTTGGGCCACCACGAGCTGCCAGAACAGATTCAACACACCTCGGCATAGATTCTACAATGTGCACCTAAACCATGCCAGGAAAATGCACCCAACCCATAATATACTTTGAATTCCCTAATTTATTCAAGTGTTTCCAATATTTTGTTAGTTACCGGTGTGCCTACAGTCGGGAAGGCCGCATATAATCCATAGAAGGGTTTTGGAACCTCTTCCTGTAGAAATTTAAGTGTTAAACTCATTGGTACAATAGCAATGGCTCCCAGTCCTGACTTGAATGGGAACTGTCATCTATGGATTGTAGAAAACCTAGCTCTGGGGCCTATGAGTTCTTAATACGGCCCCGATTGTCTCTTAGTGTGTTTGGATGCAATTATGTTCTGCACAGAACTGTATGTGGTGGCTCGAGAAACAATGCCTCTGTGTGACTTAATATCTTCCCACTGACTTTGTAATTTAGAAGATAGTCTTTAACTCCGTGCTATTCAAGTAATGCTAGCAGGAGGTAGTCTTAGGCTTAAACAAGTCTACCACAGTGTTCATTTGATTTATAGCACTGAGAATGAAGATATAGAGTCCCTTTGGAAAGTTTTCAGACCACTAGACTTTTTCCACATTTTGTTACATTACAGCCTTAATCTAAAATTAAATAAATAAAAATACTCAGCAATCTACAGAAATACCTTATTTACATAAGTATTCAGACCCTTTGCTATGAGAATTGAAATTGAGCTCTGGTGCATCCTGTTTCCATTGATCATCCTTGAGACATTTCTACAACTTGATTGGAGTCCACCTTGGGTAAATTCAGTTGATTGGACATGATTTGGAAAGGCACACACCTGTCTATATAAGGTCCCACAGTTGACAGTGCATGTCAAAGCACAAACCAATCCCTGAGGTCGAAGGAATTGTCCATAGAGCTTCGAGGCACAGATCTGGGGAAGGGTACCAAAAACGTTTTGCAGCATTGAAGGTCCCCAAGAACACAGTGGCCTCCATTATTCTTAAATGGAAGAAGTTTGGAACCACCAAGACTCTAGAGCTGGACTCCTGGCCAAACTGAGCAATCGGGGGAGAAGAGAGGTGCCCAAGAATCCAATACTCACTCTTACAGAGCTCTAGGGCTCCTCTGTGGAGATGGGAGAAACTTCCAGAAGGACAACATCTCCGCAGCACTCCACCAATCAGGCCGTTATGGTAGAGTGGCCAGACGGAAGCCACTCCTCAGTAAAAGGCACATGACAGCCCGCTTGGAGTTTGCCAAAAGGCACCTAAAGATTCTCAGACCATGAGAAACAAGATTCTCTGGTCTGATGAAATCAATATTAAAATTCTTGGCCTGAATGCCAAGCGTCACATCTGTAGGAAACCTAGCATGATCCCTACGGTGAAGCATGGTGGTGGCAGCATTATGCTGTGGGGATGTTTTTCAGCGGCAGGGAATGGGAGACTAGTCCGGATCAAGGGAAAGATGAAAGGAGAAAAGTACAGAGAGATCCTTTATGAAAACCTGCTCCAGAGCGCTCAGGACCTCAGACTGGGGCTAAGGTTCACTTTCCAACAGAACAACGACCCTAAGCACACAGCCAAGACAATGCAGGTGTGGCTTCGGGAAAAGTCTCTGAACCCATCTAGGGCCCGGACTTGAACCCGATCTAACAACTCTGGAGAGACCTGAAAATAGCTGTGCAGCAAACTGACAGAGCTTGAGTGGATCTGCAGCTAAGAATGGGAGAAACTCCCCAAATACAGGTGTGCCAAGCTTGTAGCGGCATATCCAATTAGACTCGAGGCTGTAATCGCTGCCAAAGGTGCTTCAACAAAGTACTGAGTAAAGGGTCTGAATACCTGTTTTGCTTTGTCGTTATGGGTTATTGTGTGTAGATTGGTGAGGGGAAAAAATGATTTCATCAATTTGAGAAAGACTGTAACCTGATAAAATGTACAGGGGTAAAGGTTTACCCCCCAATGTACAGGGGTAAAGGTTTACCCCCAATGTACAGGGGTAAAGGTTTACCCCCAATGTACAGGGGTAACCTTTACACCAATGTACAGGGGTAAAGATTTACCCCCAATGTACAGGGGTAAAGGTTTACCCCCAATGTACAGGGGTAACCTTTACACCAATGTACAGGGGTAAAGGTTTACCCCCAATGTACAGGGGTAAAGGTTTACCCCCAATGTAAAGGGGTAAAGGTTTACCCCCAATGTACAGGGGTAAAGGTTTTATAGTTAAGCTCTAGTGACCATGAATGTTATAGCTTTTTTCAACTGTTGGTTAATGGGGGAGGTGGACAACAGATAATGGAAATAAATGACTCCGGGTGTAAAGTGGGGAAATTGGAGGTGTAATTTCGCTCAATGCAATGTTCCCTGTTGTTGTGTCTCTCTCTCTCCCCTCACATTCTCTTAATCTCTCTCTCTTTCTTCCTCCCTCACTCTCACTCTACCCCTCTAATGGTCTCATTCTCTTACACACACACATTCACACTTACATTAACAACTTATTAATGGCATTCGAATTTGACGAGTGCCCTGCCAACATCCCCTAGGTTGCAGAACATGAATAACCTACCTACTGTATGTGCAACCAAACCTCCCGAATGCTTCAGCCCTGGTCAATAGCAGAGAGTTTGCTGATCTAGGTCTTTCTATGAGTACTATGGGAATATTCTGGCTGCAGGGCATTTTAATTCTCATATCTCCCATGGTTGTGTGGAAGTGGCGGAAAGAGCCAAGGATTTGGGTACAGCAGTGAAACAGTAGTACAAAGCATCAGACCAAGCACATTTTAGCTTGGACTGGATCCAGGCTCCCAGGTGCTTTAGTGGAAAGAAATGCAAGGCAGACATGACTCCTCGGGGAGAGCGAGGAACCCCCTGAGATATGTGTGTGTGTCTGTGTGTGTGCGTGCATGTTCTTGGAGGTATTGAGGGCACCTGCGAGCAGGAGAATGAATGATTGTCGGTACTGTATGTTCTGACAAACAGAGGCTATAAGCTTCAGCATAAGCTGCTCACATCAAAGGCGGAGGAGGTTTGGCTTTATTAAGGCTCTTTCTAGGCACATAGGTGGCTTCCACAGCACCGGTGGCTGGTTCAACAACCTGGACCTTGTTACCAGCAAGCTTCTTCATCTTTGAATCCAAGCTTAACTGGGTAAATTGCTGGCTTGGTGTTATGTGGAGTTGAATTTCAAAGGGCTTAATTGTAGATGCTGTATGTTTTAGCATATGGTGGATGGGGAAGTGCAGTGGTATGAGTATCAATATGGGTTTTCAACATATAGTTAATCTATTTGAAAGACCCACTGCAAATGAAAGCCGATGCTAATACGATGCCAATACAGAGATACCCATTTCCATTCTACCCGATTCGGATTTAAGTATGGATATTTTAAAGCATTCAATAATGCATTTATAGTAGATAGCTGCCACATTTGACCATACACCATGATATAAACTTCAGATGAATTGGATTTTACATGATAAATTGCTTTAAAGTTAGCTGCACTCATGACCATATACATAGATAAGTTGCCTATACATGTATATTGGGCTCCCAAGTGGCGCAGCAGTCTTAGCCACTGCATCTCAGTGCTAGAGGTGTCACTACAGACCCTGGTTCAATTCCAGGATCTATTCCAACCGGCTGTAATTGGGAGTCCCATAGGGCGGCACACAATTGGCCCATCGTCACCCGGGTTTGGCCGGGTTAGGCCGTCATTGTAAATAAGAATTAGTTCTTAACTAACTTGCCTAGTTAAATAAAGGTTATATTTTGCTCTGATGGAGGTATTTTCAATCCTAGTGCTTGAGAAACACTGGGTGCAGGCATTTGTTCTGGCTCAGCATTGACTAATTAACAATCTAACTAATGATTAATTCAACTAATTAGCAAGCACATGTTTAGCTGATTCAGATGGGTCAGCACTGGATTGGATCAGAAGCCTCTACATACTATGGCTCAGACCAGTACTGAAGAACACCAATGGATTCTAACTTCATGTGGACCAGTATTGTACTGCTTAAATTATTGTAGGTAAAATGCAGGTGACATAACTTTCACAGAACAGAGAATGCCTACTGCATTTTTCTGTGGGTTCTGGGTATATTCACCAACACCAATAGGCTACCTGTTTTCCCACAAATATTGTCTTAGGGTCATTTTTGACCCAGCAGTTATAAAATAATTTACACACCACAAAAACCACAAAGACACACACACACACATTGATAAATTGAGGTTGTGTGCTACTGATTGAACTCAGACAAAATTAAAACTTCCTTGTGCATGTGCAGCATCTCCCCTCCATGACCCCACACATGACTCAAGTTCACAGACAGAATAAAAACAATTTCAGACAAAATAAACAACATTTCAGACAAAAGAAACATTTCTTGAAAGCATTGTTTACTAATGGGGAATGCAGTCAGAGGCTATAAAGGTGCTGCAGGTGACAGTCCCCCAGTTCTCTCTTGGCTGAAGCCATAAGTGCATGTTTCAGTGCCCAACAGGTCAGAGATCTGATTTTATCAGATGTCCAGGAGGAACAAGACAACAATGATTTAGAAGAGGAGGAGGTATCTGAAGAAGGTTGGGAAGAATACAGCATGATGGATCATCTTCAGATGAAGAAGGAATCCCCCAAGCTGAAAGAGAGACATTTTTGTCAAAGAACAGCAAAATAACATGGTCCTTGTCACCATATGACAACCAGGGCAGGGTGGCAGCCTAATATGTCATAAGGATGACCCCAGGGCCCACAAGACATGCAGTTGTCCAGGACATCGCCTCAACATTCTACATGTTCATTACACCAGCCATCGAAACAATCATCCTGGAGATGACAAATTTGGAGGGTTTCTGTAAATATGGAGACAACTTAAAAAGGATGGATGAGATTGACCTGCGTGCCTACATACAGTAGGGCTGCTAATCTTAGCGGGTGTGTATAGGTCCCGAGGTGAGGCTACATGTAGTCTCTGGGATGCAGGGAGTGGAAGGGTAATTTTCCGTGCCAAGATGCCACTGACAGTCTTTCACACTTTGTCAAGAATGCTACGATTTGATAACCGTGAGTCAAGACCTGCAAGATGCGTGAGAGACAAACTGGCGGCCATCTCCACCATCACCCAACCTCAACCCAATTGAGATGGTTTGGGATGAGTCGGACCGCAGAGTGAAGGAAAACAGCCAACAAGTGCTCAGCACTTAGTTTTGAGGTTATGCTCAGGTAAAACAATTTGGCTAATCTATACTTCCAAGTCCAATTCTTGAAGATCAAGGGGTATAACATTTATTGGAATGACTGGAATTCTGATAGACTTTGTTAAACAGCCATCACTACCATAGAGAGGCTGCTGCCAACATACAGACTCAAATCTCTGGCCACTTTAATAAATGTACCTTATAAAAGGTATCACAAGTCACTTTAAATAACGCCACTTTAATCATGTTTACATACCCTACATCACTCATCTCATATGTATGTACTGTCTATACCATCTACTGCATCTTGCTTATGCCACACAGCCATCACTCATCCATATATTTATATGTACATATTCTTATTCATCCCTTACATTTGTGTGTATAAGGTAGTTGTTGTGTATTTGTTAGATTACTTGTTAGATATTACTGCATTGTCGGAACTAGAAGCACAAGCATTTCGCTACACTCGCATTAACATCTGCTAACAATTAGTATGTGACCAATAACATTTTATTAGATTTTTTAATGTAAAGATATAACTGAATTGTATTATTATATGTAGTAGAAAGTGATGGCTTAGAAGAAGCCTACATATCCAACCCATAAAGTAAAATTGAACATCCATATATGGCCAGCTATGTAAACTTTAACATTGATTTATCCTGCAATAGATGGCATTGAAATGGTAACATACATTTTTTTTCTTTCTAATGCCTAATAAGGATAAAGTAATCAAAAAAGTAACTGAATGTAATCAGATTACGTTACTGACTTTGGGGGTAATCCAAAATATACTTTACTGATTACAATTTTGAACTGGTAATTAGTAACTGTAACGGATTACATTTAGAAAGTAACCTACACAACCCTGCTGGTACAGCAGTAGCTAGTAGCTGTAGGTAAACTTGTTACTGATACGCCTAACATCTCCGGCGCAATTGATCGGTTGGATGTACTTGCTCCACCTGCAGAAATAATCTCTTATCAAAATGCGTACTCATCTTCCCCAGAATCAGTTTGAGAATTAAAAGAAAATTGTGCAATGCATATTTCGATTTGGCCTCTGTTATTGGTAAACCACTAGTCATTCTTCCCATATATAACTAGATTCCGCAACCCCCCGCAATTTTGGAACCTAGGTGATGCGGTTCCATGTGGTGAAGATGCAGATAGAAAGCTCTGTAAAGATGTTTTTGAGTGCGCCAGGTGCCTTGCGCAGGTCATTTGCAGACACTAACACAAATCCATCGATCCTACTTCTAGGCAAAAACGTTGGAGAGGTCTCACCACACGCGTTCTGGACGTTAGCAGCAGCACAACGCTTCAGATCCAAACATGGATGGGGAGTGTTCGTTACCGAGAGGATAGTTAAGAAGGCAATTATTCAAATCCTGCAGCAATTTCAGTCGATGGCTGCTGTGGTGGTATCATAGCAACAACACCCAAGAATTAGAAAAATATTAACAATAGCCCCGTATCACCCGCTGCCTGCCAGCACAAAACTCTCCATTACAAACTCGGCGCGCTGCTCTCTGACAAGACACTCCCTGGAGAGGAGCGCGGGTGAGCCGGATAAAAAGGATAGTATTTTTCTCCCAGACGCAGGTTGACTTGGAAAGGCTTACGCCTCGATGAAAACTACATCGCCGAGTGACTGTGACTGGATCCTCTTGCTAAAGAAGATCGCCAGATCCTTTGCCAGAATGGAATTACATGGAATAAACGAAGTTTCCTTTTACGACATGAGATATCCGCGCCCGGGAATCGAAACTTTCTTTCAGGGTTTTTAATATGTGGTTGCATTGCCTGTCTTCTATGGTAAGCTTACCATTATATAGGCGTTTGGATATGATACTGAAGTAGCCTACTAGTGCTAGAATAAGCGGCTCATCTGAATTTCATGCATTTTTACTGTGCTTGTTCATTATGTGTTATAGATAGCTCCTGTCACGACCGCAGGACGCCTATTTGAACATTATTTCTTTGCTCCTGCTCAATTGGGAACAAACCCGTATTTCCTTCCAATTGAATACATTCTGTTTATGTTTTATCTATCTATGTAGATTATGTCGTGGGCCTAATGCACTATATCAATATAGCCATATCTGACCATTTATATAGGCCTGTCAATAGAGCCTAAAATGTAATGTTATCATAACCATGAATAGCCTACTAAATATACACCAACTGCACTTATGAATCCTCAGTTTCCTGTCCTAGGACTGGATGACTGAATAATTGACAGACATCATGCATTTGGATGTGGAGTGCTGGTAAAATCACAATGCGCATCTGTTATCATGACATGAGCTTGCCTTCCATACTTGGAAATCCACAAGCCTTACTGACTGTCCTCATAATGTGTTATATACTGAATAGTTGTTATACTCGGCTACAGTAGGCATACTATTCTTTGTTTAGTTCAAAGTTCAACTCATTTGTAGCGTCAAGTGAACATTGTTTAATGGCACTGTAGGTGCGTTTCACACCAAAGTCTGTGGCATGGTCATAGATATTCTCACATGACTGGCTGCTTTGTCTGGTTGCCTCGCCATTGGCACCCCAGTGTTCCTCTTGACTCAAATTGTTATTATCATCATCATCTGTGTGTATGTATGTGTGTGTGTGTTGTCGTGCATCTGCAAGTGTATATGTCTTAGCATGCCTCTCTCTGTGTGTGTGTGTGTGTGTGTGTGTGTGTGTGTGTGTGTGTGTGTGTGTGTGTGTGTGTGTGTGTGTGTGAGCGTTTGACAGGGTTCGGTGGTTCACTAGACATTGTGACTGAGTGTGATTGAAAGAGGGAATATTCACGTAATCAGAAGCCCACTTATGTTACCAGCAATTTGGAGATCAGTTACCAAGTGACCGAACTAAACCCGTGTCATTATTAGGCTAATTATGCAATCAATTATTAAAATGTGAAGATATACTCAGGTTCTTTGTAAAGTGCATCAATTATGTTTGGAAATTGTCTCTTGAACATAAACAATAGGATTAAGATTGTTTGGGGAAAACGGCTGACATTGAAATCCTATAATCCTAAAACCTGCAACATAACTCGCTGCAATGTAAATGAATGGTGATATTCTCCTAATCATATAGCAAATAGAATTCTGATGAAGTAGACAATTGTGTTTGGCCATTGCCTTAGGGAACATAGGCAAACATTATGAAAATCCCTCAGATAAACAGACACAGACTCCTCAGAAACAACATTCCTGCTATTCCCCAACACAGTTTGAGATACACCTTCCCAGCACAACATGTCCCACCCCACGGGTAAACTAACCTGGCCATAGGACTCCTGTACAACCCCAGGGCATGTTTAGCACCATGACCTGAAGCATGTGCAATAGAGGTGGTTTGGTGACCTTAGTAAGCTTGCCTTAGACAAGTTGCTCTGGGTCAGAGAGGATCTCCCTGCGGAGAGACAATGGCTAGGCTTCGGCTCAGCGTGCTAATGTGCTTTTCTGGCAAGCAAGACACCTGGGTTCAAACCCTGTCATTCACACAAGCATTAGAGCCCAGTAGAGTCCAGTTATAGCAATGGAGAGTGTTTAGAGGCTCTGTGAGGTTGGACAGAGCTATGGACCTGGTGAATTTACTGCAAAGAACTAAATGGTGATGAATGTGGATGTTTATAGGATACAGGTACAGGAGTCAAGTCTCTGTGTTTGACAGAGGGGGAGGAGACCACAGAGATAAATACAGAGTATAGTGTATCCAACTCTATTGGTGAGACATGGTGAAAAGACCGATGCAGTGCAGTAGAAAAGCTGAGGACTGTTGAGGTATGTTTCAAGTTATGTTGCTATTTATGGAGAGATGGGCGATAAGATGAGCATTGGTGGCGGGTATATCTATCTATGAAGAGGAGAGTTTGGAGGTGTGGGAGTAGTAGATATTAATAGCAAAACTTAAATAACCAATATACTGTATATAACCAACATGATGAAGGCTCCCAAGGAGCGCTGGAGGGACTGGTAGAGAATAGTGCCTAACAGGAGGTCGGCAGAGTCACAGGACCAACTCAATTGTACGAAGGTACCCCTTTGCTATTTCCTCAACACCAAAATGTCACCTGACTTTTACTTTTAGCCTGTTAAGTTTCCCCGTGTCATTGGAATTTCAACACATCAGGTGCCCATTTCTGAGATCATAATGTACGTCATTTGTTTACTATTCACCCTTGTTTATATACCAGCTCTGGGAGAATGGAGGAGAGATCAACCATGTTATGATGCAGGTTTTATAGTTTTGGTCAAAGTTTATGATGGATAGATGTAATCAAAGATGACTACAGTCTCTGTTTGCCTTTACAGCACTGACATGCTTGGAATTTCAGTATTTTACTTCTCATTAAGCATAGAATAAATCCCTCATCCGTGTGTGTGCATGAGTGCTTTTGTGGTTGTGTGTGTGTACAGTGTGTGTGTGTGCATGACCTTGTACTTGTGTGTGTGTGTGTGTGTGTGTGTGCCAGCGCTCATGTGTTTAATGATCTCAGACATCATTTGACACAGGAGTTAAGGAGATCAATAGAATAGCGGGCGAAAACATCACCACATCAACGTTTCAATGCCAGCAGCCTTCGATCCAATCCTGCATCCTTATGATGCATAGCTTTGAGGGAAATTGCACAGTGTGCTTGTTTGAGATTAGATTTACGAACTCTATTTGATCTCACATGTCATTCCTATATGACAGTTTAAATGCATCTCATTCTCCCACTGCGACGCTGAGGTTACAGATCAGTTTGCAGTTCAAAGGTTCATTCAACGATCCATAAATGCCTTATTGACTTCACAGAAGGTTGACAATACAACCCTGTCATGCTTCAGTTCCTCAAGAAATGTATTTACTGTCCGGAGTGCATGTCATATTATTTATCTATTTGGTACATCTCTTGTAATTTACAATTCATTTAATCAGGAATTTCAGGAATTGATTTGTCTCTGCCTGACTCATTGGCTATTGATCGATTGCCGTGCTATATGAATTATAGTGCGGTTTTATTCCTGCCAATATATTTATTCCCTGGTATTCAACTGAATTACTGTCTTCACAGAAAAATGACCGGTATGCCTTTTGTCGGAGGATGGCGAGATGATGTAAAGAACATGGGTTCTCTGTCAGGGAGGAGAAGAATGTTCTGAGACCAGTGCCAGTAGCGGTTTGTTTTTACATATGCTTAGAGGCCCATTATCAGCAACCATCACTCCTGTGTTCCAATGGCACGTTGTGTAAACTAATCCGAGTTTATCATTTTAAAAGGCTAATTGAACATTATAAAACCCTTTTGCAATTATTTTGGCACAGCTGAAAACTGTTGTTCTGATTAACGAAGCAATAAAACTGGCCTTCTTTAGACTAGTTGAGTATCTAGAGCATCAGCATTTGTGGGTTCGATTACAGGCTCAAAATAGCCAGAAACAAAGACCTTTCTTCTGAAACTCGTCAGTCTATTCTTGTTCTGAGAAATTAAGGCTATTCCATGCAAGAAATTGCCAAGAAACTGAAGACAGAAAAGTGATGACAGGTTACATCACCTCTGTCTACAGATTGACACAGTCCCCAACTTGAACACATTGCTTTAGCTACACCCATAGGTGCCAGGCAATAGTTGCTGACCCACGTACCCCCTACAAAGCGTGCCTCCAAGCTTATATTTTCTCTATGGGAGAGATGTACGCTTGCACTCTCATAAAAAAATGGTTCCAAAAGGGTTCTTCATCTGTCCCCATAGGACACCCCTTTTTGGTTCCAGGTAGAAACGTTTTGGGTTCCATATAGAACCCTCTGTGGAAAGGGTTCTACATGGAACCCAAAACAGTTCTATTTGAAACCAAAAGTGTTCTACCTGGAACCAAGGATTCTTCAAAGGATTCTTCAAAGGGTTATCCTATGGGGACAGCCAAAGAACCCTTTTAGTTTCTAGCATCTTTTTCTCTAAGAGTGTTTATGCAGATCAGGCAACAATGGTTTAATGAGACCTGTAACTGGGCACATTTGTCATCACAAATGAAGAATTATAGTTGCAATATACAACTAGGAGGCTATTCCCACCAAATGTCAGCACTGTGTGTTCTCTCGCTCCCTGCTGATTTACAACTGGGAGATATTTAATTTTATGGCTACTCCAGTCTCCTTTTCAGCTCATTTATCACCTGATTTACTTAACAAAAGGCACATCTCAATAAGTGGTCCAAGTATCCTCATGACATGGCACAAGTGTGGGGGTGGGCCTTTCCTCTTTCGTTCTTTATTGTTCCTCAAGCAAGGGGGGAGACAGATGACATCGCAAATTCCCATCCTTGAAGTTTGATAATATACAGTAATAATATACAGTAATTCACTGTTAATAGCACCAATCTGATCAAATTCACAGGAGAGTTCCTTGTCCTCATAATTTGTGAGCTAATAAAAAATGTCTGGTAGTGAAGTGAGAAAAAAAACAGATGAGTTTTTTTCAATGCTAATATTGAAGTGATCACATTAAGCTAAATGAGCTAGCCTACAGACAGCTAGCCATTTTAATTGGACTGGCCTCCTGTGACCAAGGGTTAATACAAAAAGGCCAACACAAACACAAACACTCCCGAGCCTCCCTGAAGGCGTTAGCTACTAGCTAGCTTCTTCACTCCTCCATTTTGTTAGTCGCTTCTCGCTGTGTTGATAAGCCTCAGCTGGGTCTAGGATGCCGCGTGCAGGGGTATAGCCCTGAAAGCGCTCCTGTGGGCCCAGCAGCCATTTGATTTGTCCCTTTGAATTAGCTCCGACACCAGGTGCTTCTTTCTGCTCCATCTGTTTGCCAGCAAGGGGAGAATTAAAAGAGGCTTATTTTTCATCCAGGAGCATGTTTTTTTTATTAGCGAGCTAAAGGGCTGTGTCCTCTAATTTAATTTCTGTTGAGCGTGTGAGTTTTTTGGGGGGGATAAAAGTGTGAGTCTTTTGGGGGGGATAAAAGTGTGAGTCTTTTTGATTGAAGTACACTTTCAAAATGGTCATATTTCAGGGATGTGGTGTGTTCTTTCTCTCACTACTTTGATAAGAAGGTTCATTTATAATAAAGTATGTGCAATCAACATCATTTGTTTTGCACACGGGTGTAATGCATAATTGAATAATTGATTTATTTGTGATTGATTTATTGGACTTGGTATTCACCCTTACATCGTGGTTTGTTTTAAGGGGACTATTGGAACTAATTACCATTAGACTGAAGCCATTATACCCATGTGTTGATTGGTAACCATCAATAATCAGCTGTGTCTGTGAGCTAATGAAACACCTTCAGGCAGAGCGAGGTGTGAGTTCCTCTGGATCACACTGTTATCGTCTCCTTCTCTCATTAACATTATTCATCCTGTGGTTGCTGACTGTTTCACGCCACCAGAGAGTCACTCGCTCCAGCTGGGAACTGCAGTGTGCACCAATCTCCATGCATCTACATGGACCTTTGTATGATTAGAACTCCTGTGGACAAGATTTAGGTCTTGGATTATATATTTGAATATGCCCTCCTGAGGTGGTCGATGTGCCTATGTTATGGAGAATCATATTTTTACTGGCTCTTCACAGTAGTCAGTGTAGTCAGAGAAAGGAGAGCATTTCCATGGCAAATCTCCACAGATGGCGAAGATCTTTGTATCAAAGCATAAGTGTGACGTGTCCAGGTAGACTAGGTCAGCTGAGACAGCAGCAGTCTTGTGAGAGTGTTACTCCTCTCTGGTTGAGGTGAGGAGGCCTGTATGGGGAGCTTCAATTTCTTTGGCTCTGCTTGGCTTCTTCAAGGTGGTGCATTTAGCTCGCTGTATGTGCACCATCACCAGTTGCACAATAACATCAAAAGAAGCTCAATTGGGCCAGAATACCACCATGTCTGGTAACACTGACTGCTCACATCAACACACTTTTTAGACCACATTTTCAGGCACATTGACTTTCACTGGATGCTTTTAAACATCTCCTTTTAGTTTTGTTATCTGCCTTTAGCTCAAGGGGATAGCTCAGTGGTATATTTCTCCACTCATTGTATAGGTATTGGCATTGCTGTTGGTTTCGCTATTGATAGTGACGGTGTACCTAATTCACAGTTTTAGAGCTTTTCCGGCCCAATGATTTATCACCCAACTGCAGGCATCCCCCAAGGTTTGGTCTCAAATCCGTTCCTGATGTGCCGGGCATAGCAAGAGCCAGTAAGCACACTACACACACAGTGTAGGCTTTTAAGGGACAGCCTTCTTCCTGTATTCAGTGTTTTCTATAGGGTTCATTTTCACAATGTGCACAATGTAGTAGAGTTTCTTGATGCATTACTCTATGCAGCTGTCAACCGTAGTATTTGGTAAAGGTGGTACCTGGCGTGTAGAAATCAAAGTGGCGTGGCAGTGGACGACCAGCTGTTTTCTTTCTTCACACTCCACTTAGGCTTTATAGCCGGCGAGCAAGCAGTCGGTGACATGTGTGTGTTGCTCTATATTTCCCTGTTGTTCTTGCAACACTGTATTGTGAAGCCACAGAATGTCTGCTTATCCCACTCTGCTATGCCGCTCTGTCATTTTGGTGCATTCATTCCAGAGCGCATGTGTGTGTGTGTGTGTGTGTGTGTGTGTGTGTGTGTGTGTGTGTGTGTGTGTGTGTGTGTGTGTGTGTGTGTGTGTGTGCACATGCATGTGTCTCACTCCGCTCCCTGTGCTGTGGCGGAAGTCTCATCACTCCCACACGTCTGGAGCTGTCACCCAGTGAGCAAGCGCCTCCGGAAAACAGGCTTCACTTTGTATTGATTCTCATTGTTTTGCTCCTCCTTCATCCTGAAAGAGCTTCATTTGGCATGCATATTTCACTGGGATGATCTAAATTAGTCAGAGCATAGCGGAAGTGTTGCGCTATTGCACTGAATAGGAATGTAGTAGTTTGTGTTGGCGTTTGTTCAAGTGTCTCCTCTCTAAATGTATCACAAACTTATGACCATATCAAATTCAGCAGTGGAATAACTATTATGGACCGCTTGAGTATCATCATCAGTATTGCACATCTAGGTCTATTATCTAACCCTGTCTCTTCCTCTCCCTTTTCTCTTTCTGTCTCTATTTTTCCCCTTTCTCTGACCTTCTCTCCCTGCCTACCTCTCACTCACTTTCCCCCTCTCTCTCTAGCCTCAGGATGAGTGAGTGAGCAGTCCGTCTGCCGAGTCCCAACCATGATCGCCACCGGAGGCCTGCTGCGGATCAACAGGAGGCAGGACTCGCTGCGCTCTAAGAGCCGTGCCGAGAACAAGCGTAAGAGAAAAGCCAAGAAGAAGCGGAAGAATGAGGTGGTGGTGGTCAAGGGCAAGCTGAATCTCTGCTCCATCTCGGGGGTGGTGGCGGCTATTGGGATTCTAATCCTACTGGTGGGCATTGCCATGGCCATACTGGGTTACTGGCCCAGGGAGAGCCCACTGTACCCGGATCCGCCCAAAATCCAGATCATTTACAACAAAAAGGAGGAGTCAGGGCTGACAGGCAACTGGACGAACAACGCGAAGGACGGATTTCACTTGGATGGGGATTTGGTCAGTAACAATCGTTCCAACGGCACAGGTTTAGAGCAGCCGTCTATGGGCTTCCTGGCTGAGTTCTTGGATAAGTACCTGTACTCGGACAAGTTGAAGGTGTTCGGTCCCCTCATCATGGGCATTGGCATCTTCCTGTTTATCTGCGCCAATGCGGTACTGCATGAGAACCGCGATAAGAAGACCAAAATCATCAACCTGAGGGACATCTACTCCACTGTCATTGACATCCACAGCTTGCGGACTAAGGAGAACATGCCGATCAATGGCTTTGTGAACTACATGCAGTCCAAAGGGGTGGAGGGCAAACCTAGCGCTGCATATACCGCCGCCCTGCTGGCCAAAGGCACTTGGCCCTCGGGAGGTTCGCCGGACGAGGGCAGCCTGGGCCCCTCCAGATGCCACTCCCTGACTAGGTCAAGGGTGTCATCTCTGGAGAGGCAGACGTTCACCGACACAGTCTACACAATCTCCAGACACAGCGGGGCCGGCCAGCAGAGCAGCCCGATTTCCATCCCCAAACGGTGGGAGACCCGGACAATAGTGGCCTCCTCGGTCAACGCCTTCACTCTCCCCATGACCAAACCCAACCATCGGGCCAACCAGCATCAGCGCAGGCCTTCAGCCAAAGCAGAGGCAGGGAGGAGCAGGGCTGCCCTGTGTGACTCTGGCGAAGAAGACGAAGCCTGGGTTGGGTACGGTGTTCCAGAAACCACCACCCAGGCAAATGTGGAGACTTTGCAGACGGCTATGCTCCTGCCTCAGGACTCTGTGGAGGTGTACAAGAGCAGTGGTAGCCTCCAGGGGGCGCTTCAGGGCTCCCAGATCCAGCTGCTCCCCTCGTCCCCCACTGGCCCCAGGGTGATGGGTTCCCACTTGTCCCTCAGCGCCCTGACGGACTACTCCAGGTCCATCGACCTGGGCATCACTCCATCCACCCCCACCGAGTGGAAGGTGGAACGGTCTCGGCGACTCAGCTGCCCTCGTTTAGAGGTACCGGGAGGCGGTGGGTACATCAAACTGGGCGACCTGGGGGGGGAGTCCTTTGAGTCAAGGGAGTCATGTGAGGTGACCGCCTTCAGCCGAGTGACCTCAGAGGATTGTCTGGCTAAGAGTCAGAGGGAAGGAGGAGTAGCCAATGAACAGGAGGAGAGCAGCCCCGGGGGACGACAGGACAGGTGCTCAAGGCGATACTCCAACAAAGAGAAACTTCTCATGATCTCTCAGTCAGACTCCGTTTTGGACGATGAGGAAGTGGATAGCACAGAGATATGATTGGACAATTACTGATTGGTGGATTGAGTTTATTTGGAGAGAAAACAATTGACACATGATAACTCGCAGTTGGTTGAAGACACTTGACAGCAGTTTCATGGAATTATGACAACGACAATACTGCATAGGATCTGAGATCTAGAGGATCTTGTGGTTCGTTGCAAATGCAATTATCGATATGTGACCAAAAGCCGAACATGGTCTTTGGAGGCTATGAAAACAGAAGACTGTGTGTATAGTATTTTGTCAAGGGTTTGTTTGTGTAGGTTGGAAGAATCGCACCCAACTGAAAGAGTTTCAAAGCAAAAAGATAACATTAACCAAAAAAGGGCCCGTTTTAAAATGGTGATTGAACCGTTAGTTACTGTACCATCCACTTGATGTAATAGTTTCTCTAATTTGTAGAAATATAGTGTGTCTGTTCCACCTACTGTCACAACTGATACTGTAGTAGTATATTGATTGAGAGTTGCTGTCTCAACAGCATGTATTTTGTACTTTAATGTCCTTGCCGTTTTTATCAGTTTGAATTCAAACTTTAATAGCAATACATCATTGACCATCTCTGTTTGCTTGTGGGGGAAACAATGTTGGCATATTTGCCTGTGTGTCTTTTAAATTCTCTGAGTAAGGCTTGTATGTTATTGTTTAGAACTGTCTTGACTTGCTTGTTAAGGAATCTCCTGTATATCTTTGCTATCGCTTTTGCCTGGGCGAAATTAAAAACAACACTCTAACTAGCACAATTCACAGCTGAACACTTGTATCTCTGTACAAGTAGCCTAAGTACCTTAGCACAAGTAACCATCTGTGGAAAAAATACTTATCAAATCAATGTTATCCTGTGCAAAAGCAGCTGGATTGTTTTTGTAGTTGGTTCTTGTTCAATAACACACCTGCAGTAAATAATTGTATTCCAATTGTTCCTGGTGCCCATGGTCAATTCAACCATCCCATGGTCGTCCTATGGCTCAATCAGTCTTCAAATAAACTTATGAAGCTGTCTCATTATCTGTACCATCTGTTATTCCGACATGTCAATCAAGTTATCAACCCAAAGGTGTGAGAACACTCTCCAAATTGAGTACTCAGCCTAGCCAAGCAGATCTTGATGTGCCAGTGTGTTAAAAAAATATTAGTTCAGCAAATGTATAGCTGAAAGAGAGAGAGAGAGATAGAGAGAAATAATGGAGAGAGAGAGAGAGAGAGAGATAGTGTGAGAGAGAAAGAGAGGGAGCAAGAGAGAGATATAGAGAGTGTGAGGGAGAAATAGAGGGAAAGAGAGATAGAGAGTGAGGGAGAAAGAGAAATAAAGGGGGAGAGAGAGGGGAAGAGAGAAAAAGAGAGGAGAGAGAGAAAAAGAAAGGGAGAAAGCGAGAGAGAGAGAGTGAAAGAGCAGAAGAGAGAAAAAGAAGTGGGATGGAAAGCATGAGAGAGAAAGCTAGAAAGAGAGGAGAGAGATGGAGTATGAAAGAGAGCTGGGTGTAAGTGTAAGAACAAGTGTTTTCCTGTCAATGGGAGTAACAGAGTCCCACATTTGGTACGGAATCCTGGTTTCCATCTGTTCATGGGGAGAAGGAGCTTTATATAAAATAAAATACAATTTTATTGGTCACATACACATGGTTAGTAGATGTTATTGCGAGTGTAGCGAAATGCTTATGCTTCTAGATCCGACAGTGCAGCAGTATCTAACAGGTCATATCTAATAATTCCACAACAAAACCTAATACACACAATCTAGTAAAGGAATAGGATAAGAATATATAAGTATAAAATATATGGATGAGCAGGGACAGAGAGGCTAAGATGCAATAGATAGTAAATAATAGATAGTGAAGGATACAGTATATACATATGAGTTGAGTAATGCAAAATACGTAAACATTCTTAAAGTGGAATTATTAAAGTGACTAGTGTTCCATATATTAAAGTGGCCAATAATATCAAGTCTGTAGGTAGGCAGCCGCCTCTCTGTGCTACTGGTGGCTGTTTAACAATCTGATGAGATAGAAGCTGAGCTGTAGTCGATGAACAGCATTCTTACATAGGTATTCCTCTTGTCCAGATGGGATAGGGCAGTGTGCAGTATGATGGCGATTGCATCGTCTGTGGACCTATTGGGGCGGTAAGCAAATTGGAGTGGTTCTAGGGTAGGGTAGGGTGGAGGTGATATGATCCTTGACCAGTCTCTCAAAGCACTTCATGACGACAGAAGTCAGTGCTACGGGGCGATTAGATTTCTTGGGAACAGGAACAATGGTGGCCATCTTGAAGCATGTAGGGACAGCAGACTGGGATAGTGATTGATCGAATCTGTCCGTAAACACACCAGCCAGCTGGTCTGCACATGCTCTGAGGAAGCGGCTAGGGATGCCGTCTGGGCCAGCAGCCTTGCGAGGGTTAACGTTTAAATATTTTACTCACGTCTACCACGGAGAAGGAGAGCCCGCAATCTTTGGTAGCGGGCTGTATCAGTGGCACTGTATCGTCCTCAAAGCGCACAAAGAAGTTGTTTAGTTTATCTTGGAGCAAGACGTCGATGTCCGAGACGGGGCTGGTTTTCTTTTTGTAATGATTGTCTGAGGGCCTGCCACATATGTTTGAGCCGTTGAATTGCGACTCCACTTTGTCTCTATACTGACACTTTGCTAGTTTGATTGCCTTATGGAGGGAATAACTACACTGTTTTGTATTCGGTCATGTTTCCAGTTGCCTTGCCATGATTAAATGCGATGGTACGTGCTTTCAGTTTTGTGCAAATGCTGCCATCAAACCACAGTTTCTGGTTAGGGAAGGTTTTAATAGTCACAGTGGGTACAACATCTCCTATATACTTCCTTATAAACTCGCTCACCGAGTCAGCGTATACGTTAATGTTATTGTCTGTGGCTACCCGGAACATATCCCAGTTCATGTGATCGAAGCAATCTTTAAGCGTGGAATCCGATTGGTCAGACCAGTGTTGGATAGACCTAAGTAGGGGAGCAAAAGATGGAGTCATGGTCAGATTTTCCAAAAGGAGGGTGGGGGAGGGCCTTGCAGTGTGTTACTTGCTTGTGTACTGCAATCGATATGCTGATAGAATTTAGGTAGCCTTGTTCTCAGATTAGCTTTGTTAAATTCCCCAGCTACAATAATTGCAGCCTCAGGATATATGGTTTCCATAAAGTCCAGTGAAGTTCCTTGATGGCCATCTTGGTATCTGCTTGCTGGGTGGATATACATGGCTGTGACGATAACCGAGGAGTGTTATCTGAGGAGATAATACGGTCGGCATTTGATAGTGAGGAATTCTAGGTCAGGTGAACAAAAGGACTTGAGTTCTTATTTGTTGTTACAATTACACCATGAGTCGTTAATCATGAAACATACACCCCCGCCCTTCTTCTTACCAGAGAGATGTTTGTTCCTGTCGGCGCGATGCACTGAAAATGCCGTTGGCTATACGGATTTCGACAGGATGTCCCCAGCTAGCCATGTCTCTGTGAAACAGAGTATGTTACAATCCCGGATATCTCTTTGGAATGCAACTCTTGCCCTAATTTCGTCGACTTTGTTAACTAGGGACTGGACATTAGCGAGTAATATACTCTGAAGCGGTGGGTGGCGTGCGCACATCCGAAGCCTCACTAGAAGACCGCTCCGGCACGCTCTCCCCCGACGGCGTTGTTTTGGGTAGCCTCTGGAATCAGTTCAAATGCCCAAATCCGCTTTGGGAAAGTCGTATTCCTGGTCGTAGTGCTGGTTGTGCTGGTAAGTTGACGTCTCTCTGATATCCAAAAGTTCTTCCTGGCTGGATGTAATAACACTTAAGGTTTTCTGGGCTAACAATGTAAGAAATAATACATAAAAATACAAAATACTGCAGTTTCCTAAGAACTCGAAGCGAAGCTGCCATCTCTCGGTGCCAGCGTGCATACAATTACAAGCAAAACGATTCCCCACATTTTAGTGCCAATCCCCAAGCTGTCGGACGTCTTATGTAAATGTGACTGGCCGCTCTGATTGATTATTATGGATTTAATCTAACCTTTCTGTGGATAGGACACACCGTGTTTCTCCACTGTATTCGTTTGAGGGTCTTTGAAGTGTGTGTGTGTGTGCTCTTTGAACATGTATTCATTTATTTTAGTTCTGCAGCAATCCAAGAGCAACATAAATTCAACCCTAAAATAGATTATGCACATTAAACCCGTTTATTCAGCTTCGTCCTTCCTCTCCCCTCCACTGCACTGCTGCTGCATTCAAACTTGACCTCTGCAGTCATTTTTTCCCCCACCTGTCTGACCTTTCTCTCAGCCAGCCAAAGCAGATGTGTGAAAGATGTAAGGTTTTTCTCTTCTCTCTCTCTCTCTCTCACTCTCACTCTCACTCTCACTCTCTCACTCTCACTCTCCAAGACCTGCAGTGAGCTCCGAATCTTCCAACATCTCTCTCAAACCCTCCTACTCTCACTAACATATCCCAGAATGTCTAACTCTTTCTTATTCCCAATGTCATAGCAACACCTATTCCCTTTCTTATAATTCAAATTATAATGTTTTCTCATCAATGTTTAACTACTACTTCAATCAATCAATCAGCAGATGTCACAAAGTGCTACACAGAAATCCAGCCTGAAACCCCAAACAACAAGCAATGCAGATGCAGAAGCAAAGTGGCTAGGAAAAACTCCCTAGAAAGGAAGGAACCTAGATAAAACCTAGAGACCGACCAGGCTCTGAGGGGTGGCCAGTCCTTTTCTGGCTTGGCCCGGTGGAGCCCAGTTCATTTTTTAAGATGTTCTAATATCCATAGATGACCAGCAGGGTCAAATAATAATCACAGTGTTTTTATAGAGGGTGCAACAGGTCAACACCTCAGGAGTAAATGTCAGTTTGCTTTTCATAGTCGAACATTCAGAGATCGAGACAGCAGGTGTGGTAGAGAGAACAGGAGAGGGAGAGGGAGGGAGAGAGAGGGAGAGGAGGAGGGGGAGGGAGGCGGTGGGAGAGTGTGAGAGAGAGAGGGGGGGGGGTGGTTGGGAGGGAGGGAGGGACAGGGAGACGGAGGGTCGAAACAGCAGGGTAGCATGCCCGGAGAACAGTTCAGGTTTCCATTGTATAGTCATAGGCAAACATCAGAAACTAGATCAGCAGCACGACCAGGTGGACTTGGGACGGGGACAGCCAGGGGTTGTCAAGACAGGTAGTCCTGAGGCATGGTCCTAGGGCACAGGATGCTGCTGAGGGGAGGACGGCTCAAAATAATGGCTGGAACGGAGCGAATGAAATGGCATCAAACAGATGGAAATCATGTGTTTATGTATTTGATACTATTCCACTAATTCTGTTCTAGCTATTACCACAAGCCCGTCCTCCCCAATTAAGGAGCTACCAACCTCCTGTGTCCTAGGGCTCAGGATGCACCAAGAGGGAAGAGAGAGGGAGAGAGAGAGAGAGAGAGAGAGAGGGAGAGGGAGCATACTTTAAAAGATCACACAGGACACCAGATAACAGGATAATTACACCAGATAAGACAGGATAATTACACCAGATAAGACATTATAATTACACCAGATAAGACAGGAGAATTACACCAGATAAGACAGGAGAATTACACCAGGTAAGACAGGAGAATTACACCAGATAGGACAGACTGATTAGCCCCCCCCAGATACTGGAGACTGAGACAGGGGGCCGGGGGACACGGTTCCCCCGTACAGGGCAAACCAGGCCAGATATAACCCCACGCACTTTGCTATAGCACGGCCCCCACACCACCAGGAATTTAGTACCCTAAAACAAGGCGGAGTATAGGCCACCAAGATTTCCTCCACCGCACGAGCTTGAGGGGGGGGGGACTCAGCCCCCGTAATAAGGTCAGAGGCAGAGCATTCCAGTGGAGAGACAGAGAGGAGCCTGCCATGCAGAGACAGCAAGGGTGGTCCGTCACTCCAGTGCCTTGCCGTTCTCCTTCGCACCCCAGGGCAGACTACACTCAATCACAGGACCTACTGAAGAGAAAAGACTTAAAGGTCGAGACAGAGTCTGCATCTCTCACATGGATCGGCAGACCATTCTATCAAAATTGAGCTCTATAGGAGAAAGCCCTGCCTCCAGCTGTTTGCTTAGAAATTCTAGGGACAATAAGGAGGCCTGCATCTTGTGACCGTAGCATACATCTAGGTATGTGCAGCAGGACCAAATTGGAGAGATAGGTAGGAGAAAGTCCATGTAATGCTTTGTAGTTTAGCAGTAAAACCTTGACATCAGCCCTTGCCTTAACAGGAAGCCAATGTAGAGAGGCTAACACTGAAGTAATATGTTTTTTAAACCTCTAATTAACAGTGTTATTGCTCAGTTGTCTTTAACGGCAGGCGGTTATATAATTGGTAAAGCCTACCATATGCAGACTACCCTACTATTCCTGCAAATTCACTTATCAAGTCTCCTGGGCACCGTTTCTCACTTGAGGTGAGTGGTTTTCCTCTATTCTTTAAGACTTTTTCAGCTGACATGATGATTCTTTGCTCATTAAGATAATGAGCTGTAAGTCCTCTTGACGATTGTCATTAAAGTGAGATTAATTACAACAACCAGAATGAAACATCACATCTCAATGGATAGGATTCATTTTGATGGCCAAATCCAATGCCATATATGGTATAGATCGCTGGCCATATAGGCTACTTCACAATGAAGAGAACTACATTTCTCGTGTTACATTGTACCTAAATCCTAGGCTTATTTCCACCACTTTTTTAAATCCTTGCCCTTTCCCTTGCCCTGTCTACATTCAGATAAGGTACACAAACACATTTACTTCAGCTTAATGTAGGCCACACAAAGGCTAATGCCACAGGGCCAGCACTCAAGTAATCCCTACTATATTTTATTCATTAGACCTACTTTGTAATGCATTTTCCTGTCGTGAATCTCTTCGCCTGGATCTATTTGACACTGATAAAAGCGGACACATCTATCCCATGTTCAACTCGTCTCAGTAAATTTGACGGGACGGAATGAGAGTATCCACAGTCACATCGTTTGTAACATCTGATCTAAATGACATCCTCATAGAGCTCCTGACATCCCACTGACAGAAGGAATCAAGCTCCCTGCACTTGTTGTAAACAACATCAAAAATCAGCTTGGCCCATCAATACGTAGTACACGTTTATCATCTTAACAGCCGGGCTGCAAAATAAGCCTGTGTTTAATGTTGACAGCTTGGTAAACATTTGCATCAAACTATTTAGTGTCAGTGACTCACAGAGGAAATCAAGTCGTAATATACGAAGTGTGAATATACAGTGCCTTCAGAAAGTATTCACACTTCTTGACTTTTTCCACATTTTGTTGTGTTACAGCCTGAATTTAAAATAGATTAAATTGATATTTTGAGTCAGTGATCTACACACAATACCCCATAATGTCAAAGTGGATTTTTGAAATTCATAAAACATGTACAGCTGAAATGTCTTCAACCCCTTCGTTATGGAAAGCCTACTGTAAATTAGTTAATTAGTAAAAATGTGCTTAACAAATCGCATAATAAGTTGCAATGACTCATTCCGGTTAGTGGTTAACATGATTTTCGAATGAATACCCCATCTCTACCCCATACATACAATTATCTCTAAGGTCCCTCAATCGAGTTGTGAATTTCAAAAACAGATTCCACCACAAAGACCAGGGGGGTTTTCCAATGCTTTGCAAAGAAGGGCACCTATTGGTAGAATAGAGCTGACAATGAACATCCCTTTGAGCATGGTGAGTTATTAATTACACTTTGGATGGTGTACCAATACAGTTACCAGAGAGTAAGGAAAATGATCAGGGATTTCAGCATAAGGACGATGGTGATTTTATAATAGTTACAGAGTTTAATGGTTGTGATGTGAGAAAACTGAAAATGGATAAACATTGTAGTTACTCCACAGTACTAACCCAAAGCCCCACATACCACCCACCACTGCAACCTGTATGCTCTCGTCTGCTGGCCCTCGCCACATATTCGTCACCAGACCACTGGCTCCAGGTCATCTATAACTCTTTGCTAGGCAAAGCTACGCCTTCTCTCAGCTCACTGGTCACCATAACAACACCCACCCATAGCACGCACTCCAGCAGGTATATCTCACTGGTCATCCCCAAAGCCAACACCACCTTTGGACACTTTTCCTTCCAGTTCTCTGTTGCCAATGACTGGAACGAATTGCAAAAATCGCTGAAGTAGGAGACTTATATCTCCCTCACTAACTTTAAGCATCAGCTATCTGAGCAGCTTACCGATCGCTGCAGCTGTACACAGCCCATCTGTAAATAGCCCATCCAATCTACCTACCTCATCCCCATATTGTTTTTATTTACTTTTTGCTCTTTTGCACACCAGTATTTTTACTTGCACATCATCACTCGTGTTATTTTGCTGAATTGTAATTACTTCACTACTTTGGTCTATTTATTGCCTTACCTCCTTACTCCATTTGCACACTGTACATAGATTGTTTCTATTGTGTTATTGACTGGACATTTGTTTATCCCATGTGTAACTCTGTGTTGTTGTTTTTGTCGCACTGCTTTGCTTTATCTTGACCAGGTCGCAGTTGTAAATGAGAACTTGTTCTCAACTGGCCTTCCTGGTTAAATAATGGTGAAATAAAAAAAAATAAAAAAAATAAATGACAGAGTGAAAAGTATGAAAGCAAGCCACATAAGTAATAGTGCAAAAAAAATGTGGCAAAGAAAATGTCCTGAATACAAAGTGTTATGTTTGGGACAAATCCAACACAACACATCACTGTGAACCCCTCTTCATATTTTTACAGCAGGGTGGTGGCTGCACCATGTTTTCTACCTTAAAAAGAAACAGAATACAGCTATAAGCACAGGCAGAATCCAAGAGGAAACCCTGGTTCAGTCTGCTTTCCAACAGACACTGGGAGACGAATTCACCTTTCAGCAGGACAATAACCTAAGACACAAGGCCAAATATACACTGGAGCTGCTTACCAAGATGACATTGAACGTTCTTGAGTGGCATAGTTACAGTTTTGACTTAAACCGTCTCGAAAATCTATGCCAAAATTTGATAATGGCTGCCTAGCAACTTAACAGAGCTTGAATATTTTTTGATGAATAATTGGTAAATATTGTACAATCAAGGTGTGCAAAGCTCTTAGAGACTTACCCAGAAAGATTCACAGCTGTAATCACCGCCAAAGGTGCTTCTAAAAAATATTGACTCAGGGGTGGGAATACCTATGTAAATGAGACATATTTGTATTTAATTTTCAATAAATGTGCGAACATTTCAAAAAACCTGTTTTCATGTTGTCATTATAGGGTATTGTGTGTAGATGGGTGAGAAAAAAATGATATCTAATGCATTTTGAATTCAGACTAACACAACAAAATGTGGGATAGTTATTTCTGAAGGCACTGTATTACAGTGTGATCTAGGGTTGGGGAGTAACTGATTACATCTAATCAGTTACATGTAATCTGAAAAGAAGAGGAAAACTGTAATCAGTTACGTTACCAGGAAAAATATTGTAATCAGATCACAAATACTTTTGAAAAACTAGATGATTACTTCTTCGATTACTTTAAATTAAGTAAGAATGTTGGCAAACAATACATTATGACACCTTTCAGTATTCTGAATGACAGTCAAATTAGCAGGTTCCACCTAAGCGAGTCTGACCGCAAGTCAGAGACTACTATGATGACACACCAAATGTATTTTGTATTCTTCTTATGCCTCTTAAGGGGAAAGTAATCCAAAAATAATGGGAAGTAATTACTGATTACAAATTTGGACAGGTTACTAGTAACTGTAATGGATTACAATTAGATTAGTAACCTACCAAACCCTGGACTGTGATCAAATTACTTTCTATAAGGTATGCTTAGGGCCATATATCAAATCAAATGTTATTTGTCACATGTGCCGAATACAAGAGGTGTAGATCTTACTTTGAAATGCGTACTTACAAGCCCTTAACCAACAATGCAGATTGTTTTTTAAGTGAGAAAATATACAGTACCAGTCAGAAGTTTGGACACACCTACTCGTTCAAGGGATTTTCTTTATTGTTACTATGCTCTACATTGTCGAATAATAGTGAAGACATCAAAACTATTAAATAACACATATGGAATCATGAAGTAACCAAAAAAGTGTTAGCCACCCTTTGCCTTGATGACAGCTTTGCACACTCTTGGCATTCTCTCAACCAGCTTCACCTGGAATGTGTTTCTAACAGTCTTGAAGGAGTTCCCACATATGCTGAGCACTTGTTGGCTCATTTTCCTTCACTCTCCTTCTTGGTCAAATAGCCCTTACACAGCCTGGAGGTGTGTTGGGTCATTGTCTTGTTGAAAAACAAATGATAGTGCCACTAAGTGCAAACCAGATGGGATGGTGTATCACTGCAGAATGCTGCGGTAGCCATGCTAGTTAAGTGTGCCTTGAATTGTAAATAAATCATAGACAGTTTCACCAGCAAAGCACCCCACAACCATTACACCTCCTCCTCCATGCTTCACGGTGGGAACCACACATGCGGAGATCATCCGTTCACCTACTCTGCGTCTCACAAAGACGTGGCGGTTGGAACCAAAAATCTCAAATTTGGACTCATCAGACCAAAGGACAGATTTCCACCAGTCTAATTTCCATTGCTCGTGTTTCTTGGCCCAAGCAGGTCTCTTCTTATTATTGGTGTCCTTATTTGGGCTGCAATTTCTGAGGCTGGTAACTCTAATGAACTTATCCTCTGTAGCAGAGGTAACTCTGGATCTTCCTTTCCTGTGGCGGTCCTCATGAGAGACAGTTTCATCATAGCGCTTGATGGTTTTTGCGACTGCACTTGATGAACTTTCAAAGGTCTTGAAATGTTCCCGATTGACTGACCTTAAAGTAATGATGAAAATATTTTTTTCTTTATGTGTTATTTCATAGTCATGCCTTTTCCAGCATGATGGAGCACCTTGCCATAAGGCAAAAGTGATAACTCAGTGGCTCGGGGAACAAAACATTGATATTTTGGGTCCATGGCCAGGAACCTCCCCAGACCTTAATCCCATTGAGAACTTGTGGTCAATCCTCAAGAGGCGGGTGGACAAACAAAAACCCACAAATTCTGACAAACTCCAAGCATTGATTATGCAAGAATGGGCTGCCATCAGTCAGGATGTGGCCCAGAAGTTAATTGACAGCATGCCAGGGCGGATTACAGAGGTCTTGAAAAATAAGGATCAACACTGCAAATATTGACTCTTTGCATCAAATTCATGTAATTGTCAATGAAAGCCTTTGACACTTATGAAATTCTTGTAATTATACTTCAGTATTCCATAGTAACATCTGACAAAAATATCTAAAGACACTGAAGCAGCAAATTTTGTGGAAATTAATATTTGTGTCATTCTCAAAACTTTTGGCCACGACTGTACACTTAGAAACAAGGGGTCTAAAAGGATTTTTCAGCTGTCCCCATAGGGGATCCCTTTTTGGTTCCAGGTAAAATCCCTTTTGGGTTCCATGTAAAAACTCTCTGTGGAAAGGTTCTACATCATGGATTTGAAAAGGGTTCTACCTGTAACCAAAATGGTTCTACAAGGAACCATGTCGGTGGGAAGATTTTTTGGCCTGGGGGGTGCTGTCGACCGTGAGTAATAAACCACTACCTCCCGAGGCTATGCCTGGAACCTAAAAGGCTTCTTCAAAGGGGTCCCCTATGGGGACAGCTGAAGAACCCTTTAAGGTTGTAGATAGCATATGTTTTTCTAAGAGTGTATGTCAGATATTTCCATAGACCTAGACAACGACCTCAACAATAGCAGGAGGTCTTTGACATAAGAAGTAGGAATAGGGGCGGGGGGATCCATACATCCAAAAGATGTACAGTGGGTTTCTGCTATAACCTGAGTTGGATTATGTAACGACAGATGCTATTTATGAAGCCCAAACATCTAGCAGCATCTCCCCTAACTCTCTCTCACCATCACTTGCACATTATCGCGGCACAGCGCAATAGCTCGTATCCAAGCACTGTGCACATTACAACTTATATTACCCGCTAAAAAACAGCCGTTCACCATCCCACACATTCACTTGAATAACAACCAGTGGGCCTGGACGCCCTCCAGGTCCACAAATAGCTCCTTTGATGTATGACTCCTCGTGTTCGTCATACCCAGATTAATTTCTATACATACCGCATATCAATTTGACAGTGTGTGCACGGGAAACACATATGGACATCTAATAATGTGAGTCACATTTAGCCTAGTAATTGTGAGGAAAAGCATGATATCTTGTAATTAACTCCTGGATGGCCATGCATTGGCTGCTGTCTTAAAAGGCTGCGTTGGCTTCGATAAATAAACGCTGCTGTCTTTTTGCACCATCTAGTGGTCATTTTTTAAATGTTTTTTTTTTCATGCAGCCCCTCAGGTGTGGCATACAGTACTATATACCAAAGCTGCTTTTATGTTTTCATCTTTACCTATGTTTTTTTTAAATGTTTTCATCTTAATCATTTTTACTAAAATACCATTATGTTTTACTCAAATTTTATAGTTTGAATAATGATTTAATCTAGGTATTGTCAAAATGACGAAAACAGTGGCCATTTTACGAAACTAAATGCCCTTTAATTTTAGTCACATTTTAGTCACATCACATTTGTATTGCCTCATTAACCTATAGAAACATAAATCACTGACTTCCATGTGCACAAACATACAGCCTTGTCCTACCAAAATATTTTTCTGCATACAACCGTATTCTCTTTCCAACAGCATACATATGACAAACATATAGAAGAAGAACATCGTATAATATAAGAATTATCTGGCCATGTAAATTCCCAATTCAGCCTACATATTACACACACGAGAGAGAGAGAGAGAGAGAATCACCAGATTGTGCCTCAAAGTGCTGGCAAAGTAGTATGGGTTGCACCTCCATCACATAATTGCCATTGTTATCAATGTTCCACAGACACTGCAGCCTCATTGATATCCAGAAGTAGAACGGGGGCTAATGACTGTTTCGCCCAGTGATGTAGTCGAGTCATTCAACCTCCAGTCCGAATCAAGTCCCAAGTTCCCTCTGCCTGAGTCCAAGTCAGAGTCACGAGTCCCTATGGCTAAAGTCCGAGTTTCAGTGCTTGAGTCTTGGGTCTTGGTCCAGATGCTCATGTCTGGGTCCACATTCACTCAAAATAAAGTTATTTAGCCAGTCAGATAGCCTATAGCATAGTGGCAAGAGTTAAATGAAAGTTCAATAAAAATCGGAAATAAAAGAGGAATTTAGTCAATAAATTGTTTGCTATCCTTTTTTCTTTCTTTCTGTCCCACCAAATGTTTGCATATACAGTTGAAGTCAGAAGTTTACATACATTTTAGCCAAATACATTTAAACTCAGTTTTTCACAATTCCTGACATTTAATCCTAGTAAAAATTCCCTGTCTTAGGTCAGTTAGGATCACCACTTTATTTTAAGAATGTGAAATGTCAGAATACTAGTAGAGAGAATGATTTATTTCAGCTTTTATTTCTTTCATCACATTCCCAGTGGGTCAGAGGTTTCCATACACTCAATTAGTATTTGGTAGCATTGCTTTTAAATTGTTTAACATGGGTCAAACGTTTTGAGTAGCCTTCCACGAGCTTCCCACAATAAATTGGGTGAATTTTGTCCAATTTCTCCTGACAGAGCTGGTGTAACGGAGTCAGGTTTGTAGGCCTTCTTGCTTGCACACGCTTTTTCAGTTCTGCCCACAAACTTTCTATAGGATTGAGGTCAGGATTTTGTGATGGCCACCTTAACTTTGGTGTCCTTAAGCCATTTTGCCACAACGTTGGAAGTATGCTTGGGGTCATTGTCCATTTGGAAAACCCATTTGTGACCAAGCTTTAACATCCTGACTGATGTCTTGAGATGTTGCTTCAATATATCCCCATAATGTTCCTTGCTCATTATGCCATCTATTTTGTGAAGTTCACCAGTCCCTCCTGCAGCAAAGCATCCCCACAACATGATGCTGCCACCCCGGTGCTTCACGGTTAGGATGGTGTTCTTCAGCTTGCAAGCTTCCCCCTTTTTCCTCCAAACATAACGATGGTCATTATGGCCAAACAGTTATATTTTTGTTTCATCAGGCCAGAAGACATTTCTCCAAAAAGTATGATCTTTGTCCCCATGTGCAGTTGCAAACCGTAGTCTGGCTTTTTTATGGTGGTTTTGGAGCAGTGGCTTCTTCCTTGCTGAGTGGCTTTTCAGGTTATGTCGATATAGGACTCATTTTACTGTGGGTATAGATACCTTTGTATCTGTTTCATCCAGCATCTTCACAGGGCCCTTTGCTGTTGTTCTGGGATTGATTTGCACTTTTTGCACCAAAGTACCTTCATCTCTAGGAGACAGAACTCGTCTCCTTCATGAGGGGTATGACGGCTGCGTGGTCCCATGGTGTTTATACTTGCGTACTATTGTTTGTACAGATGAACGTGGTACCTTCAGGCGTTTGGAAATTGCTCCCAAAGATGAACCAGACTTGTGGCGCTCTACAATTTTTTTCCGAGATCTTGGCCGATATCTTTTCATTTTCCCATGATGTCAAGCAAAGAGGCACTGAGTTTGAAGGTAGGCCTTGAAATACATCCACAGGTACACCCCCAATTGACTCAAATGATGTAAATTAGCCTAACAGAAACTTCTAAGGCCATGACATCATTTTCTGGAATTTTCCAAGCTGTTTAAACGCACAGTCAAGTTAGTGTATGCAAACTTCTGACCCACTGGAATTTTGATATAGTGAATTATAAGTGAAATAATCTGTCTGTAAACAATTGTTGGAAAAATTACTTGAGTCATGCACAAAGTAGATGTCCTAACCGACTTGACAAAACTATAGTTTGTTAATTAACAAGATATTTGTGGAGTGGTTGAAAAACAAGTTTTAATGACTCCAACCTAAGTGTATGTAAACATCCGACTTCAAATGTAGGCTGCTGGTAATGTTACCAGGGCCACATTCAGTTGAAAAACATTCTCCAAAGTTGCACATAGAAATTCCATGAATAGAGCCCAATGTTTTTCCTTATTCAACATGCCAGAGAGGCATGTTTGTTCTACGTAGCATGTGCTAAAAGCGCCCCCAGGTTGTTAGCTATAACCAACTTTGGAGGTGACATGACTAAACAAGGTGTAGGCTAAACAAATGTATCCTAGTTTTAGGATGGCCTGTGATATGCTTTATGAATGTGAAAATGCGGCCCACCAATGCACAATAGAAAGAAAAAACACTGCGCCATTATGGGTAATGTCTTTTGATTTAGAATCAAGCCATTATCTCTTAGGAAATGAGAGAGACTCGGCTACATCGGCCACAGAACCTAGATATTAAATGCAGTGGGAAAAGTGAGAGGGTTGAGCGAGAATACAAATTCTACAAATTCAAAGACAATGTCTTGTCTGCCCACATAAACCACATAGAATTTCAGGAATTTTGCTTTAAAACTGAAAAATGTTCTCTCTGCCACATTGCAAAATGAGTAGAATTGCATTGCATTTGTCATAAAATTGCAAAAAAAATATTTTGCCCATTACAAAATGTGTAGAATTGCAGGAAATTCACTTTAAAACGTACATTTTTATCTCTGCCTTCAACAGTTTTTCCCAAAACCAAACTCGCTTAGGGCCCCCAAAAGGTTAGCCCTGCCCACACTCCCAGGCAGCTCACCAGCTGATATAGGCTGTTTGCCGGGTGTGACAAGTCCTTCCCACTGCTGAACAGAACTGCCCTGCGCATCTGTTCTGCTAATATTAATTGTGCTTATCACTGAAAAGCTCTCAATCTCTCCAAAAACTCCAGTCCATCAGATTTTAGTCACATATAAAATTTTGTCTCATCTCGTTTCAGTCAACTGAAATTAAAAATAATTTTAGTTTAGTAATATTTTTTTCTGGGTCTATTTAGTTGATGAAATTAACACTGCTGTGTGTGTGTGATGATAATTTATGAACTCACACAACTTTCTGGACATCACCGGTCTACCATTCACCGGTCCTGGCAACCCACATTACGCACACCTTGCAACCATCATTCTGCACACCTGCTCCCCATCGTTATGCACACCTGCTCCCCATCGTTATGCACACCTGCTCCCCATCGTTATGCACACCTGGACTTCATCATGACCTTTATTACTTCCCCTTGATTTAGCCATCAGTAGCCTCAGTCTTCAGGCAGTGTTGGTTTTGTTCATGTTCAGTGTGACTCTCCTGGTTTGTTTATCTGCTTATTCTCATTATTAAACTCCCCTTCTTCACCTGCTTCCTGACATATACGTTCCAGTCCTATATCTAGGTGACATAAAATATATATTTTTTTTTTTCACATATATATAAGCCCTTTTTTTCCAGTAGGCACAAAACTACCTTCATACGTCCGGTTACATTCAGACTCATTTGTAGCCCAATACTTCCAGTTATCTTCACATTAGTTTGTATCCCAAATGGTTCGGACCCTACAAACAGAAGTTGGCACATCGACGGTATCGACTTCAGACGAGTCCCTTGACACTTGTGGGGTTTGTAGAGCAAAACATGAAATACTAGCAGCACTCTGTCCTAACACATAAAATACTAGTGGCACCCTGTCCTAACACATAGTCCTAAATCATGGATCTGATTCATTTGATTGATCATTTTAGTTTAATGATTGCACCTCATCTTCTATAACTCCTATCAAATGCACCATGGTTGACAGCATGACTAATAAAAAAACTATTCTACTGGCCTCGCCTGTTTCAGCTATAGTGATCATGACAAGAAATGTGCATTGCAGCCATCACCCCTCTGTTAGTTGTAAGACACATCTAGAGGCCATATTAGTCTGTGTGTTGACCATAAGGTGGCAGGAGAACCACATTTTCCTCCATATTTAATTATTTTACCAGCCACCATATCTACAGTATGTACCATTTCCTGTAGTTGGCCCATTATATCTGAGATCTGAAGATCTGCCACTTTTGCACTCCTCTGGTATAGTAAACCAGCTCACCCTAGCTCCTTTAATGGTGAGTCAGGACAAGGTACCAGATTCTCCCTTTAGTTGACTGAAAAAAACAGAAGGCCAGTGGATAGTATCTAGCCCGTACAAAGCTCACAGACATTTTTCGTGACTGTGTCCTCTCTGTATTAACATACCTGACGGTCTTGTGAGCTCCAGCTCTTCTTGGTGAGTCTTTTATTGTCGTTTATTGACATTTTGCTGAAATGTCAGCTGCCACAATCTGCCCTACTTGAGCCTGGGATCTGTTGGTGCTCTGGTTGAAGAAAATAGCAGTCATGAAAGAGCTGTAAACGTCTTCCCCCTGTTGCCTGTCCTTATCTATTCCCCCTCACAAACCCAATCAGCGTCAGTATTCAGAAAGCTTCATAGAGTAGGAGTGCTGGTCCTGGATAATTTTTTGAATGAGCTTATATGGACAAGGGGAACCTGATCCTAGATCAGCGCTCCTACTCAGAGACAATTTGTCAATACGAGCCCGGAGTAGTTATGGCACACAAGCCATAAAGTACAGAGGAGCTGGCCTCTTCACAGCAGAGTAAAACCTTTCAGCCCTCTGCTTAGCCCAATTCCTCTTATTTTGACATATCCTCACCATTATCAGTGGTGATATTATGGTTACATGTTGAGAATAGTTGACCTTTTATCATTTTTTGCCATGTTATTGTACTTTTTGGGGTGATGTTTGTGTAATGTGCTTGCCAGTGGCGGCTCTAGCTTATATGGCTCCCTGGGCCGGTAGTGTGTAAAAAGATATATATAGTCCAAAAATATAGTCCATAAAGTCCAAAAATTGATGTAGCAACTACAGATTGCCCCTTTAAGTCTATCAAACGTGTACAAGTTTGAGCACGTGTCCAATAGGCCTATGGAGAAAAAAAATTATCAGCATGAATTAGGAAGAGAAATAAAAGCCCCACTTTTATTCCATAGGCTTGGATCCACACAATGCAGCTGTTGCTAGAGCGCATTTTTCACTCGTTGTCAACTGGTTTCAAAAACAATGATTGATAGGCAGCTTAAACTTCTTGAATTCAACCAATATTGCGTTCAAATACATATTTAGATTTGTGAACGGTCATCCACAACAACCACAATCCGTAGGGTGCAAATAGCTAAATGAGAGAGCAGCAGTGTGATTCACATCAATGCACTATGTAGATATCAATAATAAGTTATTGTGATATCTGTATCGTCGTAGTCTACACCACTGCTGTCATCCTTACCTCCAAGAGTTTATTCAAGTTGGATAATGTTTGGATGCCGACAGCAGTCCCACCACTGGAAGACATAGCTTGGACTGTAGCCTACAAAAGCCTATTCCTGCTCTTTTCCCTCGATACACATTTGGTGTATCATCATAGTGGTCTCTGATTTGTGATCAGACTCGCTTAGGTGGAACAAATTTAAACTTCAGCCTATTTTCAATGCTGATTTGAATGACATTGAGAAAACAGAGAGGTGTCAAAGATTTTTTTCTCGCAAACATCCTTTCTGAATTTAAACGTAATCTTTGAAGGAATTGTGTAGTTTTTCAAAAGTATCTAATTTGATTACAATATTTTTTACTGGTAACGTAACGGATTACAGGTATCATTTCTTTGTAATCCCATACATGTAAAGGATTACATGTCACCCGTTACTCCCCAACCCTGCCTATTCAGACAAACCCTGCCTATTCAGACAAACCCTGCCTATTCAGACAAACCCTGCCTATTCAGACAAACCCTGCCTATTCAGACAAACCCTGCCTATTCAGACAAACCCTGCCTATTCAGACAAACCCTGCCTATTCAGACAAACCCTATTCAGACAAACCCTGCCTATTCAGACAAACCCTGCCTATTCAGACAAACCCTGCCTATTCAGACAAACCCTGCCTATTCAGACAAACCCTGCCTATTCAGACAAACCCTGCCTATTCAGACAAACCCTGCCTATTCAGACAAACCCTGCCTATTCAGACAAACCCTGCCTATTCAGACAAACCCTGCCTATTCAGACAAACCCTGCCTATTCAGACAAACCCTGCCTATTCAGACAAACCCTGCCTATTCAGACAAACCCTGCCTATTCAGACAAACCCTGCCTATTCAGACAAACCCTGCCTATTCAGACAAACCCTGCCTATTCAGACAAACCCTGCCTATTCAGACAAACCCTGCCTATTCAGACAAACCCTGCCTATTCAGACAAACCCTGCAAACCCTATTCAGACAAACCCTGCCTATTCAGACAAACCCTGCCTATTCAGACAAACCCTGCCTATTCAGACAAACCCTGCCTATTCAGACAAACCCTGCCTATTCAGACAAACCCTGCCTATTCAGACAAGACAAACCCTGCCTATTCAGACAAACCCTATTCAGACAAACCCTGCCTATTCAGACAAACCCTGCCTATTCAGACAAACCCTGCCTATTCAGACAAACCCTGCCTATTCAGACAAACCCTGCCTATTCAGACATGCCTATTCAGACAAACCCTGCCTATTCAGACAAACCCTGCCTATTCAGACAAACCCTGCCTATTCAGACAAACCCTGCCTATTCAGACAAACCCTGCCTATTCAGACAAACCCTGCCTATTCAGACAAACCCTGCCTATTCAGACAAACCCTGCCTATTCAGACAAACCCTGCCTATTCAGACAAACCCTGCCTATTCAGACAAACCCTGCCTATTCAGACAAACCCTGCCTATTCAGACAAACCCTATTCAGACAAACCCTGCCTATTCAGACAAACCCTGCCTATTCAGACAAACCCTGCCTATTCAGACAAACCCTGCCTATTCAGATTCAGACAAACCCTGCCTATTCAGACAAACCCTGCCTTCAGACAAACCCTGCCTATTCAGACAAACCCTGCCTATTCAGACAACAAACCCTGCCTATTCAGACAAACCCTGCCTATTCAGACAAACCCTGCCTATTCAGACAAACCCTGCCTATTCAGACAAACCAAACCCTGCCTATTCAGACAAACCCTGCCTATTCAGACAAACCCTGCCTATTCAGACAAACCCTGCCTATTCAGACAAACCCTGCCTATTCAGACAAACCCTGCCTATTCAGACAAACCCTGCCTATTCAGACAAACCCTGCCTATTCAGACAAACCCTGCCTATTCAGACAAACCCTGCCTATTCAGACAAACCCTGCCTATTCAGACAAACCCTGCCTATTCAGACAAACCCTGCCTATTCAGACAAACCCTGCCTATTCAGACAAACCCTGCCTATTCTGCAAACCCTGCTTCAGACAAACCCTGCCTATTCAGACAAACCCTTATTTAGACAAACCCTGCCTATTCAGACAAACCCTGCCTATTCAGACAAACCCTGCCTATTCAGACAAACCCTGCCTATTCAGACAAACCCTGTCTATTCAGACAAACCCTGCCTATTCAGACAAACCCTGCCTATTCAGACAAACCCTGCCTATTCAGACAAACCCTGCATATTCAGAATTGAAACGAGTGAAAATGTATATCATGGTGGCTGTTTTCTTTACTCAGAGGATAGCTTTGCATTCTAATGTGTATAACACCTCACTTTGATCAAGTCAGACAACATGGCAGCTCCATGTATGGCTGCCTCACTCTCTGTGGGACCTGATTGATGAAACTGAACTGGGAATGAAAGCCTGTGAAGAGAAATACAGGGATTTATATTTGATAGGGGAAATGCAGGGAGATGGGGAAGATTATAGCATATATGCTTCTAGAAAAATAGCACTGGGAGGAAGACTTTAATATCCCTTGACATTGTCTCTGCATCATGACTTACAGTGACTTCAGAGAGTATTCAGACCCCTGGACATTGTCTCTGCATCATGACTTACAGTGCCTTCAGAGAGTATTCAGACCCCTGGACATTGTCTCTGCATCATGACTTACAGTGACTTCAGAGAGTATTCAGACCCCTGGACATTGTCTCTGCATCATGACTTACAGTGACTTCAGAGAGTATTCAGACCCCTGGACATTGTCTCTGCATCATGACTTACAGTGCCTTCAGAGAGTATTCAGACCCCTGGACATTGTCTCTGCATCATGACTTACAGTGACTTCAGAGAGTATTCAGACCCCTGGACATTGTCTCTGCATCATGACTTACAGTGCCTTCAGAGAGTATTCAGACCCCTGGACATTGTCTCTGCATCATGACTTACAGTGACTTCAGAGAGTATTCAGACCCCTGGACATTGTCTCTGCATCATGACTTACAGTGACTTCAGAGAGTATTCAGACCCCTGGACATTGTCTCTGCATCATGACTTACAGTGCCTTCAGAGAGTATTCAGACCCCTGGACATTGTCTCTGCATCATGACTTACAGTGCCTTCAGAGAGTATTCAGACCCCTGGACATTGTCTCTGCATCATGACTTACAGTGCCTTCAGAGAGTATTCAGACCCCTGGACATTGTCTCTGCATCTTGACTTACAGTGCCTTCAGAGAGTATTCAGACCCCTGGACATTGTCTCTGCATCATGACTTACAGTGCCTTCAGAGAGTATTCAGACCCCTGGACATTGTCTCTGCATCATGACTTACAGTGCCTTCAGAGAGTATTCAGACCCCTGGACATTGTCTCTGCATCATGACTTACAGTGCCTTCAGAGAGTATTCAGACCCCTGGACATTGTCTCTGCATCATGACTTACAGTGCCTTCAGAGAGTATTCAGACCCCTGGACATTGTCTCTGCATCATGACTTACAGTGCCTTCAGAAAGTATTCAGACCCCTGGACATTGTCTCTGCATCATGACTCTACAGTGCCTTCAGAGAGTATTCAGACCCCTGACATTGTCTCTGCATCATGACTTACAGTGCCTTCAGAGAGTATTCAGACCCCTGGACATTGTCTCTGCATCATCTCTGCATCATGACTTACAGTGCCTTCAGAGAGTATTCAGACCCCTGGACATTGTCTCTGCATCATGACTTACAGTGCCTTCAGAGAGTATTCAGACCCCTGGACATTGTCTCTGCATCATGACTTACAGTGCCTTCAGAGAGTATTCAGACCCCTTGACGTTTTCTCTGCATCATGACTTACAGTGCCTTCAGAGAGTATTCAGACCCCTGGACATTGTCTCTGCATCATGACTTACAGTGCCTTCAGAGAGTATTCAGACCCCTGGACATTGTCTCTGCATCATGACTTACAGTGCCTTCAGAGAGTATTCAGACCCCTTGACGTTTTCTCTGCATCATGACTTATGCCTTCAGAGAGTATTCAGACCCCTGGACATTGTCTCTGCATCATGACTTACAGTGCCTTCAGAGAGTATTCAGACCCCTGGACATTGTCTCTGCATCATGACTTACAGTGCCTTCAGAGAGTATTCAGACCCCTGGACATTGTCTCTGCATCATGACTTACAGTGCCTTCAGAGAGTATTCAGACCCCTGGACATTGTCTCTGCATCATGACTTACAGTGCCTTCAGAGAGTATTCAGACCCCTGGATTGTCTCTGCATCATGACTTACAGTGCCTTCAGAGAGTATTCAGACCCCTGGACATTGTCTCTGCATCTTGACTTACAGTGCCTTCAGAGAGTATTCAGACCCCTGGACATTGTCTCTGCATCATGACTTACAGTGCCTTCAGAGAGTATTCAGACCCCTGGACATTGTCTCTGCATCATGACTTACAGTGCCTTCAGAGAGTATTCAGACCCCTGGACATTGTCTCTGCATCATGACTTACAGTGCCTTCAGAGAGTATTCAGACCCCTGACATTGTCTCTGCATCATGACTTACAGTGCCTTCAGAGAGTATTCAGACCCCTGGACATTGTCTCTGCATCTTGACTTACAGTGCCTTCAGAGAGTATTCAGACCCCTGGACATTGTCTCTGCATCATGACTTACAGTGCCTTCAGAGAGTATTCAGACCCCTGGACATTGTCTCTGCATCATGACTTACAGTGACTTCAGAGAGTATTCAGACCCCTGGACATTGTCTCTGCATCATGACTTACAGTGCCTTCAGAGAGTATTCAGACCCCTGGACATTGTCTCTGCATCATGACTTACAGTGCCTTCAGAGAGTATTCAGACCCCTGGACATTGTCTCTGCATCTTGACTTACAGTGCCTTCAGAGAGTATTCAGACCCCTGGACATTGTCTCTGCATCTTGACTTACAGTGACTTCAGAGAGTATTCAGACCCCTGGACATTGTCTCTGCATCATGACTTACAGTGACTTCAGAGAGTATTCAGACCCCTGGACATTGTCTCTGCATCTTGACTTACAGTGACTTCAGAAAGTATTCAGACCCCTTGACATTGTCTCTGCATCATGACTTACAGTGACTTCAGAGAGTATTCAGACCCCTTGACATTGTCTCTGAATCATGACTTACAGTGCCTTCAGAGTATTCAGACCCCTTGACATTGTCTCTGCATCTTGACTTACAGTGCCTTCAGAAAGTATTCAGACCCCTTGACATTGTCTCTGCATCATGACTTACAGTGCCTTCAGAGAGTATTCAGACCCCTTGACATTGTCTCTGCATCATGACTTACAGTGCCTTCAGAGAGTATTCAGACCCCTGGACATTGTCTCTGCATCTTGACTTACAGTGACTTCAGAAAGTATTCAGACCCCTTGACATTGTCTCTGCATCATGACTTACAGTGACTTCAGAGAGTATTCAGACCCCTTGACGTTTTCTCTGAATCATGACTTACAGTGACTTCAGAGTATTCAGACCCCTTGACGTTTTCTCTGCATCATGACTTACAGTGACTTCAGAAAGTATTCAGACCCCTTGACATTTTCTCTGCATCATGACTTACAGTGACTTCAGAAAGTATTAAGACCCCTTGACTTTTTCAAAATGTTGTTAGGTTACAGCCTCATTATGAAATTGATGGGGGAAAAAATTCCTCATCAATCTACACACAATACCCAGTAATGACAAAGCACAAACAGGTTTTTAGAATTTGTTGATAATTTATTAAAAATAAAAAACGGAAATATCACATTTACATACAGTTGAAGTCAGAAGTTTACATACACATAGGTTGGATTAAAACTCGTTTTTCAACCACTTGTTAATTAACAAACAATAGTTTTGGCAAGTCGGTTAGGGGAAATCAAAAGAAATCAGCCAAGACCTCAGAAAAAAATTGTAGACCTCCACAAGTCTGGTCCATCCTTGGGAGCAACTTCCAAAAGCCTGAAGGTACCACATTCATCTGTACAAACAATAGTACGCAAATATAAACACCACGGGAGCTGTCATACCCCTCAGGAAGGATACGAGTTCTGTCTTACTTTTTAATTTTTAAATTTTTTATTTTACCCCCTTTTCTCCCCAATTTCGTGGTATCCAATTGTTAGAAGTTACTATCTTGTCTCATCGCTACAACTCCCGTACAGGCTCGGGAGAGACGAAGGTCGAAAGCCATGCGTCCTCCGAAACACAACCCAACCATGCCGCACTGCTTCTTAACAAAGCGCGCATCCAACCCGGAAGCCAGCCGCGCCAATGTGTCGGAGGAAACACCGTGCACCTGGAAACCTGGTTAGCGAGCACTGCGCCCTGCCCGCCACAGGAGTCGCTAGAGCGCGATGAGACAAGGATATCCCTACTGGCCAAACCCTCCCTAACCCGGATGAGGCAAGGCCAATTGTGCGTCGCCCCACGGACCTCCCGGTCGCGGCCAGCTGCGACAGAGCCTGGGCGCGAACCCAGAGTCTCTGGTGGCACAATAAACCACTGCACCACTCGGGAGGACCCGAGATGAACGTACTTTGGTGCGAAAAGTGCAAATCCATCCCAGAACAAGAGCAAATGAAGATGCTGGATAAAACAGGTACAAAAGTATCTATATCCAAAGTAAAACGAGTCCTATGTAGACATACAGTGCCTTGCGAAAGTATTCGGCCCCCTTGAACTTTGCGACCTTTTGCCACATTTCAGGCTTCAAACATAAAGATATAAAACTGTATTTTTTTGTGAAGAATCAACAACAAGTGGGACACAATCATGCAGTGGAATGACATTTATTGGATATTTCAAACTTTTTTAACAAATCAAAAACGGAAAAATTGGGAGTGCAAAAAAAAAGTGTTAAGTAAAAAATAGATAAGTAAACATTTTAAAATAAAGGTGACAAATAATTAAACCGCAACAGTAAAGTAACAATAGCAAGGCTTTATACAGGGGGTACCGGTACAGAGTCAACGTGCTGGGGCACAGGTCAGTTTAGGTAATATGTACATGTAGGCAGGGGCGCGCCAGGGATTTTGGGCCCCATGAAAGATATCACATTGCGACCCACCACCACAGGCCACATCAACCCTGCGCAATTGCTGTAACCACACACCTCCAGAAGCCAATCGACCCATTCAAGGCTTTAAATAACTCTACCTTTGCAGGCTTGCAACTCTCTTGTAGTCCAATATTTACTGTACTATATTTACTGAGAGTGAGCTGTGAAAATATAATCCTGCAGACATGCACGCAACATTCTGCATACAGTGGAATTCACTGTTTGATGCAAGACTGATACCCTCTATAAGAAATGTGCTAAAGGCCATCTTTAACAGTCTAAATGTAATTTTAATGGAAAAGTTCTTGAACGGAAAATTCTCTTAACATTAATGAATAACTTAAAATAAATACAACTTAAATATACATTAACCTCTTCAATTAAAATAAATTAACATTATCATCTATAGAATGATATAACAAACAGAATAAAATCAGAAGCAGATTTTTGAACTAAGTATACAGACCAACTAAAAAAATAAGCAGCTGTAAAGTGGAAATGGAAAACAAAATGGAAATGAAAAGGCCTGATGGTGGCGCTAGAGAAAAGGTCAAGTGGTCACCAAATCAATAGGTTTCTTCCACTTGGGGTCTTGATTGTGCACAACACATTTTATGACAATCCAGCCATTACTTTGAGATATATCTTGTTCTCAGTCTGTTCTCAGCCTGTGGACATCATGTGTATAGTGATCCAATATCCATAGCCATGCCATTGAACAGTTATCACTGGCCCTTGCTCTGCTTTACTCACCAAGAGCCCAGCGCCCAGGCTTCTTGCTAGCAAAGTCACTGATTAAGTCTTTGAAGTTCAGCTTTCTAGCTATCTGACTTTCAATGGAAAGCATGGCAAGACTGCAAAGTCTGTCCCGGGACAGATAGTGGACCTGAAATCGTTTTTTTAATCAGTTTTAGCTTACTGAAAGCTCTCTCGCCACCAGCAACAGTCACAGGCAGTGTGCAAAATATACGGAAAGCAATGCACACGTCTCCAAAATGCTTTGCAGCTACATCTTACAAACTGCATTCAGAAGACCAAGAGGGGACAAGTTAGGGGGGAAAATGGCAGCATATACAGTGTTCAGGTGTCTTACTTTATTTTGAAACTCAAGTGTAAGATCTCTGGAATACTTCATGACCAGTGGTTGGCACACAGAAGAGACTTCATCCTCACTAATCTGCCCAACTTTCAGAACAGCAGAAAAGGATTCTACAATTTTTCCAGTGGCGTGGAACCTAGTGTCCTAATCACTTATCATGTTGTCCATAGCAGTAAAAAACACTGTGTTCCAAAACACCGTTGCATCACTGTCCTGAGCTGTCTCCTCTTAAGAGGTCTCATGGAATCTCTTTCCTTTCCTCTGGTGGCTGTGTTCCTTGCTAAATTGAGGTGCAACATCCATTTGCATAGCAATCAGTGTTGCCTCAGACAGGAGAGACTCCCATCCATCTCTAAGAGCCTGCATCTTTTCCTTTAAGGCTCTGATATTGGCTGCCTCTGTGTCAAGGGAGACTTTTCCTGACTGGAGAATCACATTCCTGTCCTCAATGCATTGCAGTCCCTGCAATTATGTCAACTGACATGTCATTCAATACAATGCTGCTCACCTCCTTCTTCAGTTGGGAGAAGGGATGGTTCAGGGGTATGGAGATGGGGAGACAAGGCTGCTGAGTCTGAAGCTGCATCTGTTGGGCCTGGCACCAGGCAGGGGCAGAGGCTCTCTGGATGTTTACTTTTGCCAAAAAGAAAAAAAGAAACTATTAGTTTTATTAGTACATTGTAAATAAAATATTATATTAATGATGAAATGTACTATTTAATTTTTTAACCTAATGTTCTAATAATTGTTTAGGGCCCCTGTCAGTCACAGGCCCTTAGAATCCCCCTCACCCACCCCACTATGCATAGATAATAAAAAGAGAGTAGCAGCAGCGTAAAAGAAGGGTCTGGGTAGCCCTTTAATTAGCTGTTCAGTAGTCTTATGGCTTGGGGCTTCCTGTTAGGAAGCCTTTTGTACCTAGACTTGGTGCTCCGGTACCGCTTGTCGTGCGGTAGCAGAGAGAACAGTCCATGACTAGGGTGGCTGAAGTCTTTGACTCATGGTCGGAGAGTCTTTAGGTGTCTTTTGGCAAACTACAAGCAGGCTGTCATGTGCCTTTTACTGAGTAGTGGCTTCCCGTCTGGCCACTCTACCATAAAGGCTTGATTGATGCTGCCGGGATGGTTGTACTTCTGGAAGGTTCTCCCATCTCCACAGAGGAACTCTAGAGCTCTTTCAGAGTGACCATTGGGTTCTTGGTCACCTCCCTGACCAAGGCCCTTCTCCCCCGATTCCTCAGTTTGGCCAAGCGGCCAGCTCCAGGAAGAGTCTTGATGGTTCCAAACTTCTTCTATTTCAGAATGATGGAGGCCACTGTGTTCTTGGGGACCTTCAATGCTGCAGACATTTTTTGCTTACCCTTCCCCAGATCTGTGCCGTGACATAATCCTATCTCGGAGCACTACAGACAATTCCTTTAACCTCATGGCTTGGTTTTTGCTTTGTCATGCACTGTCAACTGTGGGACCTTATGTAGGCAGGTGTGTTCCTTTCCAAATTATGTCCAATCAATATAATTTACCACAGGTGGACTCCAAGTTGTAGAAACATCTCAAGGATGATCAATGGAAATAGGATGCACCTGACCTCAATTTCGAGTCTCATAGCAAAGGGTCTGAATACTTGTGTAAATAAGGTATATCTGTTGTAGATTTTTTTTAAAAATTTGCCCAAAAAATATAGAATCTGTTTTCGCCTTGTCATTACGGGGTATTGTGTTTAGATTGCTGAGGATTTTTTTTTATTCAATCCATTTTAGAATAAGGCTGTAACATAACAAAATGTGGAAAAGGTAAAGGGGTCTGAGTACTTTCTGAAGGCACTGTATCTTATGGCTGACTTGACTGGTAGGCCTGTACTCTCTTGTGATATACTTTTATTGTACATGCAAATGATGTGAAAGACTTACCACATCAGGCCTTCAATGTCAGGCAGTGGTGGAAAAAGTATCAAATTGTCATACTTGAGTAAAAGTAAAGATACCTTAATAGAAAATGACTCAAGTAAAAGTGAGTCACCCAGTAGTAAAAGTTTAAATGTATTTGTTTTTAAATATACTTAGGTATCAAAAGTAAATGTAATTGCTAAAATATACTTAAGTATCAAAAGTAGAAGTAAAAGTGTAAATCACAATATTTTTTAAGGATAGCCAGGGGCACACTCTAACATTCAGACGTAATTTACAAGCAAATAATTTGCGTTTAGTGAGTCTGTCAGATCAGACTGTCACGGCTGATTTCCTCCTCTTCGTCTGAAGACGAAGATGGCCCCACTGAATGGCCCCACTGGACTGAGGGGCAACTCCGGCCTGAGGGGCAACTCCGGACTGAGGGGCAGCTTGGGACTGAGGGGCAGCTCGGGACTGAGGGGCAGCTCGGGACTGAGGGGCAGCTCCGGACTGGCTGACGACTCTGGCGGATCCTGGCTGACTGACAGCTCTGGCGGATCCTGGCTTACTGGCGGCTCTGGCGGATCCTGGCTGACTGGCGGCTCTGGCGGATCCTGGCTGACTGGTGGCTCTTTGCAGACTGGCAGCTCTGGTGGCTCCTTGTAGACTGGCGGCTCTGGCGGCTCCTTGCAGACTGGCGGCTCTGGCGGCTCCTTGCAGACTGGCGGCTCTGGCGGCTCCTTGCAGACTGGCGGCTCTGGCGGCTCCTTACAGACTGCCAACTGTGGCGGCTCTAGCAGCTCTGGACAGGCGGGAGACTCCAGCAGCTCTGGACAGGCGGGAGACTCTAGCAGCTCTGGACAGGTGGGAGACTCTAGCAGCTCTGGACAGGCGGGAGACTCTAGCAGCTATGGACAGGCGGGAGACTCTAGCAGCTATGGACAGGCGGGAGACTCTAGCAGCTATGGACAGGCGGGAGACTCTAGCAGCTCTGGACAGGCGAGAGGACTCTAGCAGCTCTGGACAGGCTGAAGACTCTAGCAGCTCTGGAGAGATGGGAGACTCTAGCAGCTCTGGAGAGACGGGAGAATCTGACGGCGCTGGTGGTACTGGGCCAAGGACACGCACCTCAGGGCGAGTGCGGGAAGGAGGAACAGGGAGTACTGGGCTCTGGACACGCACAGGAAGCCTGGTGCGGGGGACTGCCACCGGAGGGCTGGTGCGTGTAGGTGGAACTGGATAGACCGGACCGTGCAGGCGCACTGGAGCTCTTGAGCACCGAGCCTGCCCAACCTTACCTGGTTGAATGCTCCCGGTCGCCCTGCCAGTGCGGCGAGGTGGAATAGCCCGCACTGGGCTGTGTTGTCGAACTGGGGACACCATGCGTAAGGCTGGTGCCATGTATGCCGGCCCAAGGAGACGCACTGGAGACCGGCTTCATGGCACCTGGCTCGATGCCCACTCTAGCCCAGCTGATACGAGGAGCTGGTATGTACCGCACCGGGCTATGCACCCGCACTGGGGACACTGTGCGCTCCAAAGCATAACACGGTAAGACACAGGAAGGAACATAAGCACAGGAAGTTGGCGCAGGTCTCCTACCTGGCTTCGCCATACTCCCTGTGTGCCCCCCCCAATACATTTTTGGGGCTGACTCTCGGGCTTCCAGCCCTGCTTCCGTGCTGCCTCTTCAAACCGCCGCCTCTCTGCTTTGGCTGCCTCCAGCTCTGCCTTGGGGCGGCGATTTTCCCCCGGCTGCGTCCAGGGTCCATCTCCATCCAGTATCTCCTCCCAAGTCCAATAGTCCTGATTGCGCTGCTCCTCCTGCCGCTGCCTGTCACCACGCTGCTTGGTCCTGGGTTGGTGGGTGATTCTGTCATGGCTGATTTCCTCCTCTTAGTCCGAAGAGGAGGTGTAGCAGGGATCGGACCAAAATGCAGCGTGGTATGTGTCCATAGTAGATTTTAATGAATAAACCAAAACAGTACAAAACAATAAACGAAACATGAAAAAAACGAAACAGTACTGTGTGGTGAAACAAACACAGACACGGAAACAATCACCCACAAAGTACCCACAGAATATGGCTGCCTAAATATGGTTCCCAATCAGAGACAATGATAGACAGCTGCCTCTAATTGAGAACCAATCTAGGCAACCATAGACATACAATATACCTAGAAAGGAAACAGCCCCATAAACATACAAAACCCCTAGACAAGACAAAAACACATACATCACCCATGTCACACCCTGACCTAACCCAAATAACAAGGAAAACAAAGAATACTAAGGTCAGGGTGTGACACAGACGCTGCAGGGATGACCAGGGATGTTCTCTTGAGAAGAGCGTGAATTGGACCACTTTCCTGTACTGCCAAGGATTCGAAATGTAACGAGTAATTTTCGGTGTCAGGGAAAATGTATGGAGTAAAAAGTACATTATTTTCTTTAGGAATCTAGTGAAGTAAAAGAAAAAGTGTAAATGGTCAAGTAAAGTACAGATACCAAAAAAACGACTTAAGTAGTACTTTAAAGTATTTTTCCTTAAATACTTTACACCACTGATATCAGGTCTCTTTATTTATTAGCTAATGCTGTAAATCCATTTTAATGAAATGTGTGTGTCATTGTGTTCTATATCCTTCTGAAACATAAATCAGAATTGTCTGTGTGAAAGCTGTTTTCAGCTGCACTTCCACTGATAGCCACATGAAGCCAGTATTCCACTTCACACCAAAGTGCCAGTCTAAGAAGCAATGGCAGTGAAGAGCAATGTGTTCCGATGATTATGCTACTGCAATCTGACCACACACTAGCTGACTCTACCTTCTGTTACAATACCACAGCCATGTACATGTCATAACTCCCTGTGGATATGCCCTAATAAAATAGTGCACACACCAACGCTCCAGATCAAGTTAGATGGCTATACTGTAGTTATCCATAATGTAAATAATTACTTTCCAGAGATTATATCTCTGTGTGTGGGAGAGGGTGGGAGGAATTTATTCCAGGTGACAGGTTTACATTCAGTAATTCATAAGACAGTTGGAACACACCCTTCATAAGGATCGGGTAAAGATACATGTGGTCTGAGGTGTATTAAGAAGATATAGCCTACTGACGTGTCGCTGTGACATTCTTTGTAACTCCTATTACACTCTAAAGGGAATACTTGTCATACCCAAAGCCAGTTGGCCTGTTAATAATAGCCTAAAATTATATTGATCAACTCCAGTGTTTTGACTCTGAATTTCCCTCAAAATCAGATGCATAGAGACTGATACAGGCATTTGCCCTGAAATAACCAGCAAGCTTAGTTATTCAGTAGTGCACGCACCTACATTTCAATAGCTATAACAGATACTACTCTTCCTGCCGTTGCATTAGGCAGCAGGAGTGACATTTGTCTGAATAGTGTAGTCCAGAGGGACAGTAACTGCATTTATCTCACTCAATAAAGCCACTGGAATTGAGCTCCAACAGCCAGCCCACATCTGTTTAACTGACAGTAACCTTGGCCTATGAGGGTTGACCTAAAGCGTTTCCTTAATTGCGCAATAGTGGGCGTGAACGTGTGGAACGCTTGGTTCTATTGTGGAGAGCGAGAGGACGGTTTTGCAGGTGAGGCACTCTCTGCTGAACTGCATTTAGGCTACCGCAACCCGCCAACTAGACATTTCAGAAATAACGGTATTGGTTGAGCGGATTGTATCAGTTGGCTGTGAGCACAAACATATCTACAGGAATCAGGTAAACACGTTTTCAAGTGAAATACCCTATATAGTTCATTCGGGACGGACTTTAGCGCGTTAATGGTAATGAGAGTAGCCTAATGTCTGTTCGTTTTGTTTTGGGGTCACTGAGTAATGTTAGTGTGTTTACTGTGAGGCTCTATCGATGGGTGTTTTGAAAGTTTACCTTGTTGCAGGTATACATATTTTCTATTTGAAGTTGTCTAAACATTTTTGAGCGAACTGTATTGCCTTATGCACATTTCATTATTTGCGAAAATGACTTGTTTTTACAACAATATCCCACATCCGTGCGAGGGAGATATTACATACATTCCCTTGAATTATGACCATTTCTCCTTTCAGGCTACTGTATTTTACTGTATCAGGTCTCCATGCGTTCAACAGCTGTTGATACAAAGTATCCTGTGCGTAAAGCTTCGAGGATAGACATATGGCTACTGTATTCTACATCTGGAATTAATTCTCCAGTCGCTGAAAGCTACTCTGTAGAATGGTTTCATTTTGAAACAGCGAATACTTATATTCCTGCATACTGTAATAGTGAATATATCCATATCTGCAGCAGTACACCGGTCTTTGGCAGTAGGCTGTAGGGGAAATATTCGATGTCAGTCTCTGCAGTCAAGAATGTTGATGTGCGGTGATTGTCGTGTACAGATGGCTGGCTTCACTGCAGGCGCGTGCCACTGGCAAAAACATTGGCGCATGTTCTGATTGCAGTTTGGAATGAACACTGCTGTAGGCCTACAGATATTGATGTAGCCTAAATTATTACTGTTTTACAAAATGTATATTGGTGTAGCCTATTTGATCTCAAGGTTATGTTGGTTATGTTTTGCACTTTGAGTTTTGGACATCTTATCTTTTATTACATTTTTCCCCCACATCACTCTGGATCAACTTGAATGCAATTCCGGATGGAACCTGGATGTGCTGTATGAATTATCATGGTGAGTACAAATAAATACTTCCTACATTTCCACACAAAAGGAATATAACCTGTTGGAGGGGTCTGCCCTTGTCACCTATCAACAAATTGTGGGACATTTAAGTCTACTGTAGGCTCCTTTGAGAATGCCAAATGCCTTTGAGGCTATACATGCATAGCCTAGCCTACCACAGCAAATGGCATTGCAGGTGAATTGACTACAGTCAGAATGCCTTTTGCTGTGATAAGGAAGTGAATAAACTCAAGAAACACAGTTCAAAAAGGTTATTTTTAGGACAGCCTGTTCTGTTTGGTTTTTAACCTACCGGTATTTGTCTCGTATTTAATCTTCCGAACCCCCCAAAGCTGTGGATTAACCACAGCAAATGTCAGTCAGCACAGCACTAGAAACACTAAGCTATTAAAATACTACAGAAATGTCTGTCAGTCTTCGGTCTGGCGTGCTGTTATTGTAATTTTTGTGCAGCTGATACTTCCTATTTATATCGTTGGGCTTCTTCTGTCCATTCCCTAGGGGAAAAGTTCAGTTACTGCCAGGCAGATGTGCCTCTGGTTCTCTCCTCTCTCTCTCTATCTCTCTCTCTCTCTCAATTCAATTTAAGGGCTTTTTTGGCATGGGAAACATATGTTTACATTGCCAAAGCAAGTGAAATAGATAATTAACAAAAGTGAAATAAACAAAAAACATTTTTACAGTAAACATTACACTCACAAAAGTTCCAGAAGAATAAAGACATGTCAAATATCGTATTATGTGCAAATAGTTAAAGTACAAAAGGGAAAATAAATAAACATAAATATGGGTTGTATTTACAATGGTGTTTGTTCTTCACTGGTTGTCCTTGTGGCAACAGGTCACAAATCGTGCTGCTGTATTGGTACACTGTGGTATTTCACCCAATAGATATGGGACTTTATCAAAATAGGGTTTGTTTTCAAATTCTTTGTAGGACTGTGTAATTTTGGGGAACCATTTGTCTCTAATATGGTCATACATTTTGCAGGAGGTTAGGAAGTGCAGATCAGTTTCCACCTCATTTTGTGGGCAGTGTGCACATAGCCTGTCTTCTCTTGAGTGCCAGGTCTGCCTACAGCAGCCTTTCTCAATAGCAAGGCAATGCTCACGGAGTCTGTCAGGTATTCTGCCACTGTGTACTCTCTGTTTAGGGCCAAAATATGTTTTAGTTTGCTCTGTTTCTCCTCTCTCTCTCTCACTCTCTCTGTCTCTTTCTCTCAGAGAAATGTTTTCCTGCAATACGATACAAAAGCAAAAATAATCCTTATTGATCTGCAGGTATAACTCAGACTCAGCCTCCTTTCCCAGCAGCAGTCATAAAGTGCTCCATTACCAGAATGACTCATGCCTACTGATCAGACATTTTTCATGTAGCCAAACTTATGGGATGATTATGAATGCTTAAGTGCTATGAAAGTCAAAGTATCAACTCAGCATGGTAAATATTTGATTGCAATACCCTGGCTATGCCTGCTCCAGTGTTGCTGCCCCCTGCCTTGTAGTTTGGGAGAAAACGACCACTGTTTCAGGTTGTCAGGGCTTTAGTGCATATAGTCTTTTTAATTAAACTTGGGTGCAAAGACCTCTGTATTCACATTACAGTTTCCTGGTTATATTTTGTAAAGCAATATATATGGTCGTCTCTGACTGCAACATTGTTATGCACTGATTAAATAGTTTGAGATTGTAAGATAGAATCTCAGATTGCACTGCACTCTCCCTCTAATATAGAAGCTCATGAAAGAAGGTTGGAAGAACCCTATAGGCTATGCACAATGCATTCCGTAAGCCAGTGGTTCCCAAACTTTTTATAGTCCCGTACCCCTTCAAACATTCAACTTCTAGCTGCGTACCCCCTCTAGCACCAGGGTCAGCGCACTCTCAAATGTTGTTTTTTGCCATCATTGTAGGCCTGCCACACACACACTATACAATACATTTATTAAACATAAGAATGAGTGTGAGTTTGTCACAACCCAACTCGTGGGAAGTGACAATGAGCTCTTATAGGACCAGGGCACAAATAATGATATAATAATAATCAATAATTTTGCTCTTTATTTAGCCATCTTACATATTAAACCTTATTTGTTCATCAAAAATTGTGAATAACTCACCACAGGTTAATGATAAGGGTGTGCTTGAAAAGATGCACATAACTCTGCAATGTTGGGTTGTATTGGAGAGAGTCTCAGTCTTTTTCCACACACAGTCTGTGCCTGTATTTAGTTTTCATGCTAGTGAGGGCCGAGAATCCACTCTCACATAGGTACGTGGTTATGAAGGGCATCAGTGTCTTCACAGCGCGATTTGCCAAAGCAGGATACTCTGGCAGTATCCTAAATCTGTCAGTGGCTTCTGATTGAATTACATTTTCACAGAACTACTTGTTGCAATTTCGATGAGGCTCTCTTGTTTAGATATCGGTAAGTGGACTGGAGGCAGGGCATGAAAGGGATAACAAATCCAGTTGTTTGTTTCATCTGTTTCGGGAAAGTACCTGCGTAATTGTGCACCCAACTCACTCAGGTGCTTCGCTATATCACATTTGACATTGTCCGTAAGCTTGAGTTCATATGCACACAAAAAAATCATCCAATGATGGAAAGACCTGTGTGTTGAAGAGCTCCAACTTCTTAATCATAGCCTGAATTTTGTCCCGCACATTGAATATAGTTACGGAGAGTCCCTGTAATCCTAGATTCAGATCATTCAGGCGAGAAAAAACATCTCCCAGATAGGCCAGTCATGTGAGAAACCCGTCATCATGCAAGCGGTCAGACAAGTGAAAATTATGGTCAGAAAATAAAACTTTAAGCTGGTCTATCAATTTTTTTTTAAACGTGTCAATGCTTTGCCCCTTGATAACCAGCACACTTCTGTATGTCGTAAAAGCGTTACATGGTCGCTGCTCATATCATTGCATAGTGCAGAATATACACGAGAGTTCAGGGGCCTTGCTTTAGCAAAGTTAAACATTTTCACTGTAGTGTCCAAAACGTCTTACAAGCTGTCAGACATTGCCTTGGCAGAAGTACCGTCTCGGTGGATGCTGCAGTGTACACAAGTGGCATCGGGAGCAACTGCTTGCACACGTATTACCACTCCACTATGTCTCCCTGTCATGGCTTTAGCACCATCAGTACAGGTACCAACACATCTTGACCAACAAAGTCCTTTTTATGTCACAAAGCTGTCCGGTACTTAAAAAATATCCTCTCCTGTTGTCCTGGTTTCCAGTGGTTTGCAGAAGAGGATGTCTTCCTTAATTGATCCCCCATAAACGTAACGGACATATACCAGGAGCTGTGCCAGGCTCGCCACGTCTGTTGACTCATCCAGCTGTAATGCATAGAATTCACTGGCTTGTATGCAAAGCAGTAATTGTTTCAAAACATCTCCTGCCATATCACTGATGCGTCGTGAAATGACAAATGTTTGATGAAGACATTGTCTGTATAGTTTTATGGCCTTTTCCCCAAGCCACATCTGCGGCAGCAGGAATAATTCAGTCCTCCACAATAGTATGGGGCTTGCCTGTCCTAGCCACTTGGTAGCTCACCATATAAGACGCTTCTAGACCCTTGTTATTAATGGTATCTGTTGCTTTTATACATGTCTTACTACTTGAAAGTCGTCTTAATTCTCTCTCAAAAAACTCCCGTGACTTATTTTTCCAATTGGCATGTTTTGTTTCTAAATGTCTGTGCAAGAGTGAAGGTTTTATTGAGTTGTGAGATAGTACTTTTGCACATATAACACACTGTGGCTCAGGAAAGGCACTACTCCCAATATAAGTGAACCCCAAATCAATGTAGTTCTCATCATATTTGCGCCTCTTCGATGGTCCAACGTCCCTGTCTGTTGTTCGGCGCAGAACAACTTGTGTCGTCGACAGGTGGAAGTGTAGTACTGCTGAGGTGGTATGTGTCTCTATGGACGCGGGCCTTACTTTTTTTTAACCATTTATCAATTTTCGAGTAAACGGAATGAGCAGCAGCTACATTTGGCTTCATACGGACCGTTAGTGAAATTCCCGTGAGAGAGTGACGATTAATGTGATTGGATGTTCATTATTTGACTAGGCTACCTATATTTGACGTTGTGCTGTTATTTCGCTGATTTTTGGCAGTGAAACGAGGTTACTCTCATCGAATGTATAAGAGGCGAAGTCAGGTGCAGGAGAGTAGAGTGATGTAAACAGGCGCACTTTTATTTTAGTTCCAAAACGAGAGCACTACATAAATCAAACACGCTCAAAACACGGAACATAACAAAAGTAAAGCGCGTAATAAAACACCACAATAACATGAAACAATATCACACAAAACATGATGGGAAACAGAGGGTTAGATACAAGTAGATTTGTTGGGGAAATGAAAACCAGGTGTGTATGGAAACAAGACAAGACAAATGGATATATGAAAAATGGCTAGAAAACCGGTGACGTCGAACGCCGCCCGAACAAGAAGAGGAGCCGACTTTGGCGGAAGTCATGACATACTCATGCGAGAAAAAAACCTCACCCAAATGTATAGCCCTGTTGGAAAATATAAATGGACTGTTTGAAAATGCGAAGAAAAATATAAATAAAATAAATTGGCCCAGCGCATAATTGGCCCAGCATCGTCCGGGTAAGGGGACGGTTTGGCTAGGGTTGACCCAAAAATCTTGCCTGTCATTTTAGCTTTAACACAAATGCGCACATGCAGGCACAAATGCTACACACAGACATTAACACTCAGAACTATGCCAGTCTGCACCAGCAGTACCCAGGGGAGCAGGCCTCCACATCTTGTTTGATATTTTTCCATTGATACTCTCACTGTAATTACAAATCTACTACATCTCACACTGGCCAAGATCAAAAGTTGATTCCATACGCAATACACTGGTCTACTCAATGATTCAAAGAAACACTTTTTTTTCTTTGACCTTTTGCTTGTGGCTATGTTAAACTAAAGGTTGACTTACTGAAGCATCCCTCACCCTGGACTCAGGGCTATGTTGTATTGATGAGGGGCTTTAAACGTGATGAATGAAACTGCAATGGATAGATGCCCTTATTCACGAAGCGTCTCAGAGTAAGATTGCTGATTTAGGATCAGTTTAGCCTTTTAGAACATATTGAATAAGATTAAATGGGCAGGGGGGACCTGATCCTAGATCATCACTCCTACTGTGAGACAGTGGGAATACAGGCCTAGTTGTATGTCAATTGCATTGTAAATCAGGCTCAGAAAACAGATGTAGCCTGACCATTGCCCACCGTGCTCAAACAGGTCGATTCAATGTTGTTTTCACAAAGTTATTTTAATCGTGTTACATTGTTATTACAGTGTTTTTACAGTTCTACCAACATGGGAAAAAAATAGTCATCAATAGACATTTTTTGCCTTTTGTACCCAACTTAAAACCAAAGCGCTATAGCTGGCCTCAATATTTGAACTCGTTCAGTTGTTTGTTGACAAGTCTTATCAAATCTCTATCAAAAGTGAACATTGAACTGACATCCGTGCTCAGTGAGTAGGTCTCAGTTAACTCAGTGCTGCTAGGTCCTTATCATACACTGTGTGATGAGTGTTGCGCGTTGACTGTAACAGAAATAATGGTCATCGATGATTTGTTTGTTCATTGACCGTTGTCTGAAATCTTTGGCCTCAAAAGCACTTCTCTTTTATTGATGTAATGGGCCATAAACAAAAGCTAATCTCCTGAGTCAATATTCTTCCTTCCTCTATCTCCGGCCTTTTATATCAGGGATTGAAAGATCATTGTTCCAAGTCATGCGGTCGCAATGATAATCACTTTGACAGGGTATGACTAAGTAGCCTATCTTCCGCATGATATTTTCTTATAAAATCCTAGTTTTGGATGATTTGTCAAGTCTTCCCCTGAGTGCATTTACACTGGATTTCTGATATCACGGCCAAAGGTTTCACTAGTAGCCGGGAGTGCTGTGTAAAACAGGAAGTGAGCGTGGGTAACAGAAAAGTACGAGGCAGCACTAATGACATAACCTCACTGACAATGTAGCACTGTCTGTGGAATGATGCCTGTTGTGTATTTAGCGGTGAATGGGTAAACCATTGTATCCTTAGCTTGGGACTTTTAAATGTATCTATACACTCAAATGTCATCCAAAAAGCTTTTCATTGTCTACACAGCTTCATCAACTGCTTACAAAATGAATGCAAATGGATATTAGATGACAAAAACATGCTTTTCTCCTGCCTTTTATGAGTGCTAGGTCTGTGGAGTTTCCCTGTGTTTTATATATATTTCCACACTGGAGGTTGGAATAATACTGTGTAATTGTGAAAATGATGATAATGCTTTTTTTTGTGTAAGGGCTGTTTGAAAAGACTGCCTGAAGTTTCAGCCTGTTTTGGTGGGATGGAGTTTTGGCCTGCCTGGTGACATCACTCCCAGACAGTCAGAGCAAAATTCTTGCTTGAGAAATTGCTCTTTGCTAAGAAGCTATTTTTGTTTATTTTTGACCACTTTAACTGAGTAAGGTACTTAATTGTTACCCACTAAGAGGATGGGGTTGCCTACTATGTCGAGACACCTGAGTAGAGGCATTTTGAGTGTCTGCTGTAGGTTCGACTCTGCCTTAGTGCTGCTCATTTGGCTGGCTGTGCTGTGATGGCTCTCTCTTCAGCAAAGTGTGCCCATTCTTCACATTGAGTCCACTGTAAAAGTCTGATTAAGGTTTCAGACATCATTAAAGATGATTTTCCTAAAAGTCTGTGTTGAGGGACTGCCAGAGCTAGAGCCCACTTGCTCAGCAAAGCAATTATAGTCTCTGTCTTATTAGATAGTGTGCAGGGGAATGGCTGAAAAACAGCCCAATAGACAAGGAATGAAGTCTGGAGCTTTGAAAACGTGTGTGTGTGTGTGTGTGTGTGTGTGTGCGTGTGCGTGCGTCTGTGTGCGTGCGTGCGTGTGTGTGTGTGTGCGTGCGTGCGTCTGTGTGCGTGCGTCTGTGTGTGCGTGCGTGGGCGTGCGTCTGTGTGCGTGCGCGTGTGTGTGCGTCTGTGTGCGTGCGTGCGTCTGTGTGTGTGTGTGTGCTCCCACAGCAGATCTGTCAGGTTTGGCTACATGCCCGCGGCTGGTGAAGGAGAGAACTTGCAAACCAAAACAGCAGACAAACTCCTCCCTCACAAACATGTACAGTGTGTACTAGGTTAGTCAGTTGAGTAGTATACTGAGTTATATACTGATCAATAGCAATGTAGCACAGCTTTGGATGTAGCATGCCCAGATCTAGGCTATATTAGCTACTGTAGATATCAGTATACTGTGGATCAGTACCACTCTTTTCATGCTGTTCTTATCTGAGGCATGCCTAACTGAATGTGTGTGCATGTTGTATTGGCCCAGTTCCAGAGACAGAACATCTAGTATAGAAGTCTGTCTCTTGAGCAGGCCTATTTCACAGTCACTGCCCTCCATACAGGACTGTAGGATTCCATGCAATTGTCTGTCTAGCTTTCAGCGTGCAGATGCATTCTATAGGGCTGGCACAATTACCGTATAACATAACCATGTATTTGACGGTAATGGATGCAGACAGTCGTGAAAATAAAATAACCGTCATAACCTTTTAACCTTTTTTGTTATTTATTTTTACAAACGGCTGACTGAAGAGGGGGTGGCCGGGAATTTGTGTCCGTTTCTACGGTAACATGGTCTCTTAAAAACGTGATGAAGCGTTGTTGCTCCTTGCTGAAACAAACCGGGTGTTGTAGCAAACAAGCACACAGAGAAAGGTGCCAGCGAGGTACAGCAGCAGAACACAGAGAAAGGTGCCAGCGAGGTGCAGCAGCAGAACACAGAGAAAGGTGCCAGCGAGGTGCAGCAGCAGAACACAGAAATATAATCTATGGCAGCACATGCAGTCAGGAGTGGAGGAGAGAAAATTATTATAATTTTTTTGTCTGTTATTCAAACCATTATTACGTAGACCACGGTCATCTAAAATTCCATTACCGTCACAGCCCTAGCATTCTAGTCCATCTTAAAATGCCGCAGTTAAGACCTTTTTTAATTACGGATCCCGCATAGCTGCACATAGAGGCAATGTTTTTGCTATTGACTCACAAAAAAAAACTGCCACTACTTTTTACTCTGTGTGAGATATTCTATTGCAGTAATTGTCCCTGGTGCCTTCTTCAGCTCGTAGAAATACCTTGTGATTCACCCCCCCTGCTGAGTGAATGCCCTTTGTAGATGTGTCAGTGATGGATTCTGGAAGGGCTTCGCTGAATAGATTTGGGTGTTTTTTCGTAACTTTTTTTTTAGCTTTCCCTTGTTAGAATGTTATTAGCATGGATCTGACGAACATTATATAGCTTAAAACCTATCACAAGCAAAGAAGATGTGTGTGGGGGGTGTTGTGTGTGTGTCTGTGTATGTTTGTGTGCACACTAGAGCTGGGCGATATGGGCAAAAATCCATATCATGATAAATTGACTGAATTATCACGATAATGATACATTTAACAATATGTTTGTATAACATTAATGTGCAACACAATTATTTTTTACATTCCCTTTAAAACTACTACTACTGGGCTCCTGAGTGGCACCGCGGTCTAAGGCACTGCATCACAGTGCTAGAGGTGTCACTACAGATCCTGGTTCGATCCTGAGCTGTGTCGCAGCCGGACGCGAACGGGAGACCGATGAGGCGGCGCACAATTGACCCAGCATCGTCCGGGTTAGGGGATGGTTTGTCCGGCTGGGATGTCCTTGTCCCATCATGCTCTAGTGACTCCTGGTGGCGGCCGGGCACATCTACACTGAATTTGGTCGCCAGCTGTACGATGTTTCCTACGACACATTGGTGCGGCTGGCTTCCGGGTTAAGAGAGCTTCCGGGTTAAAAGAGCTTCCGGGTTAAGAGAGCTTCCGGGTTAAGAGAGCAGGGTGTCGAGAAGCAGTGGAGCTTGGCAGGATCGTGTTTCGGAGGAGACATGGCTCTCGACCTTTGCCTCTCCTGAGTCCGTATGGGAGTTGCAGCGATGGGACAAGACTGTAACTACCAATTGGATATCACGAAAGTGGTGAGAGTACAAATACAAATAATAATACTGCTACTACTTTGAATGTTGTAGCTTTCAATTGTCCCGTTAACACTCACACATTAGCAAACATATTTTATTTCAAACTTCACATATCTCTAATAAAGGCTACTTATTGTGGTGAATGATATCTGGTAAATGTCCACGAAAGTGGTCGGTTCAGTCAGTGTCTAACTTTCGGTTTAACCTACCAGCTCAAGTGCATTCTTGCATGTTTCTGTGTGAATTTACCTGTGAGTTTGTGTATGTGTGCACATACATGCATGTGTGTGACTTCACGTGTGTGTGTGCGTGTGTGCGCTCCAGACCTGGGTTCAAATATTTATATATTTATTTGTATTACTTTAACTTACATTTCAAAGTATTTTCATATACAAATATTGAAATATGTGAATACTCCCAGGCATTTCAGCTCAGTTCTGTTTGGTCTTAGGATTACTGTTGGGTCCTGTAATGTATTTGGAAACACATATTTGAAAATAGTTTTGAATTGTTGGCTGTTTTTTGGAAATTATTTGAAAATACTTTCAAATAACTAATAGAAGTAGTTGATTCTACACCACATTATTTGAAAATACTCAAATACAAATATTTCAATGACAAATACTTAAATACAAATGTATTTGAAGCCAGCTCTGGTGTGCACTTGTCTATATGTGTTTGTATGACTAAGCTTGTGTGTGTACCCGTCGCTAGACTGTGACGCTAAGCTACTTCTCTCCTCGCCATGGGCCTTGTCTGCTCTGTGACTGACTCATCAGCAATATCTCCATATATACGCACGCACACGCACACGCACACGCACACGCACACACACACTACCACCCCGCTATTTCCCGTTTAGATTACCGATTACCGTACACCACATTAGCCAGTAGCTATCAGTTAGGGCATCTCTCTCTTTGTTGTATGGCTTTGCATGAATACACGTGTCTGCTTTGTGGCGGGCGGCTAGCCTGAGGCGTCTGGACTCCCCCCTGGTCGTGAATAATTGAGGATCTATTTAACCAGTGTGGGGCGGACTCAGGTGCGAGGACAGATAAAGCATCCCACCCACCTACTGCTCCGGTCTATATCTGTTTCCTAGGGTGCATCTCAATAGTGTGAAGTGACGTCCTCCATCATCCCCTTGTCTCCTTTCCTCCATATACAGTGACATTCAAGAACTAGACAGGTGAAAGTAAATCGGTGTGCATCCTCCATATTGATTTGATTTAGCCTGTGTTTTCAGTAAAGATGAAGGAGAGGAGACAAGGAGAAGAAGCCTCACTGCAGTGGTGCTTTACCAGCCTAACCATGACTTATAACATGGTAATGTCATGTAAATAGCCATGTACAGTGTAGATATTTTTTTTTTTTACCTTTATTTAACTAGGTAAGTCAGTTAAGAACAAATTCTTATTTTCAATGACGGCCTAGGAACAGTGGGTTAACTGCCTATTCAGGGGCAGAACGACAGATTTGTACCTTGTCAGCTCGGGGATATGAACTTTCAACCTTTCGGTTACTAGTCCAACGCTCTAACCACTAGGCTACCCTGCTGCCCCAAACTGTTGACAAAAACAGTGATACATTAACTGCGCGTGGCCCATGCGGGAATCAAACCCACAGCCCTGGCGTTGCTATCACCACGCTCTAACCCACGGAGTCATTGAAATCATAACTATTAAAAAATATAGAGAACACGTAGTTAATGTATCACTGTTTTTGTCAACAGTTTGTAGTCAACAACATTGATCCTAACCCTCCTGGTTTATCAGATATATCTTGGTGTCACTGATGTACTAATGTGTTTTTCATTTCATTCTTGTGTCCATCCTTGACAACGGGGCACAGTAATGTGCAACAGTAATGTAGATGACTGTGTTAATTTGAAATCGAACTCTAAGCCGTTGTCTGCGAGGGATTGGGGGTTTACTACAGATTAGCTGTAATCCATTGGCTAAATCACAGTTTTGGACAATGTGTGGCAGATTGGTCATAGGCTGGACTGATCCTGCAAGGTGTGAATGAACAGCATAATCATTAAGAGCAGCCTGGAGGTGTTGAATGTTGATTGAATGTTGTTACATGTTGATGACAGTGAGATAGTGCATCTAAACTTGGATCATGCTAACACATCAAATGGTCTGTGTACAGAGGGCTTATTTTTGAATAGGCTAAGTAATGATATAGGCTTGTAGATAATAGGTTGACCCTGGAGAGTGGCCCACCAAGCCATGGACACCCCTACAGCACCATCACTTAAAAAATAATACATGAGAGGCCATGTGTTATGACATTTTTATCATGGTTGTGACGTGGTCATAGCCACGAGGCGAAGCTGAGTAGACCACCACAGCCATGATAAAAATGTCATAACACATGGACTCTAATATATTATTTGTTTTATACAATGAGTTACCAGCATTAAAAAGCAACATTCTTTCCCTAACCATAACATTTTCAACAAAACGTGATGCTACATTCACTAACACTGATTGTCAAGTGCAATTTTAGGTGTTCTCTGGTTGTTAGTTCTATTTGTATTGCCTGCCATGTAAATCAAAACTACTCAAGTGCTGGTTGATAGTTCCAGAACTTTGCAGGTTGCTAGGGCAAACAAAAATGGTTGCTATGGATGCTCTTCCCCCTTTTTAGCTTGCCAACTACACAGCTAACACAATCACTTCAGACTGAAAGGCAGCAAACTAGCTGCATTTTGTTTAGTTTTACCTGTTTTTCCATCGATTTTTTTTGTTTGTTGTTGGTATATATCAATGAATATTATGCTGATTCATTTTGACTGGAGAAACGCTGCCTGTCTGTCTCATCCTGACTCCCAACACATTCATTATTATGGGACACCTTGGAGATCGAATTTCAATATTGCAACAAAAACATCAGACATCATTTGTAATTGCTTTTCATAGTTGATATCAAGTTCATGAATTGCATGGCTGGGCAGTGGATCTGTAAAAATAGTAGTGCGTTGCTAGGTAACGACATAAACAATGGCAATTTTTATGAATGTACTGGCCATATGTATGTTGTCTATTATATCAGGGGCAGGATCCAACAATCGGAATTCCAAACCACCCATTGTATAAATTGATTTAGATCTCTCCTACAACCTCTTCACATTAGCACATGGCTATGCAAATAACCTGCTGGCAGCAGATGGATATACCGGTCCGATCAGCAACACATCAATAACGCAACATGTAATGCTTACGAAACTAAACGAACATAGTGTTGTGCGGACATATTCTCAGGAAACAGTCCTTCAATTTGCCCCACACAGCCGTTATCATGTCTTCTCCGGTGCGCTGGTTAAGTTGCCTGTCAGAACAGCCAGTGATAATATGATTCAGGGCTCCCTTCATCTTCTCTCTTCCGTTATTTCACTCACTCGTTTCACACACACACACACACACACAAACACATCTGAAGTGTGATTGGCGATGTGATGGGTTTCTAAATATTTTACTGATTGGTGGGATACTGTCTGTCTAGAATGATTGTGATCTTCAGTGGAACATTGAAATCTTTTGGAGACTAAATATTTGACTTTGTCTCATTGGATAATCGGAGGAATTAACACTGTTTTTACAGAATTGAAGAGATTTGATGTAGTTTTGTATCCCTTTTTGTATCCTTACGCTGTGTAATTAAGCATAGTTTTCCAATTCCATATGAAAGCTTAATTGCCCCAATAACTTTCTGTCAACATCACAGTGTAGCCTAATTTTACTCGTTCCCCTCCTTTTACCCTTTTGTAAACACTGTTAGGAGAGATTCACAAGGAGCTCGCCATTGTTGAAATATGAATTCATTATGAGACGCGCTGTTACATTGTCTTTGATTGCAAAATAATTAGCTCTTTGTGGAGTTCTCACTTATTCAATGGATATTTCTCTTGCTGTTGTGGGCCGACTGTGTTCGGCTGAGCATCGTTTCCATTTTGGATCTTGTGAAGACTTACTTTGGATTTGAAACAGAATTGTTGATTAGATGTTATTGGTGTAGAATGTGGTGCAGATCTCTGTTTTTACTGAAGATTGCCTCATATGTTTGGTTAAACATTGCTGTGTAGGCCTACAGTACCAAACCCATGTTACATATATCCCTTTCACACTAAGACGTTTTGACGGCAACTTTGACATACCGGCAACTGTTTTTCGCCTTTTCCTTATATCTGAAAGGTATTGCCGGTATTATTTCCGCCTAGCAACCTAGTAATCATTTAGGTCAACTTCTGCCTACGGCTTAGTATGAAACGTAGCCGTAATGCTGAGGTGGCATTGGCAGGCACTACGCCGTTAAACTCATGTATGGTTGCTAGGCAGCGCCCGTTAACCATTCTCCTGCCAGTTCTAAACTTTGCTTGGCATGTCACTTGTCACATCTCTTTGCATAGCCCACCACTAAGCATGCACTGTTATCTTAACCACAACTGGATAGTCCATAAAGAATTATTGTAGGAACTAGAAGCACAAGCATTTCGCTACACTCGCATTAACATCTGCTAACCATGTGTATGTGACAAATAAAATTTGATTTGATTTGATTTTGATTTAGGAATAAATATCACTGAATGAGAAAAATATTGGAATAAAGCATCTTAATGCAATTGAAGGCATGTTTCAAATGGTTGCTTACTGAAAGTCCCAAAGTCATCTAACCATTGTAATACATTTGAAGCAATAGCCTACCCGCGTGTGGTCAACTAGATTATAACTTCAGCACCGTTTTGATTGGGACACCACCTTCGCCCTACTTTGAGATAAGCTTGGGGACTCGTCTTGATTAATCAATGTCAGATTTGACTTTTCACTGAATCTCCGTTTAGATATTGGTTAGGCTATAGTTAGTTGGGGAAATGTTAGCTAAGTTGAGTTGAGTGATGCTCATGATCAACTTTTCTAGTTGGCTCATTTGTTAGAACATTTTGCCAGCATGTTATGTAGTTTAACAAGTGGATTATTTTGCTCTTCAGTCGCTTAGTAGCCTAGGCCTACTCCTGACCAAAAGCCTGTGACCACTGACTTGTCTCAGTGTGTCTTGACTTGTCTCAATCAATGTGATTTTGTTTCACTGAATCTCTGTCTATATAGGCTATTTGATTAATTGGTTTCTGGCTGGGCAAATAAGTGGAGGTGGTATAGCTCATCTATTCATTTGGTCATCTATGACTGATCAGAAACATTTAGCATGCAATAATGTAGCCTAAATCAAGTGTAGGCCTATTATTTTGCTGGATCGCGTATAGACAACTCCAAAAGCCCACAAAGGTTGTGAAATATGGACACGAGACTCACATACTTTTGAAAATATAATTGCTATTATTTTCTATCGGTATCATGATGAAGATACTATATGACTGCGGTTTCACACTTTTCCGTGACTCAAGTTGTGTGGGAAAAATATTATTTGTATTTTATTCTGTTATATTCCATTATATTCTTACTACAAAATATATGTGTGTTTGACTGTGATTGGGGTAGGTGTGTCTTGTCTGTTTAATGAACAAAATAGTTAACTATTGATTTAATTTGGTCATAACATAATTAAACAAAAAATGTGTCATTTCTTTTTGATGGTGTATATTCTTAATGGATTTATTAAAATAGACGCCCACCCACATCTTCACACCACTACTACCACTCATCCCCAGCATGCCGGCATGCGCACCGTAGGTATAAAAGGTATATGCAGTCAAGAATGTGGTAAAAATGGGCCAGTTTGTAAGAGGATAATATAAACATTACCCCATTTCTTTTTACAGTCAAAATCTGTAAATCCAATGTGAAAGCAGCAAGAGTAACAACTAGGTTTCATAGGCCTAGTCTCTTCGAAATGAAGGGAAAATTGTATAGCATCACCCTCATTCATGACAACTCTACTATATTTGTTCTGAAAGACTTGCAGTTGAAACATGTTGTCATGGAAGCTTTTAATCTGAATAAAGAAATCTTGAAATATGCCTTGATTGCTGCTGTTCTGAATAGCCCCACAGGAGAAACAGTCACATTTTCCATCCAGTTGTGGAGAGAAATCTACCTCCATGGATTAAGCACTTATGGCAGAAAAAAAGGCTTATCCAGAGTAACACTAACACAACAAAGGGTTTTGCATGGTCGGCCTGAGCTCAGACTAAACACGTTTCAGAAGACAGTTTGTTGTCTGGCTTTGAAAACAATTAAAAAAGCAAATGCAATGTTCTTATCTCTGCCATGGCTGCTCCTCCTCCTTGCCTTTGAATTTTTACCTTTACCATCTTTGTTTCGACAGTTGGTTCTTGAAGCATACTTAAAGTCATTAAAATTCAGTTCCTGATTAAACAGTGATTGACTTGCCCCTCACGTCAGAAGCAGTCGAGTGTTTAATGAATCTTCATCGGCTTGTCTATTTTTCATCCGATAATTAGGAGTCTGTGGTAATGAGTCATACCTCGGAGTTGACTGGCGTCTCATCGGTGGCCAGGGTCGTGTACGTTAGACTCTAAATGTAACAAAACAGACTGAAACATGGAGGGCCTACCTGGACTTGTACAATAACAAACTCTCATTTTAGTTTTCCTTGGCAAAACGTTTTAAAACATTTTCCGTTAGTGTGCCGAATGGACACGGCCAGGGTTTTCGTTGTGTATCTGTGAAGCTCCAGCTCCTCGGTGTCCTTGCCCAGGTTCTCACCCGGCGATGACACTTAACAAACAACAATATCCTTGAGAGTCTGCAGGCGTGGAGCCGAAGCCTCTGGGACTAAGGCTTCCCATCAGCATGCAGAGAGCATTACTGCTTTAATATGAAGGGGCCATATGGAGCGCAGAGGTACTGTATAGTGGTGCAATAACTTTTTGCTTGTAAGGGACATCTTGTTTTATAGAGCCACGTGTTACTGATTGGGTTGAGGAATTCTGTTCATCAGAATGTAAGGTATTCACTTTATGTTGTTGTAATCCATTCACAATGTAGTTGCTTCCCAAGTGTTTTTATAGTTGAATTCTTTGACCTGATGATGATAGCATGTATTAAATCAAAATGTGATTTAAAAGAGTACGGCAACAGGGTGTTACAGGGTGCAATTCCACAAGCCGCCATATACTCTCTGCTGTGGAATAGTTCCATGTGAATAATATTATGAGTATCATTACACATAGCAAGACATGAACCTAAAACAGCTATAACTCGCTCTTGAGTGCTACTTAATGTCGTTAGTCCCACTTGCAGGATGCTGGCTCACTGTTTGAAAACAGGTTGCCAGTTGGAGTGAGATTGGCCTACACAGAAATGCATCAAACAGTAAATGAGACTTGGATTCGGCGCCGCTCAGGCAACACTTCCAATTTGCTGAAGGCTCTGAGTCAGAGTGCTCAGTGTCTGGAAACCTTCCAAACCATTTCCTTTTCATCCCCCTACTAATCTGTTATGTGGATTATTAGTTCCCCCAAGGGGGGTTGGGAGGGGGGCTATGACGAAACAGCCAACCATCTACCCACTCTCTTCTTTGAAGTTTCAAGTTTTATTTGTCACATGCACAAGTACAGTGAAATGCTTAACGTACATACCCTACCCAACAATGCAGTATTCAATATCAAATAGGATAATTAATAAAAACATATATAAAAACATGAGAAATAAAAAATTGAGAGGAAGCTATACTGAACAAAAATGGAAACGCAACATGCAACAATTTCAAGACTTACACTTACAAGTAAAATACATTTATTAGGCCCTAATCTATGGATCTAACATGACTTGGAATACAGATATGCATCTGTTGGTTACAGATACCTTTAAAAAAAAAGTAGGGTGTGGATCAGAAAACCAGTCAGTATAAGGTGTGACCACCATTTGCTTCATGCAGCGCGACACAACTCCTTCAGATAGAGTTGATCAGGCTGTTGATTGTGACCTGTGGAATGTTGTCCCACTCCTCTTCAATGGCTGTGCAAAGTTGCTGGATATTGGCAGGAACTGGAACAAGCTGTAGTATATGTTGATCCAGAGCATCCCAAACATGCTCAATGGGTGACATGTCTGGTGAGTATGCAGGCCTTGGAAGAACTGAGACATTTTCAGCTTCCAGGAATTGTGTACAGATCCTTGCGACATGGGGCCATGCATTATAATGCTGAAACATGAGGTGATGGCGGCAGATGAATGGCACGACAATGGGCCTCAGGATCTTGTCACGGTATCGCTGTGCATTCAAATTGCCATCAATGAAATGCAATTATGTTCATTGTCCGTAGCTTATGCCTGCCCATACCATAACCCCACCTCCACCATGGGGCACTCTGTTCACAACGTTGACATTACCTTATGGTAGAGAAATGAACATTCAATTATCTGGCAACAGCTCTGGTGGACATTCCTGCAGTCAACATTCCAATTGCACGATCCCTAAAAACTTGAGACATTGTGGCATTGTGTTGTGTGACAAAACTGCAAAAGAATTCTGCAGCTTTTAAGGTCAATCAATCAATCAATCAATCAAATGTATTTATAAAGCCCTTTTTACATCAGCAGATGTCACACAATGCTATACAGAAACCCTGCCTAAAACCCAAAACAGCAAGCAATGCAGGTCCCCAAGAACACAGTGGCCTCCATCATTCTTAAATGGAAGAAGTTTGGAACCACCAAGACTCTTCCTAGAGCTGGCCACCCAGCCAAACTGAGCAATCGGGGGAGAAGGGCCTTGGTCAGGGAGGTGACAAAGAACCCGATGGTCACTCTGACAGAGCTCTGTGGAGATGGGAGAACCTTTCAGAAGGATAACCATCTCTGCAGCACTCCACCAATCAGGCCTTTATGGTAGAATGGCCAGACTGAAGCCACTCCTCAGTAAAAGGCACATGACAGCCTGCTTGGAGTTTGCCAAAAGGTCCCTTAAGGACTCTCAGACCATGAGAAACAAGATTCTCTGGTCTGATGAAACCAAGATTGAACTCTTTGGCCTGAATTGCAAGTGTCATGTTTGGAAGAAACCTGGCAACATCCCTATGGTGAAGCATGGTGGTGGCAGCCTCATGCTTTGGGGATGTTTTTCAGTGGTAGGGACTGGGAGACTAGTCAGGATCAAGGGAAAGATGAACAGAGCAAAGTACAGAGAGATCCTTGATGATCCTGCTCCAGAGATCCTGCTCCAGAGCGCTCAGGACCTCAGACTGCCTCAAAGGTTCACCTTCCAACAGGACAACAACCCTAAGCACACAGCCAAGACAAAACAGACGTGGCTTCGTTACAAGTCTCTGAATGTCCTTGAGTGGCCCAGCCAGAGCTCGGACTTGAAGCCGATCAAACATCTCTGGAGAGATCTGAAAATAGCTGTGCAGTGACGGTCCCCATCCATCCTGATATAGCTTGAGAGGATCTGCAGAGAAGAATGGGAGAAACCCCCCAAATATAGATTGCCAAGCTTTTAGCGTCATACCGAAGAAGACTCGATGCTGTAATCTCTGTCAAAGGTGCTTCAACAAAGTACTGAGTAAAGGGTCTGAATACTTATGCAAATGTGATTATTTCCTTTTAATTTTTTTATATACAAACCAGTTACAGTGGGGGAAAAAAGTATTTAGTCAGCCACCAATTGTGCAAGTTCTCCCACATAAAAAGATGAGAGAGGCCTGTAATTTTCATCATAGGTACACTTCAACTATGACAGACAAAATGAGAAGAAAAAAATCCAGAAAATCACATTGTAGGATTTATGAATTTATTTGCAAATTATGGTGGAAAATACGTATTTGCAAGATTTCAGGCTCTCACAGACCTGTAACTTCTTCTTTAAGAGGCTCCTCTGTCCTCCACTCGTTACCTGTATTAATGGCACCTGTTTGAACTTGTTATCAGTATAAAAGACACCTGTCCACAACCTCAAACAGTCACACTCCAAACTCCACTATGGCCAAGACCAAAGAGCTGACAAAGGACACCAGAAACAAAATTGTAGACCTGCACCAGGCTGGGAAGACTGAATCTGCAATAGGTAAGCAGCTTGGTTTGAAGAAATCAACTGTGGGAGCAATTATTAGGAAATGGAAGACATACACGACCACTGATAATCTCCCTCGATCTGGGCCTCCACGCATGATCTCACCCCGTGGGGTCAAAATGATCACCCTCCCCCTGCTTAAGCCAGTACATGTCCAGGCCCGTCTGAAATTTGCTAGAGAGCATTTGGATGATCCAGAAGAAGATTAGGAGAATGTCATATGGTCAGATGAAACCAAAATATAACTTTTTGGTAAAAACTGAACTCGTTGTTTTTGGAGGACAAAGAATGCTGAGTTGCATCCAAAGAACACCATACCTACTGTGAAGCATGGGGGTGGAAACATCATGCTTTGGGGCTGTTTTTCTGCAAAGGGACCAGGACGACTGATCCGTGTAAAGGAAAGAATTAATGGGGCCATGTATCGTGAGATTTTGAGTGAAAACCTCCTTCCATCAGCAAGGGCATTGAAGATGAAACGTGGCTGGGTCTTTCAGCATGACAATGATCCCAAACACACCACCCGGGCAACGAAGGAGTGGCTTTGTAAGAAGCATTTCAAGATCCTGGAGTGGCCTAGCCAGTCTCCAGATCTCAACCCCATAGAAAATCTTTGTAGGGAGTTGAAAGTCCGTGTTGCCCAGCAACAGCCCCAAAACATCACTGCTCTAGAGGAGATCTGCATGGAGGAATGGGCCAAAATACCAGTAACAGTGTGTGAAAACCTTGTGAAGACTTACAGAAAATGTTTGACCTCTGTCATTGCCAACAAAGGGTATATAACAAAGTATTGAGATAAACTTTGGTTATTGACCAAATACTTATTTTCCACCATAATTTGCAAATAAATTCATTAAAAATCCTACAATGTTATTTTCTGGATTTTTTTTCTCATTTTGTCTGTCATAGTTGAAGTGTACCTATGATGAAAGTTACAGGCCTCTCTCATCTTTTTAAGTGGGAGAACTTGCACAATTGGTGGCTGACTAAATACTTTTTTGCCCCACTGTATGTTGTATTGTGTGTAGATTGATGAGGGGGAAAAACTATTTAATCCATTTGAGAATAAGGTTGAAACATAACAAAATGTGGAAAAAGTCAAGGGGTCTGAATACTTTCCAAATGCACTGTATGTACATGTAGGCAGGTATGGAACTTGGGGAGATGAGATGACAGTCAGAAGTCAGTCCATGGCAAAGATTATAATTCAAACACAGATACATCAGACTGGATGACCTTAATAGGTTGTCGTTTACCAATGCATGCCTTGTGCTTTTGGGATGGTGTCCCGGGTAGTCAATGATATAACATCTTCACTTGGAAAACGACAAGTCAGATACGTCAAAGGAAACAATATAGGATCTTTATTTACTATTCTTTATGTTTTATTTTAGGGTTGCCTTTTCAGCTATTTGATAATATGCCCGTCATACAAATTATTTAATAAAATAGCATATTTTATTTAGCATATTCAAAAACATGGATGCTCTTCATAGGAGGTTTCATTGTCGTTTCATCTGGTAATAGGACCTGAAATGTTTGTACATTTAATAATGTTTGCTGACTTCATAATTCAACTTGCAATCTAAGTGTAATGAATACTCAGTGAGAAAAAGGTGTAGATTCACTCGCAGCAGGTGTTTATTTTCGACCTTCGCAGAAGGCAGCAATCGTGATCACAGGCAGGCAATGGTCATACACAGGTAGGCAAACAGGCAGGTGAATCAAAACTTGGACTGAAGGCTATAACTGGTTCTCACAAACGAGCTAGGAAAAGGCTTATTAGAGTTAAAACAAACAATACCTCACAAAGGCACAAACAGAATGAACTGAACTAAATAAGGAGTTGATGAGACCAGGTGAGTAACTAACACAGGTGAAATCAATGAACAAAAATGAAAGACAGGGCTACGTTCAAGAACACAACGAAACAGAACACAAGCTTGACTCAGAAAATAAATACAGAACCTTACACTAAGTCATCAATACTAAAGTTACTGTTATGAATCTTCATTTTGAGGAGTCTAAACTGATTTATAATTTGATAGGTTACTTCTGATGGTCATTGGTAGCATCAGACCATATCCGCTAATGCACTCAGGTCTACAGAGCATCATAAATGCATTTTCTGTGGCATTTTAATATAAATGGATATCGCAAATATAATCAAGCCAATCTGGCTGAATGGAAATGGACCCAGATGGCCCCCTGAAGGTCCTCACCAGACTGAAGGTCAGGATTCAGGTTGTTAATAGCAGAGGTGCATAAAGATGGCGGCCTCCATACTCTTACCACAAATGCCTCGTTTGCTAAGTTCGCCGTATTGTACATTGCTCTCTGTTACCCTTTTTTTGTTTCGGCATCAGCACAGTATAAATGATCCCAATTCTAGCTCCAAGACGCCTGCAAACCGAAAAAGTAGGTTATGCTGATTTATTAGCGCATTGAACCATGTCCTGTGCCGTAGTTTAAAATATCTGCGAATAGTGCTCCAACAATGACGTCATATCTGAATTCCGACACTTTATTATTATTATTTTGTATTTAACCTTTATTTAACTAGGCAAGTCAGTTGAGAACAAATTATTATTTACAATGACGGCCTACCCCGGCCAAACTCTAACCCGGACGATGCTGGGCCAATTGTGTGCCGCCCTATGGGACTCCCAATCACAGCCTGTTGTGATACAGCCTGGACTCAAACCAGGGTCTGTAGTGACACCTCTAGCAGTGAGATGCAGTGCCTTAGACCGCTTCACCACTCGGGAGCCTTTGCCATTGCACATTGACAGTAAACAGACATTGTGTTATCTGTTTTGTGTGTTGTGTATACTGTAGTTTCATGTAGTAGTTTTGAGTTGTGTTCTCATAGACTATTTAAACTGTGTTGTTGTTCTATGCATGTTGGATAGCAGGTTAGCGTTTTTCATCATGAATCTTGTTCTGGAGGCACCTCTGCAGCATGGTCACTAGCTGGCAAAGCCACAAAGTCATCAAATGTTTAACCTAACCTTAACCACACTGCTAACCCTAATGCCTAACCCTATTCTTAAATTAAGTTTTGTTTTCATGAATGTTTACAATATAGCCAATTTTAAGTTTGCAGCTGGCCAATCTAGTGGATATCACTCAGTTCTGCCTCCAGGGCAAGATTCATGTCAATAAACATCAACCTGCACATTAGATAGAGGATGGCTTGTAAAACATCAGTTCATTTTTAAAAACGTAATTTTCAACAACAAACATAATTTTCATCCATCCTCCCCCCCAACTTTTTCCACCAGCTGCCTCTGTACCAAGTGCATACTGAGAGCCAAATAAAACAACTTTACAGCTAGCAATTTGTTTACCATGGTCTCTGGCAGATTCTGGTTTTATTCCAAAACTTCAAGGATGTGTGTACCTGTATGTGTTGTATGGAAGAGCTCCAACTTGAACTGTTGCCAGGGGAGTCCCTAATGCCTAACTGTGGTGTGGGCACTAATACCACTATAGGATCACCAAATTGCTCATAACAAAAATATTATGATCCTACACTCTGCTGTATGGAAAGCTTATGTCAATATGAAAATAAGTGTAAGCAAAAATATAGAAATAATAACACTACAGAAGTTTGAATAAGTAGGTTATGTATGCGTGAGTGCGTGATAGCTCCTTGTGATTAGGACCTAAACTGCAGGGACTTTGTAGAGGTATACTTTTGTAGAGGTATAATTACACCGCATAATTCAACACCAGGTATTATTCATCTCTGGGTCGTGATATGTCCAGATTCTTTTTCATAAAGTGGGCATTATTGGCTATCCCAGAATTCCGTGTGCCCGGTGTAGCCTACGGTGGCAACCTAGCTTGGCTACTGCAGGCGGTGGCAGGATGACATAGGGGGACTACCGGAGTCAGCAGCCAAAGCTTGGAGAAACTGCACCTCAGACAACGGATTTTGGAGGACACAGGATACCCGGTAATGCAATAGTAACTCCAGATTTCATAAAGGGGACTCGTGTATGGAATTCAGTAGTCGCACATTAATTGTGGAAAGAGAGAAAATAGTTTCATTATCGATGTTTTCATCTGAAAATGTGACGTGCGGCCGTTGCATCATTTACAGGAGATGACGAGGCGATTCCCTTGTACAAAAATACTGCTCATGGATAACTTAGTTATAGTAACATTCAAGACGAATAGAGATATGTTAATCTTTATTGAATCTTTGTATCCTTCATTGTAATTTGAGAAATCATGCTTTCTGCATATGCTACTTTGTATCATATGAGTATAATTTTCCTCTGGATACAGTATCATGGCCATGTGATCAAAACGCCCGATGCCTATTTGCGACTGGTTAAAAAGTGTCTAATAATTGGATTACGCACGGATTCTTGCGCATCAAAGGAAAAGTTGTACGTTGTATTGTTTTGTGGGAGTGGTGCTCTGTTTTGTGCAATTTACTATGGCGGTATGCGTAACGTCTAGCGGTTTTGATAAGTTATTGGTAGACTATCACCGGTGTATGACAGTTATGACTTGCAATCCCGAAGTTCCTGTCTCGGTTTTCGGTATTTCTGCAATGCGGTGGGTGTGGCCTGACTTTTCGGTAGATGGAGAGGAGGAGAGGAGAGCGTCTTGTGGCTGCTCGGCCAGCTGGTTTACTCGCCCAACGGGGCGTTTTTCAGCCCACATCATGGTTAGCAAAGTGGGGGCACATGCTACAGACACAGGTGGTGCTGCATTGTGCAAGCTCATGGGTCAGAAAATGTAGCTATAGTGGTCCATTGTTTACTATTTTATGGATGTGTTTTATTTTGGTCTCATCTGTCACCACGGGACATCAGAAATGGGTTATAGTAGGCCAACAATTTACAACTATGTTTGTGTGTAAATGTAATAAACTGTTTACATAGGTACATGTTGGCTATTTGTCTGTTTTTATCATCATTTTGATTTATGATGTAGAAACTGCAAACTCCAGCACAAGGTAATGCTATGATTGATTTGAAATGAAATGGTTATGATAATGTCTGCATCACTCTGCTTGGAATGTTTAAAGTGATAGGCCTATCTGGAACTTGATTTATTTTCTTAGCGTATTTGAAGATGTAGTGCATCAATGTGTGTCCATACCAATACTTACACTCTCCAAATAGCAGTATGTTCCACAGAATAGTGATTGTCATGGTTTCCTTTACGTGAGCTGCATGCTAGGGTTGTGTTGTTGACCAGTGACCACACCTCAGAAAGTGACTCACTCTCAGCCTGTTGAGGCTAACAGAGAAGTAAACAAATAAGCATATTGCTGCAGATTTCTGTTGTGCTTTTCACCAACACCTGCCCAATATCCTTTATCTTGGCTAGAGCTCAGCCAACCATTGGTCAATATTAGCAAAATAGCTTTTGATTCAACATAATGGTTATAAGGCCTTGGATAGAAGAAAGGAGCAGTGCAGCTGCTGAAGCCATGCTGGGTTTACACCTTCTGTAAAGCTCTTCAGTCCAGCTGCTGAAGCCATGCTGGGTTTACACCTTCTGTAAAGCTCTTCAGTCCAGCTGCTGAAGCCATGCTGGGTTTACACCTTCTGTAAAGCTCTTCAGTCCAGCTGCTGAAGCCATGCTGGGTTTACACCTTCTGTAAAGCTCTTCAGTCCAGCTGCTGAAGCCATGCTGGGTTTACACCTTCTGTAAAGCTCTTCAGTCCAGCTGCTGAAGCCATGCTGGGTTTAAACCTTCTGTAAAGCTCTTCAGTCCAGGAGCAGTGGATGGGTTCCATTTTTCTCATGGACGCGTATCATCCTTATGTCCTACAGTATATGACTTTGATGGATGGCTTAAAGTGTGTTATGCTGACCACGGACTACTGCAACAATACTGCTACTGTGCAGCGGTGTAAGGTTACATGGGAGAATGTCACACATACAGCATCTCTTACCATAACATTTTACGTTTTGGTCATTTAGCAGACGCTCTTATCCAGAGCAACTTACAGTAGTGAGTGCATACATTTCCGTACTGGCCACCCTGGGAGTAAAAACACAAAATACAAGATTTATAGTGTGATATGTTGGGTAGTACTGTGGTGGAGCAATGGGGGCCAAATAACAATGCTTGGCTTGTCTGGAATGGATTTCTCAGTCTAAATATGGGCCAGTGGCTTTTGGCCTCTGTGTCGAGTGTTTCAATCACTGGATCTAGGCTACAGTGGAACAAGTCACAGAGCAGCAGCCTATTCAGAGCAAAGCAGAAATAATACGAAGATACCAAGGGACTTTTCTATCAATAGCAGTGTAAAGTCCTTTGGTTGTGCACCTCTAGTACATTTACATTTCAGTCGTTTATCAGACACTCTTATCCAGACTGATTTACAGGAGCAGTTAGGGTTAGGTGCCATGCTCAAGGGCACACCGGCAGACTTTTCAGGGATTTGAACCAGCGACCTTTCAGTCACAGGCCCAACGCTCTTAACTGCTAGGCTACATGCTGCCGCTTAGTCAAGAGAGTTCAAAAAGACTGCCTTGTGTGTAAGTATACAGTGACTCAGATTACTGCATGGAGACTAATTTACAAGAGCAGGCATGTTTTATGTAAAAGAGGAAAGCAGGACTTGTTTGTGACTCAAGGAGCTGTGTTTTAGCATTGCAACAGCACCAAGGACAGCGCCAAAGACTTTGAATAATAGACAGTCAGGCCCAGTTCAACTCCTATACCACTGTTGTAAGCCTATTATTCTCATAACTGAAGGGCTAGTGAATGTCAATCAGGAAGCCTTGTAAGTGTGCTGCTGCTTTGTCATCAGGATAATTCAATCTCATTGAAAGAGATATATGCAGTAACTCAGCAAAAAAAATTCTCTGAGGTTTTTTTGCGAAACATTGCCATACCTTTCCTTGATATAAGCCTATGACCCTCAAACTCAACTCTGGGCCTCGAAGCCAGTTCCATTGCATTGTTTCATTGTTCCCCTCTAATCAGGGACGAATTTAGACCTCGGACACCAGGTGTGTGCAATTAATGATCAGGTAGAATAGAACACCAGCAGGCTCCGGACCTCGTAGGGTCAGAGTTGACTACCCCTGGCCTATGAGTTGAACCATGAGCAGTTTAGAGGAGTTAAAGTCTGATTTTATAGAATTCAGGTAGTAGCCTTTATGTTGTAAACAGCAACAACTACTGTATAACGTGTTACTTAAGCAATAAGGCCCGAGGAGATGTGGTATATTGGCCATATATCACAAACCCCTGAGGTGCCTTATTGCTATTATAAACTGGTTACCAATGCAATTAGAGCAGTAACAATAAATGTTTTGTCATACCCGTGGTATATGGTCTGATATACCACGGCTGTCAGCCAATTAGCATTCAGAGCTTGAACCACCTAGTTTATAATATACTTTAACCATGTTATTACCACTTTACTCCATGGTAAATGTGAAGTGTTATCTAACATTTTTATAGAGGTTGTATTTAGGTTTTTGGAAGTTGTATTCTCCATTTATAATCATAATACTCTGACAGTGTATAGGCCTGTAGACAGTGTATAGGCCTATATCGATGGATCATAATCTTCACAGTATGCCTGGCGGCTGTCCTAGATGTTTGAATGACAGCATTACGTACTATACTCTGTAATTGTGTGGATCTGTGGATAGTACTGTATCATTCAGTAATATAATGGTGCGATCCTGCTTTAGAGTCCATGGGAGATTCTCTATGATGAGAACGTCTATCAAAGGGAGAAAAAAAACTATTGGAGCTCAGTATGCAGATCAGATCAGTGCATGCCTTATTTTAATTGGGATCTAAACTCAATTTCTTTTACCCTTATAATTATTATAATTTTCTCATCTTAACCAGGTTTCTGTTTGCTCTTAGATGGACCTGATTGAATAATTCATATTTCTCATTAACATTTAAATTTAAGTCACTTAGGAGACACTCTTATCCAGACCGACTTACAGTACAGAGCTGTGTCCAGTATGAGGGAAGTTAGAGTTAGGTTCACGGACCAATGCTAACTAGCTTAGCACAAAGAGTGGAAGTCTTTGGGTACAGCTAGCATACATAAAAATAGTATCCATGAGTTCATCTGACTCTGGGGAAGTAGATAAAGGGCTTCATTGCCAAAATCCCAAACTATCTCTTTAATATCATCAATATTATGCCACATGAGATACTGTTATTACAGTTCCAGGCGTGTTTGCTTTGGCTTCAAAGGGGTAGAGTTGAATGGAAAACATTCTAGGTTACAGTAGCTGACTCTGATACCTCATAAAAAAACATTGTTTTTGTAATTGTAATAATATTCTCTTCATTTCAGGAAATAAGTTATCAATGGTTGTGTAGATGTCATATATTAGACTTATTCTTTATTCATGAGCAGTGTTGTTTTGGGTCATCAATGATTGAGTATAAAGGTCTTTAATCCACCTACCAGGGAGAGCCATACAATAAGTAACTAGGCTCATGTAAACCGTGTCAGCTGATTGAACCTCTCTCCTATCCAGATCAATAGTTCCCTCAAGACCATTTCTAATCTGCCCTGGGGTTATTTAGTTGGACAAAACAGGTTTCTTCTGTGATAGGCTTTTAGCGCATTGTGACAGACAGAATCAACTCCTTCCAGTGTGTCTGTTCTACTTCACACTTTTGGATGCTTTGTGATGGGGGAACACAGATGTGCTGATAGCTAGCTCCCCCTCTGTTTGTTCCTCCAATTTCCCTAAGGGAGGTCATTCATTGTGGAAATGTGTTCCCTCACTGATGTGGGCTACGGTTGCTTTCCCCCCTCTCCCTGGGTGGTCTGGGTTGAATCCTGGTATTGTGGTTGGTTAAATTGTATGGCTGTTTGGTAAAGAGGACCAGCTGTGGCATTGAACTGGGTAATTGGCTGGGGGGTCTCTGGACTCTGCCGGTCCGCTGCCGGCCCACCGGCTCTATTAGCTGAAGGGGAAGAAAGCAATGCAATCAGATTGAAGGAGACACTGGTTATTTGGGAATAATTCAAGGGAGAACAATAATTGAAGGAAGCAAGCGTAAGATAAGATCTGAAGAGGACTTCTGTGGTACTAGTGCTGAGCGATTAGTGGTTTTTGAGGTCGTTTCGACTACAAAAAAATATCACTGTTTTCGATTTCTTTTTTGATTCTAATTTTTTTGGACATGAAATGCACAATGCATTTTGTGGGTTGAATGCTGTAACAACACAGAATAAAACTATTAATAAAAGTCCAATGATGGTAGTGACTGCTCATTACTGCTTATCGCTTATTAACATAATTTATTCACATTACTTAAATATTTGTTTTAGTCGATGACTTTATTATTTCATTCCAAGTCAACATCTCATCTCTATAGAGCTGCTGCCTATATAGCCTGACAAATTCACTATTTTAGTAGTTCTTCAAAGTAGATTAGGCACTTTTATGACTGCTGAATACCAACTATCAATCACCTAGATCACGTATTTGTAGGTAGAGAAAGCCCTGCAATGCAACTGCTTTCTATCTCTCTCTCATGCTCCACACAGACCGAGACCTGACAAGTAAGCGGACGTGCAATGGATTATGGTTATTGTAGTTCATTACCACATTTCCTGTGCTAAACTATGTAGAATATTGGCCCGTTGGAAACTATAAATCCCTACTACATCGCAGAGTTTGGGCTAGATAAGATTTTTCTCCACAGAAACTGAGCATCAAGCTCACACAAAAAAAACAGAACTAAATGGAATTTAAATAATTGAACTGACGTCAGTCAATGAGTTGTTTAAAAACTGAAAAATAAAAAGCAGAGAAATTATTTAGTGTAGAGGTGCTGACTAATGGCAAATGAACTGTAAGCTATATACTCTACATATAAACTCCCAGTAATTTATTTTGTAAACCACCAACGGTTATGTAGACAATGACAATATTGAGGGGTGTGTCAATTATTAGGTTGATGAGAATGATTTGAGTGAAACTGTTAAAAGACAATAGTTTACAACATGTTGAACAACATGTTAGGCTAATGTTATCATATAATATATAACATAATTAGATATTGTACATAATATTAGCATCAACATACTTTACATTATTATTGAATTAAATGCAATATACAGTATATATTTGTTTCCAATTTAATTTTTGTTACATGTAATCTTTTGGTTCAACCATAATGCATAATAAGCATTATCAACACTGGGAACATATTGGGTGTACGCTGATAAGCTGTAGAAAGAATATATGAATTTATCAGACTTGTTGATAAAAAAGGAGGATTGTTCATAAGACTGAAAACTGAAAAAGAACAGACATTTCAGTTAATCGTTCAGCCCTAGTCTGTACTCTCTGTGCTGTAAATAGAGATAGGAGAAGAAGGGTTCAGATGTTATCTAGTCAGAGGAGAGGAGACTATTCAAAGGTAATACTGTCCATAAAGAGGATGTGTAGTCAGAACTAGAGGACACACTGGGTTCAAATATTGTTTGTTTTCCTTCAGATACTTTGAGCATTTGTTTAAGCTTACCTGAAATGCCAAATAAGCGGGGTTTGCACTTTTGGGCCTTTTCCATTTCTCCAGACAAGCTCAATCAAGCGCAATTAAAGAATTTGAACAAAAACAAACACCATTTGAACCCAGGTCTGTCTGACTAGAAGACAGGCCATTGTTTGATGCTATATGCTCTATAGAAGAGTCCCACAGGTCCACAGAGAGACAGTCTTTTGATGAGGACTCCAGATACAGTAAGTGTCAGAAAAGGTCAGAGCGGCCATCTTTTTCGACAGCAGTCGGCATTCTGTGTGTTAAAGATACCAGTACACGCATGCATTCTCTGCACAGCTGTGCCCAACCCAACCCATATTGGCATCCTTGCTAATTATAGGCCCCAACGGGCGAGAAAGAGACAGATAGAGAGAGAGACCAATAAAGAGAGAGCATCATTCATGATACAATTGTAGCCCAGAAAGACGTTTTCCACTGGGGCTTTAGCAAGAGGCTTGTATGAAAAAGAACATACATCAGGTTGAAGAAGCTATGCATTTATTTTACACTGAACACAACATGTAAAGTGTTGTTCCCATGTTTCATGAGCTGAAATAAAAGATCCCAGAAATGTTCCATGCACACAAAAACCTTATATCTCTCAAATATTGTGGACAAATTTGTTTACATCCCTGTTAGTGTGAATTTCTCCTTTGCCAAGATAATCCATCCCCCTGACAGGTGTGGCATATCAAGAAACTGATTAAACAGCATAATCATTACTCAGGTGCACCTTATGCTGGGGACAATAAAAGGCCACAAAATGCCCAAAGATGTCTCAAGCTTTGAGGGAGCGTGCAGTTGGCATGCTGACTGCAGGAATGTCCAACAGAGCTGTTGACAGATAATTTAATGTTAATTTCTCTACCATAAGCTGAACCAATGTCATTTTAGAGAATTTGTTAGTATGTCCAACTGGCCTCATAACCGCAGACCACATGTATGGTGTCATGTGGGCGAGTGGTTTGCTGATGTCAACGTTATGAATTGAGTGCCCCATGGGGGCGGTGGGGTTATGGTATGGGCAGACATAGGGTTGAAAAGCATCGAAAACCTTCCGGAATTTTTCCATTGGAATTTAAGCCCTGGAATTTGGGGAATTTTGCTTAAATTCATCAAAAACGTTAGCGCATAACAGTGAACCTTTTTTTGTGGGATACACATAAGGCAATTCTATGTCTTGTGGCATATTTTGGTTAAACTATCCCCAATTCAATGGAATTGCAACCCTCTGCATGCACAGTGCATTCTTCCTTCACATGTGCAATGCACTCTTCCATCACATGTACATCTGATTCTTAAGATCTTGCACACTAATTATATGCTATAGATCCCACACTACTACACTGTCTGAGCCAAGGACTACATGCTTTCTGGTAAGTTTTGATTACAATACTGGGTGGGGTGAATATATTTTATAAGACATATATGATTTTTTGTTAACTAGTAAATAGTAGCCTACAGCAAAGTGTGTTTAAATTGTTTCTAACTGTTAACAATTTCTGCTAGTTAGTTTTTGCTACCATGTGGGTTTTAGCTTGCCTACTAACTGAGGATTGTTAATTCACATGTTTTCATAGATGTTTAATTTTAAAACATTTATCTTACAAAGGAGTTCTTTAATCTAACTACTTAACTATTTATCTGTACATGAAATTGTATTAGGAATTGTTTTACTCATTTTTTTCTAATGTTTACAGGAAAATGCCACAGGCACTATCTGATGTGTGGAGACATTTCACTGCAGCTAATGTAGAAGAAAAAGCTGTGTACATTTGCAAATACTGTGCTAAATCATATGTGAAGAAGGCAACAAAGATGCAGAATTATCCGGCAAAGTGCATAAAGTTCCCTCAGCGCTCACAACAAGCAACCTCTGACAAAAGTCCCTCTACTTCTATTTGAGGTGAAAATGATGAATCAGACACTTTATCGATAGCAACAGCTATTGGTCCTCCTGGAATCAGAAGTTTTTTTGACTCAATGGAGGAACATAGTCAGAGAAATGCTGATGAATGTCTTGCTCGAGCTGTGTATGCAACTGGTTCACCTTTGATGCTCACAGGCAATGTGGATTGGAAGAGATTTCTGAATGTTCTTTGCCCAGCAAACACCCCTCCAACCAGACATGCTTTATCTACTAATTTGCTGGATGCAGAGTTCAACAGAGTTCAAGTGAAGATCAAGCAAATCATAGAGAGAGCAGACTGTATTGCAATCATCTCTGATGGGTGGTCAAATGTTTGTGGGCAAGGAATAATGAACTACATAATCTCCACCCCTCAAACAGTATTCTACAAGAGCACAGACACAAAGGACAATAGACACACCGGTCTCTACATTGCAGATGAGCTGAAGGCAGTCATAAATGACCTTGGACTACCGAAGGTATTTGCACTGGTGACAGACAATGCTGCGAACATGAAGGCTGCTTGGTCTAAAGTGGAGGAGTCCTACCCTCACATCACACCCATTGGCTGTGCTGCTCATGCATTGAATCTGCTCCTCAAGGTCATCATGGCACTGAAAACAATGTATACACTCTACAAGAGAGCCAAGGAAATGGTTAGGTATGTGAAGGGTCATCAAGTTATAGCAGCAATCTACCTCACCAAGCAAAGTGAGAAGAATAAGAGTACCACATTGAAGCTGCCCAGCAACACCCGTTAGGGTGGTGTTGTCATCATGTTTGACAGTCTCCTGGAGGGGAAGGAGTCTCTCCAAGAAATGGCTATATCACAGTCTGCCGATATGGACAGCCCCATCAATATGATCCTCCTGGATGATGTATTTTGGAAGAGAGTGGTAAGCAACCTGATACTCCTGAAACCTGTAGCAGTAGCCATTGCACAGATTGCACGCATCTGTCTGATGTTCAGACTCTGCTTGCAGATGTAAGAGAAGAAATCCGCACTGCTCTGCACACTTCACTGTTACTCCAAGCAGAGGAAACTGCAGTTCTGAAATACATCAGAAAGCATGAAGACTTCTGCCTGTAGCCCATACACGCCGCAGAGTACATGTTGGACCTCAAGTATGCTGGCAAGAGCATCCTGTCTGGTGCAGAGATTAACAAGGCTTATGGTGTCATCACTACCATGTCTCGCCACCTTGGCCTGGGTGAGGGCAAGGTTCTTGGCAGTCTGGCGAAGTACACTTCCAAGCAAGGGCTTTGGGATGGAGATGCAATATGGCAGTCGTGCCAACATATCTCATCAACCACCTGGTGGAAGGGACTTTGTGGATCTGAGGATCTTTCCCCTGTTGCCTCCATCATCCTCCAAATCCCACGAACATCAGCCGCCTCAGAGCGCAACTGGTCCTTGTTTGGGAACACACACACCAGAGCACGCAACAGGCTGACCAAAACAAGGGTTGAAGAATTTGTTGCCATCTGGGCAAATTTGAGTCTTTTTGAGCCTGACAATGACCCATCCTCGACAAGGTTGGAAAGTGACAGTGAAGATGAGGCCTCAGAGTCTGATGTTCAAGAGGTTGACATTGAGGAGGTCCAGAGAGAAGACATGGAAGCCTGAGAGGAAGACAACCAAAGCTTTTGTTTCTAGACTATCATTTTAAAGATGTATGTTAAAAACTGTTTTTGGGAGATGGATTATTGGGGATCATTCAATATTCCCTTTCTTTTGTTGTTCAGTGAAATCATCCCATGTGAATAGTCAACTCTTCACATGGAATCAGGAATTCCCCAGCGTAGCTGTTTAGGCCCATTCCTTTTTCCAATTTTTACTAACGACATGCCACTGACTTTGAGAGTAAAGCCAGAGTTTCTATGTATGCGGATGACTCAACACTGTACACGTCAGCTACTACAGCGACTGAAATGACTGCAACACTCAACAAAGAGCTGCAGTTAGTTTCAGAGTGGGTGGCAAGGAATAAGTTAGCCCTAAATATTTCTAAAACTAAAAGCATTATATTTGGAACAAAATACTCACTAAACACTAAACCTCAACTTAACCTTGTAATAAATAATGTGGTAATTGAGCAAGTTGAGATGACTAAACTACTTGGCGTAACACTAGATTGTGACAACTGTCATGGTCAAAACATATTGATGCAGTAGTAGCTAAGATTGGGAGAAGTCTGTCTATAATAAAGCGATGCTCTGCCTTCTTAACAACACTATCAACAAGGCAGGTCCTACAGGCCCTAGTTTTGTCGCACCTTGACTACTGTTCAATCGTGTGGTCAGGTGCCACAAAAAAGAACTTTGGAAAATTGCAATTGGCTCAGAACAGGGCAGTATGGCTGGCCCTTGGATGAACACAGAGCTAATATTAATAATATGCATGTCAATCTCTCATGGCTGAAAGTGGAGGAGAGATTGACTTCATCACTACTTTTATTCATGAGAGGTATTGACATGTTGAATGCACCAAGTTGTCTGTCTAAACTACTGGCACACAGCTCAGACACCCATGCATACCCCACAAGACATGCCACAAGAGGTCTCTTCACAGTCCCCAAGTCCAGAACAGACTATGGGAGGCACACAGTACTACATAGAGCCATGACTACATGGAACTCTATTCCACATCAAGTAACTGACGCAAGCAGTAAAATTAGATTTAAAAAACAGATTAAAAAAACTCCTTATGGAACAGCGGGGACTGTGAAGCAACACAAACATTGGCACATGCACACACACACACACACACACACACACACACACACACACACACACACACATACACACTAACATACACACACTAACATACACACTATACATACACATGGATTTAGTACTGTAGATATGTGGTAGTGGTGGAGTAGGGGCCTGAGGGCACACAGTGTGTTGTGAAATCTGTGAATGTATTGTAATGTTTTAAAATTGTATAAACTGCCTTAATTTTGCTGGACCCCAGGAAGTATAACTGCTGCTTTGGCAGCAGCAAATGGGATCCATAATAAATACAAAAATACAAACTCTTCTAATTTAAGTTCAATTCGTAACTAAATTGTTTTAAAAATTTCTATTGGAAGGATTTAATAATTTGCAATTATGTCTACTTATGATAAGGTAAAAGGTTTATGTTTCTGTCTCCATATGATATGGTAAATATATCCAATGCAAAAAACATCTACATTTAATTGGTATTAATATCAATTTGCATATATTTCCATTAATTCCCATGTATTCCCATTAATTCCCATATATCCCCATTAATTCCCACAGAAAGTTTCCACCTCAGAATATTCCCCAAAATGTCCAACCGTAGGCAGACATACTGTAAGCTACGGAAAACTAACACAATTGCATTGTGATCCTGAGATCCTGAGGCCCATTGTCGCAAGGATCTGTACACAATTCCTGAAAGCTGAAAATGACTGATTTCCTTATATGAACTATAACTCATTTATATTTTTGTTCAGTATGGATGACTGTTATGATGTTATGATGTTATTTTTTGTGGACCTACTGGCCTTTATCTCTGTGGTGAAATCCTGTTTTCTCTTGAATTCCCACCCTTGCTTCATTGGTCATGAAAGTTGATTAATTCAGGTTGAAATATCAGCTCCTTTGTCAAGTCAATTTTTACTCCTTTTTCTGATAAATAAATTACCTTCAGATGATGGCTTGAATAATTCAGATTTCTGCTTACTAGGAACGTAGAGAAATGCAAATTTGTCTCATGATTTTTCAAGCGAAAATAGAGAACATTTACAACATAATGAGGATTATAATTTCCTTGTATCAGTATGGCTAGAAAGGATTTCCTGACCTTCATGGGATCTTTCTTGTTTGTTCTGTTTTCTCTGCTGCTTTAATATTAGTCCAACAGAAGACTGCTATGCTGGCCGATATTGGGCTGCAGTTTACTGGTGTTCCTGCTGTTTAGCCTGGACTATCTCTAATGTTGCCATAGTAACTACCGCAACAATGGCCACCTTTGTGTCTTTTTTGGGGGCTCCTTTTGTCAAGGTGTTTTGCAGAGCATGGACAATAGTGATAATATTTTTTGAAAATGTGATGCACAGTAGGCTACAGATTTAGGATTTTAGGAAGTATGAATTATTATGTGGAAATATTAATTATTATGTGGATTATAATTAATGGGCATTTTTGTAAGTGTTGATACATTTTTCGTAAGGGAAAATCAAGTCTGACATAGTGGAAATTACAAACTTCAAAAGTATTTTTAAACCTCAAATGCACTACAAGTTATCCTGCAACAGGGTGATCAAATTAAGATCCTACATCTGTACACTTATGTAATCTCTTTATAATTTATATTATAGTAGGCTACACTGTCCCGCGAATGTTCCACAAAATCATCCCGCATTTGGGTATTTTAAATGTGGTCAACCTACTTCCATAAAACCTAGTAATAAATTACCAGAAAGCCCTTGCACAGCAGAAAAGCATGTTTTGCAGTTGACTTGAAACTGTAAAGTAAACATTCTTTACTTTGATTGAATAGGGTTCCTTCACTCTCAGAAAAAAAGGGTTCTAAAAGGGTTCTGCGGCTGTTCCCATAGGAGAAACCTTTTTGGTTCCAGGTAGCACTCTTTTGGGTTTCATGTAGAACCCTCTGTGGAAAGGGATCTACATGGAACCCAAAAGAGTTCTACATTGAACCAAAAGGGTTCTACCTGAAACCAAAAGGGGTTCTTCAAAGGGTTCTCCTATGGGGACAGCCAAAGAACCATTTTTGGTACTAGATGGGCACCTATCTAACAGTGTTCACTCTGTGTGCCTGATTTCATCCCTGAACCGCAATAGAAGAAAAGAGACATGGGGGAAATAAAATCCTACGTTAGAGGATTGGGACACGTCCCATTTCTCTCTCTCCAGGGGTCGGTGGGGCTGTCTCAGAATATTTCTCAATATCCCCTTTGGTGGAGTGCTCGGAGCAGCTCCCATCAGTACCTATCAGCCTCCGAGAAGCAGAGCATGCTGTGGGATATTTTTTGCTCACTGAAAGAAACGAGAGGAAACTCAGCCGTTGCCTTCTTCCTGTTTGCTACACATTTGTTTGATGTGGTGTAAAACGCAATTGAGATGAGAATGTCCTGATCTTTTGTAAGCTTTAATCTTCTCTATCTCAAACTCGCTCAAGCGTTATCTCGCTCGCTAGCCCCTCCCTCTCTTGTTTGATTGCATTATTCTTTTATATCTGGGCTGTAGTGTCTTTCGTCCTCTTTGACCCCGGATGTTTTTAGTCTCTGTAAAGCAAAGTCAACTCTCTGTTTTCCCAAACAAAGCTAGAATCACCCTGAGGCAGAGGCAAACATCAAACAAGCTTGACAGGAGAGAGAGATGATTGTGGCTCACTGTTTTATCGGAGTGAAGCTGATGTCAGTTAGTCTGCTGACGTGCTGTCAACCTGTTCAATAGACCGACCAGCTTGAACCAATAAGTGCTCAGAGTCATTTCCAATTTAAACACCAGATTAAAATGATTGAAATCACAATCAACAACATAGCATTTCTATGAACCAGAATTCCCTGACTACATCAGAGATGTTCTGTAGAGTCACTGGCTGTAGCCTCACAGGGCTTCCCTGGTGGTGAAGCAGTATTGAGTCTATCCGGGCCTGGATGAGTTAACCAGCCAGTGACCCATTAGTAGGAAAGCAAAGGCTAGCTTTTTCAAACAGAAATTTGCATCCTGAAGCACAAACTCCAAAATGTACTGGGACACAGTAAAGTCCATGGAGAATAAGAATACCTCCTCCCAGCTGCCCACTGCACTGAGGCTAGGAAACACTGTCACCACCGATAAATCCACAATAATTGAGAATTTCAATAAGCATTTTTCTACGGCTGGCCATGCTTTCCACCTGGCCACCCCTACCCTGGTCAACAGCCCTGCACCCCCCCACATAAACTTGCCCAAGCCGCCCCCATTTCTCCTCCACCCAAATCCAGATAGCTGATGTTCTGAAAAAGCTGCAAAATCTAGACCCCTACAAGTCAACAGGGCTAGAGAATCTGGACCCTCTCTTTCTAAAATGATCTGCCGAAATTGTTGCAACCCCTATTACTAGCCTGTTCAACCTCTCTTTTGTATCGTCTGAGATCCCCAAAGATTGGAAAGCTGCCGCGGTCATCCCCCTCTTCAAAGGGGGAGACACTCTAGACCCAAACTGCTACAGTCCTATATCTATCCTACCCTGTCTTTCTAAGGTCTTCGAAAGCCAAGTTAACAAACAGATCACCGACTATTTTGAATCCCACTGCACCTTCTCCGCTATGCAATCTGGTTTCCGAGCTGGTAATGGGTGCACCTCAGTCACGCTCCAACACTCTACCCAGCAAATTGGATGCAGTCTATCACAGTGCCATTCGTTTTGTCACTAAAGCCCCATATACTACCCACCACTGCGACCTGTATGCTCTAGTCGGCTGACCCTCGCTTCATATTCGTCGCCAGACCTACTGCCTCCAGGTCATCTATAAGTCTTTGCTTGGTAAAGCCCCACCTTATCTCAGCTCACTAGTCACCATAGCAGCACCCACCCGTAGCACACGCTCCAGCAGGTATATGTCACTCGTCATCTCCAAAGCCAACTCCTACTTTGGCCACCTTTCCTTCCGGTTCTCTGCTGCCAATGACTGGAACGAATTGCAGGAATCACTAAAACTGGAGACTCACCTTTCCCTCACTAACTTTAAGCACCAGCTGTCAGAGCAGCTCACAGATCACTGCACCTGTACATATCCCATCTGTAAATAGCCCATCCAACTACCTCATCCCTATACTGTTATTTATTTTTGCTCCTTTGCACCCCAGTATATCTACTTGCACATTAATCTTCTGCACATCTTTCATTCCAGTGTTTAATTGCTAAATGCTATTTATTGCCTTACCTCCCTTATCTTACCTCATTTGCACACACTATGTATAGACTTTTTTCTATTGTGTTATTGACTGTATGTTTGTTTATTCCATGTGTAACTCTTGTGTTGTTGTTTGTGTTGCACTGCTTTGCTTTATCTTGGCCAGGTCGCAGTTATAAATGAGAACTTGTTCTCAACTAGCCTACCTGGTTAAATAAAGGTGAAAGAAAAAAATAAAGAAAAAAGTCACGCACACGGACACACACACTAATATTTGTCATTTCAGCCTGGAAGGTTGTGTTTAGTCAGCTCATTCCCTTCATGGTCTCTATGTCACAGACTCACCACTAATCCTACAGCAGATGAATAATACAGACTCATCACTACTCCTACAGCAGATGAATAATACAGACTCATCACTACTCCTACAGCAGATGAATAATACAGACTCATCACTACTCCTACAGCAGATGAATATAATTATGTTGGTGTAGCGCGGGGGATTTGGGGAAGGGGGCGACAGGTGCTTGACTCTTGACTTTATTGTAATGCTAGTCGATCACTCTCTCCTCATCCAAGCTTCTCCACAATCTATGCTCCTATTCTGTTTTCAGTTGGTATCATTGGTAGGAGCTTGTGTGCGTAATCTATTTCTCATATGTCCTTTCTCATCTCACAATTGTAGCGAAGGAGTTAAATGTGTTTAACTGACAGTATGTAAACTAATTATAATCCCTTTATAAAGTAAAAAATTATGTTCCAATCTCACCCGTCCTATATCACTGTTGGCGAGATAATATTCCCCATCTGCACATATGAACAGGCCACATTTGGGAGCGGTTCATTTCAAAATCTAATGCCCTTGTTGTGTGGCCGTACATTTTATTAGCGTTTATCCGCTCACAGTCTTTTTGCCTCTTTGAATTCTCCCCGGGCATTTAGTTTACACCTTGACTTTTTGCCTGGCCAATTTACTATTTCTGTCATCTTTAGAGGTGAAAAATATGCGGATTGTTGTCAAGAAAAGACACATTCTTTCACTATATGTAAATGTCGATAGATTATACAATATTTGCAGTCAACGTTAAGTTAATGAAGCTAAGGTTATGCAAGTCAGGGAAATATTGTTTCTAGTAAAAGTTATAATAATTTACCATTATGCTATAATTTTTCTGATTACCTCCACACTGGCAGGTAATATGGCATCTTTTTACAAATTGATGCTTAATGCATTCTGACAAGAATCTTTGCATTATGATGATGAATTTGCGTTAGGCCTACATAGGGCTTCTGCAGTGACCGTATTACCGCCACACCTCATTAGTAGTCTACCAAATGTGCTAACTGCCTGGTACTCAGCACTCTATTGTCCCTCTAATCACTTTGACATCAATGCAAATGTATTCGAAAATGGAATCAAACACTTCATGAGCTCATGTTGGGCAACATTTCCATAGGCTATGCAGTTGGTGAGAAAACAGAGTGATGGCCTCTACTGAATAGGCTAGGCCATAATATTTATTTCTCAACTTTCCTAATATTAAGCACATTGCTTATCTTTACAACAGGAGTATAGACTACCTGGCTGGCATGAAATGAACCACGGGAAAAGCATCCTCCATCTGCTATTTAAGTGCATAGATGACATGCATCTTTTCCCCACTGCCCCTGTTTCAATACAGGTGCATGATAATGGTCCATTCTAAATCACAGCAAATTTCACACACATATTATTTTGTATATGTAAAGACAAGATTAAATCAAGAATAGTCTGATGGGTGACAATATTAGCCTATCACTTATGAATTATATATTATCACTTGTTTAATGATGCCCAGTATAAGAAACAGACTTTTTCAAATCATAGTTGCACACATCAGGTAGCCTAGTTTTGATAAGGTTTATATCACAACTAAAGTGGCCAAAAAAATTCTTTAAATGAAGCACATTAATTTGCTTTACAAGGGGTTTAGAGCCTAACTGGCAACATAAATAGTGTGTGACTTTTTTAGGGAAGATAATTTTCACCATAAAAATGCACCTGTATATTAATCACATTTGTAGTCACTTTTGATAACGGTGTTTTCCCGCTAATGGAACGTTCATGTTTATAATAGCCTGCTGCCATGTGCTTAATGTGAAGAAATGGCCTAATAGATTATTAACATTTGAAGCTAAAATAACCATTTCTTTGTTAACCGCTCAACACAGAATAGCCGCATGTGCGCACTCCCTCAAATCGTTTGGAGAAAATATTTATATTTTATTCAGCTTTGTTCAATTGTATTCTTCATACTATTAAATAATATAAAATAATGCCACAGAGTTCTAAGCACATCTTGTCTGCTAAATGAGGACAACTCAGAGTATGCTAACATAAGGACAACTCAGAGTATGCTAACATAAGGACAACTCAGAGTATGCTAACATAAGGACAACTCAGAGTATGCAAACATAAGGACAACTCAGTATGCTATTCTGTTCTTCTGAAATAGTCTACATTTTCTTTATATCATGCTTCTTTAGACCTGCCTAAAATAAATCATGGATTTATTGTGATGGTGTAGACGATATTACATGGATTTATTAGACTTTTTAAAATGGAAATGTTCCAAAGGTCTGCATCAGTGGCTTGTAGGCTATGTGTGGAAGCCAGGCGATGCTAAATGTGTTTATGTTAATTAACGGTCAATTACCGTGAGACCGACAGTTATTTGCTTGACAATCACCGGCTGATGAAATTTCGTGACCGCCACAGCCCTCTTTTTTTGTATTTTGTTCATTATGCAGACACATACTCATATCGTAGTTCGTCTACATCCCTTCCCTTCCAGCTTTTACATCTGCTTTTTCCTGAAGCTCGGATATGGAAAATCATTTTGGAGATTGGTATTGACGTTTTTATTGCTTATATTTATGGTTTTCATGGCAACAGGGTCCGGTCCTCATAGCTGGGCTCCTCCAATCCGTCACCTCTTTGGTTGGAATAAACGGATGGAGAGCTTATAGTGTGTCTGACAACCTTCTGCCTGGTCAGCAGTGCACACTGACCTATATTACAGATTGTAGATTAAACCAAGAGAAGGTTCCACAGGCTTACGGCCCACAGAGCCCATTCCAAACCCAGCTAGGATAAACCCGTTGTTGAATAAGGAAGAATGAAATACTCTCAAAAGTGTTTCTCTAGGGGATGTGTATCTGGTGGACCTCACAGAGTCTTTGTATTATCTGTATTCATTGCAACGCTGAGCATTAATTGAATTAAAGCATTATGGAATGAACGCAGTGAGTTCAACGGCAGTTCATGATGTGTTGCTGAGGGCATGTTTTTGTAAGATGTTCAAACAACTCAAGTGTGACTTTGACTTAGTTTCTGAGGGAGAAAGCAGTAAAGAACATAACTCTTAACTGGCCGTTACAGTAGTAGCTGATTGGGTGTGGTACATATTTGAACCCTGCATACTCTGACTGCCATGGGCCTTAGTGGCCACGTGTGGGTAGGGGTGTCATGGCACCTGTCTACGTGCGTGTGTGTGCATGCGTGTGTGTCAGCATGTTTACGTTTAATATGTCTGTGTGTGTTTGCCCATATTTTTGTGCATTAGTGTGTGTGTGTGCACATGTATGTCTATGTGTGTGATACTGGAAACCCTGCACCATGTGTGTGTAGACCTGAAGGGGTAACTGAGCCCAGTCCCATGTTGTGGGTAAACACTGCTGATACAGTATAAATAGCCCTAAAGCTCTGACCACCCTGCCACAGCCCACTGTTAGTGTGTGTGTGTGTGTGTGTGTGTGTGTGTGTGTGTGTGTGTGTGTGTGTGTGTGTGTGTGTGTGTGTGTGTGTGTGTGTGTGTGTGTGTGTGTGTGTGTGTGTGTGTGTGTGTGTGTGTGCGTGCGTGCGTGCGTGCGTGCGTGCGTGCGTGCGTGCGTGCGTGAAAGCCACACTTCCCCAGCCAAACACTTCCAGCTATGCTGGCTAAAGTTCACATACTAACGTTGCCCTTTCCTTACTACTAAGATTTATTACAGATTCATTACAGCATGGATACATCTTACTGACATTAATACATATTCATTGTGATTATTTTGGAGTTAGCACGTGGGAATTATTAAATGGTAATAGGTTGTTTATAAGGTGTCAGATGATAAGCGAATGAACTGTAATGGAGTGTAGAGTGTCGTTTTCTTTACAGAATAAAGACGCATTTGATATTTTTTACTGACTTTGTCCTTTCAGACAGCTGAATATACTGAAGTGGTTGTACCAATACAGTGTGTTCTCAGGGGAACCCATATACACAACATTATAAGTAGAAGTCAATAGAAAATGGGGCCATTATCATGCATATCAAAAATATAGTACTGTAAATTGTACTGCACTGTTGTAGTTACCAGTTACACCTCGATTCGTTTAAATTTGAAAGACACTTGGTGGACACTGATGGACTGTCACAATGAGACATTGAGGTATATTAATGCTGGGGCGAGTGTGACGTGTCTCACAACTCGTCACTGATTTAATCTGAGTTGAATCACTGCTGTCTCAAGGAAGCTTATTATATAGAGAAGTACTGTAGTGTCACCTCTGTTTCAACCTTGAAGCTATGTAAAATACATTAGTAGTCAAATCAATGTTGACTTTCACATTACAAGAGCTTCTTATCATGGCTGTTGTCCTAGATATGTTTGGCGTCGGCAGTGAGAAAGTGTACTTCATTGCTATGCAGGTTATTCTTGATTGATCCCAGATTAACACATATATGAATCTCTTCCTCAGATTGACGGTGTGGTGGTTGGAAATATGATTATGTCTGCATTGCAGAAAGTATTCAGGGTACATATTATCATAGCATTTCATTTTCAATTTGTTAGATTTCAGTTGTATCTAGAAATGTGGCCATGTATTAGGGCATGTGTTGCAACTGTTGTCTTGTGTTGATTTTTTTTTTTTGTCTCAGTCGAAATTCTTCCATCTTCTTTTGTGTGTATTTATTTGCTGTGTTGTAGGGTAAATCGTCATGACGACAGAACCAAATTCAGAGTCCAGCGCGGACCAGCAGGAGGCCAGTGCGGTTCCACTCCTGGAGGCGGACTCTTTCCCCCCGGCCGCCGCCCACAGTACGCCTGTCAGGAAGAAGCAGGTTAGCCACACCCACAAAAAATAGCACCGCCACAGAGTTTCTAAACCCAGAGGTGCAACATCGCGAAACTTCCGGGAACGGTTGTGAAGCAAGCCAAGTAGACACGGCCAGGGTTTGGGAAGTTAATGAGAGAAGTGAAAAATTATTCCTTATTTGTTAATTTTCTCTAAATCTAAAGGCACAACCTAGATTCGAGTCAATGACTTAAGTAGTCAAACATGTTATTACTCCAACGAAAGTGACAATCCAAATCTAAAACATTTGCATTTTCATCAAAAACACTTTATATCGAAGGAGTGCCTTTGATTTAACGGCCTGCACATGCGCAGTCCGGCACAAGATGGCCGTTAGACCTGATGACCTGTTTCTGAGCTTGAGCTTAGCTAGCCAGCGTTGCTATGACATCGCCTACAAGCAAGATCATGTATTTCTATTGGAGAAACCTATCTTCATACTGTACTGTCTTTGGCACCGTCATCCTCATTTAGCCTATACAGTAAATGACGTGGGAATAGGCTTTAAATGGCTGAATTTGAAACATTTGATACAATATCAAACAGCCACAGTAGTACTATTCAGGTTTATAATAAACAAGTGTTCAAATAATTTCTCCTTAAAGGGATACTTCTGGATTTTGGCAAAAAAAAACTTTATCTACAGCATCATGACTGGTTGTGTTCAGGCCCCATTAAAAAGTCATTTATTTTTCCCATTTAAATCATGTATTTATTATTAGGATCATCAAAAAATTGCTCCCCCTCCCGAATGTCATGATGTAATTCACACTCTGACGCAAAGAAATAAAAATAGTAAGTTAATATGAGTAGATACAGGGCTTCATTGCCAAAATCCAGAAGTATCCCATTAATATTTCCGTCACATTCATCCGGCCCACCAACTATTTATTCCACTTGACCATTCGTGTCACAACCTGTTGAGTCCAAAACAACACATTATCATAATCAACACACTTTAACATTCTCATCACAGTGCTATGTTAAAACCTGTGCCCCCCTTGTCCATAAGGGCGAGAGAGCGGAGGGAGGCGTGGTCCCACAGGAGAATCAGCTTGAGCCATCGCAGGTGGAGGAGGACAGGACCTCACACAGGTCGTCCACCAGTAAGCTGTCCAGGTCTCCCGGTGGAGGCCGGAGCGTCCGCAGCTACAAGACCATGCAGTGCAAGGTCACCCTGCTTGATGGCTCCGACTACACCTGTGTGGTGGAGGTGGGTGGAGGGGGTCACCACTTGGGGTTGAGGGGAGTTTTGCAGGTAGGTGGGTTAACGTGCGTGTAGGGATGGGTTGGTGTGTGTGTGTGCGTGTGTTGCAGAGTTCACCAGGGATCAGAGGGGGCAGGACATGTATTTATCAAAGTTAGTCTCACTGACTTATCATTTCTTTCTCAAGTCATACTTTGTGGGGTTGGCTCAAAGTTGTCTTGAAATGTTTTTTTATCACGCTGAATTGATGACGTCTCATTCTACAAAGTCATCTCTGTCTACATGAATTGAGTGGACATTAATGGTCTTGTTCTACGGGAAGACTAATGCTGACAATATAGGTTAGCAATCTTATCTATATGCATGGCTGTTCCTTTATTTCCTGTATTATCTGATCTTAACATAATCAAAGACTATGGAAGCTTGCCCCAATGGAATTCACTCTGCTTTTAACATTATTGTAATAAGCTCCCCTTAGACCTAATACTTGGCTGTATACATTGAAAAACACCCCATACCCCACTGGTGCATAAATCAGACCGTTTTTTGGCCAACACCGGCGTTTTCCCTCTAAGCAGACATCCATCACTCTGTATAAATCTGTCCATTCCTACACATTTACTGCTTTGTCTCCACAAAAAACAGAGGTTCTGTTCTTCAGCTTCCAGCCAACTCTGTCGACCAACTACTGGAGAGAAACCAATCTATTAGTGCAGTTTGAGCCCCAGGCTGGATATGGCCAGATTAGTCGGTACATTCAATGGAAAAAGATAAAGCATTGTGGCCGGTTGGCTCGGTCGTTTGTTGGTCGCTCTGTGTAGGTGGCCATGGGAAAGCGACACTGCGAAGAGAGGGGTGTGGCTCCGGGCTAAACATGTTGCAGTGATTATTGACTGGCTCTTTCCCTGGCAGAGAGGACAGAGGAGAGATAGGGGGGGAGAAAGGTGGATAAGAGAGGGGAGGAGAGCAATGAGGGAGGAGAGGACAGAAAAGGAAGAGAAGGGATAAGGCAGGGGAGGAGAGATATGGTAATGTTTTGGGGGGATAGAGGTTAGGAGTGAGGGGATAGAGGTCAGGAGAGAGGGGAAAGGAGAGGTAGAGAGGAGAGTGGAAAGGCTTGAGGGGAGAAGGGAGATGGATACACTCAGTAGAAAAAAGGGTTCCAAAAGGTTTCTTTGGTTGTCCTTTTTGGTTCCACATAGAACAAATGTCGGTTCCATGTAGACCCCTCTGGGAAAAGTGTCTACATTGAACCCAAAAGGGTTCTGCCTGGAACCAAAAAGGGTTCTTCAAAGGGTTCTCCTATGGGGACAACCGAATAACCCTTAGATTGTAGATAGTACCTTTAGAGAGAGGTAAGAGAGGGGCAAGAAGTTTACTGAGGGGATAAAAAGAGAGAAGCGGGTGATAGCGTGACATCCCCTCCTCTCTCGCAGTGACATGCACAGTGTCACGTCTGTCACAGGCCACTCCGCTTCTGGGTCACATGGTCTGAATCATCAATGTCGCTCTAACCTCCCAAGTCACCTCTACAACACTCCACTTAACTATCCATCAGCCCCATCAATGTCACAACAACACTCCTGAATCCAAATCCCCCCCTCGCCCCTACCGACTCGCTCGGAGGGCCCTCCGTTGTAACGTGTTGCTGACAGAACTCTGAGAACGACTTCCAGTGTGAGTGGCGATGGGATCAATAAACCCATCAACTTCAGGACACACTCGTTAAATCGTTTTTTAAAAGCATGAAATTCAAATGAACAAATCCTCCCTGTTGTTTTACAAGATATAAACTCAGTAACAGTAGCTAATACATGTGGCGTATAATTAGGCACGCCTCTCCATTCTTTAGTAGCAAATTGCGCCAACTCCATAGATATTGCGGTGCGTGTCGGGATAGTACTTCACTCTGAAGCCTTGCTGGCTTGGCCGAAGCGGCTATCGGAAGGTCTAATTAGCCCCTAAACCCTTGATCATTTTCGGTCTCTCAGCTTTGGGACACGTGTGCATTTGGCGGAGGCGCACGGGAGCGAACAAATGGAGGGCCAAGGAGAAGGGAGTGATTTGAGATAGAGCCCTAGTAATGGATGTAGCGCGGTAGAGGAGCTAGGGAAGTGGAAACACCTTTATCTCTCCATCTCTGTTTGTCCTCATTGTTCAGGAGCTACATTCTTTGTTTGGATGTTGTTTGGGTCACTCAGACAGTGAGTGACATCGCTGAAGTGCTCCTTCTGGTGATTGGAAGGGGAAATTAAGGCTGCAGAGATTATCCTCTTTAGCGTTAGCTGTTAGCTGCCCATGGCTAATGCACATAGTTTATATTGTTCCTATATTACTGGGTGTTTAATAAGGTTGTGGTGGTTAAGTGGTACCCCAAGTACAGGTCGACCGATTATGATTTTTCAACGCCGATACCGATTATTGGAGGACAAAAAAAGCCAATACTGAATAATCGGCCAATTTTTAAAAAACATTATTTGTAGTAATGACAATTACAACAATACTGAATGAACACTTATTTTAACTTAATATAATACATCAATGAAATCAATTTAGCCTCAAATAAATAATGAAACATGTTAAATTTGGTTTAAATAATGCAAAAACAAAGTGTTGGAGAAGAAAGTAAAAGTGCAATATGTGCCATGTAAGAAAGCTAACATTTAAGTTCCTTGCTCAGAACATGAGAACATATGAAAGCTGGTGGTTCCTTTTAACATGGGTCTTCAATATTCCCAGGTAAGAAGTTTTAGGTTGTAGGTATTATAGGAATTATAGGACTATTTCTCTCTATACCATTTGTATTTCAGATACCTTTGACTATTGGATGTATTGCCAGTGTAACAGTATAGCTTCCGTACCTCTCCTCGCTCCTACCTGGGCTCGGACCAGGAACACAACGACAACAGCCACCGTTGAAGCAGCGTTTACCCATGCAGAGCAAGGGGAACAACTACTCCAAGTCTCAGAGCGAGTGACGTTTGAAACGCTATTAGCGCACACCCCGCTAACTAGCTAGCCATTTCACATCACATCGTTACACCAGCCTAATCTCGGGAGTTGATAGGCTTGAAGTCATAAACAGCAGAGCTGCTGGCAAAACGCACGAAAGTGCTGTTTGAATGAATGCTTATGAGCCTGCTGGTGCCTACCATCGCTCAGTCAGACTGCTCTATCAAATCATAGACTTAATTATAACATAATAACACACAGAAATGCGAGCCTTAGTTCATTAATATGGTCGAATCCAGAAACTATCATCTCGAAAACAAGACGTTTATTCTTTCAGTGAAATACGGAACCGTTCCGTATTTTATCTAACGGGTAGCATCCATCAGTCTAAATATTCCTGTTACATTGCACAACCTTCAATGTTATGTCATAATTACGTAAAATTCTGGCAAATTAGTTCTCAATGAGCCAGACGGCCCAAACTGTTGCATATACCCTGACTCTGCGTGCAATGAACGCAAGAGAGGTGACACAATTTCACCTGGTTAATATTGCCTGCTAACCTGGATTTCTTTTAGCTAAATATACAGGTTTAAAATATATAGTTCTGTGTATTGATTTTAAGAAAGGCATTGGTGTTTATGGTTAGGTACACGTTGGAGCAACGACAGTCCTTTTTCGCGAATGTGCACTGTATCGATTATATGCAACGCACGACACGCTAGATAAACTAGTAATATCACCAACCATGTGTAGTTATAACTAGCGATTATGATTGGTTAAGTTCAATGCTAGCTAGCAGCTTACCTTGGCTTCTTACTGCATTCGCGTAACAGGCGGGCTCCTCGTGAGGCAGGTGGTTAGAGCGTTGGACTAGTTAACCGCAAGGTTATCAAGATTGAATCCCTGAGCTGACAAGGTAAAAATCTGTCGTTCTGCCCCTGAACAAGACAGTTAACCCACCGTTCCTAGGCCGTCATTGAAAATAAGGATGTGTTCTTAACTGACTTGCCTAGTTAAATAAAGATTAAATAAAGGTGTAAAAAAATAAAGAAAAGAAAAACGGCCAAATCGGTGTCCAAAAATACAGATTTCCGATTGTTATGAAAACTTGAAATTGGCCCTAATTAATCGGCCATTCTCATTAATCAGTCGACCTTTAACCCCAAGAGGTTGTACGACCTGGGAAATCGCTTGACTGCATTTCACAGTAAATCACGGAGATGAGCATTTTCCTCATTTATACAGTACAGTCGGAAATGATCTTTTTCCACATTTTGTTACGTTACAGACTTATTCTAAAATGGATTACATCATTTATCTTTTTCTCATCAATCGACACACAATACCCCATAATGACAGAGAAAAAACAGGTTTTTAGAAATATCACATTTACATAAGTATTCAGACCCTTTACTCAGTACTTTGTTGAAGTACCTTTGGCAGCGATTACAGCCTCAAGCCTTCTTGGGTATGACGCTACAAGCTTGTATTTGGGGAGTTTCTCACATTCTTTTCTACAGATCCTTTCAAGCTCTGTCAGGTTGGATGGGGAGCGTTGCTGCGCTGCTATTTTCAGTTCTCTCCAGAGATGTTCGATTGGGTTCAAGTCCAGGCTCTGGCTGGGCCACTCAAAGACATTCAGAGACTTGTCCCGAAGCCACTCCTGCGTTGTCTTGGCTGTGTGCTTAGGGTCATTGTCCTGTTGGAAGGTGAACCTTTTCCCCAGTCTGAGGTCCTGAGTGCTCTGGAGCAGGTTTTCATCAAGGATCTCTCGGTACTTTGCTCCGTTCATCTTTCCCTTGATCCTGACTAGTCTCCCAGTTCCTGCCGCTGAAAAACATCCCCACAGCATGATGCTGCCTCCACCATGCTTCACTGTAGGGATGATGCTAGGTTTCCTCCAGACGTGACGCTTGGCATTCAGGCCAAGGAGTTCGATCTTGGTTTCGTCTGACCAGAGAATCTTGTTTCCCATGGTTAGAGTTCTTTAGCTGCCTTTTCGCAAATTCATAACCGGCTGTCATGTGCCTTTTACTGAGGAGTGGCTTCCGTCTGGTCGCTCTTCCATAAAAGCCTGGTTTGTGGATTGCTGCTGAAATGGTTGTCCTTCTGGAAGGTTATCACATCTCCACAGAGGGACTCTAGAGCTCTGTCAGAGTGATCATCTAGTTCTTGATCACCTCCCTGGTCAAGGTCCTTCTCCCCTGATTTGCAAATAAATTCATTAAAAATCCTACAATGTGATTTTCTGGATTTTCTTTTCTCATTTTGTCTGTCATAGTTGAAGTGTACCTCTCTCATCTTTTGAGAGAGAAGTGGGAGAACTTACACAATTGGTGGCTGACTAAATACTTTTTTGCCCCACTGTACACACACAGTTATTTTGTACTTTGTTTAGCTTGGATGGTATAACTTCTGTATAGCCCATCTCAAGTATTCATTCTGACATTTGGTTTGTTTTAACACACCTAGCTACTACTCCAGAAACACTACAAAATAACCCAGTTTTACCACACCTAGTCCTCTACAAAAAACATTACAAAATATAACCATTCAAATCTTTGTCCGTTTCAAGGTGACATATTTGGAAGAAGTCTACTGTGTCAGCCCCTTTTACCCCTGGCTTAATTGGACTATTTTTACAAAGCGTTAAGGCATGTTGCTAATTTAGAGCTAGCAATAGGAGCCTCACAGGTTGACGTATCGTGGTTCTGAAAGCCTTGGATCTCGCCCTGCGAGGGCCAGGCAAGGTAACAGCCATTAGTACAGGGATCATGATGTGACACAACATGGTGTGATGCTGGGAGATGGGGGTGGAGCCCTTTTGACAGGCAACCCCCTCCCCCTGTAGAGAGTGGAGTTATGGTAGGAAGACTGGCACCCACAGCGGCAGACATGACTGTGTGTGTGTGTGTGTGTGTGTGTGTGTGTGTGTGTGTGTGTGTGTGTGTGTGTGTGTGTGTGTGTGTGTGTGTGTGTGTGTGTGTGTGTGTGTGTGTGTGTGTGTGTGTGTGTGTGTGTGAGTGTGTCTGAATACTCTTTCCAGTGCCTATCTTTCATTAAATGGCTCCTGACCCCGTTGGAGGAATACATCACAATTTAGCGCAGTGACACACCATTATCATTCAGGAGGGGTTAGATAATAGAAAAATGGTCCGCCGCAGTACTCTGTCCAATGTATGTTTGTAGCATTTCTAGAATAAGAGTTTTTCATGTGCTTTTCTGTGCAGAAACGGGAGAGAGGCCATGTGTTATTCCACAAAGTTTGTGAGCAGCTTAACCTCCTGGAAAAGGACTACTTTGGCATCACATTCCGGGATATCGAAAACCAAAAGGTGGAATTTCTCTTTTTGATTTTTCTGTGTAATTAGGGGTATTTTGGTTATTTTGTAGAGGTGAATTGACACTGTCCTCTTGAATTCTCCCAGAACTGGTTAGACCCATCTAAAGAGATGAAGAAACAGATCAGAGGTGTGTGGAATATGGGTATTTGGATATTATTTCTCTGCATGGTTTGAATGTTAGCCAGCATGCTAGTTACTCAGGCTGAAAGGATCTATCCTACTGTTCAATGGTCATTTGAATGACCCGCTTGTTTTTGTACGCTCCAGGAGTCGCCTGGAATTTTTCATTCAACGTGAAGTTTTACCCTCCAGACCCTGCCCAGCTGTCTGAGGATATTACAAGGTAACACTTTCTCTAGTTTCACCTTCTGGAAGCTGTCCACTAGGTCCTTTTTCAAGATGTTTGCTATTTTTGTACCTTTGGGATGTCTACATTCACCAAATAGCTGTCTGAGTCACCTGGGATGTTTTTATTCTTCTGTCCTCAGGGTTTTACATTAGCATAATGACACATTTTTTTAATCAATTCATTACTGTGCTTTGTGCATTTGGCTGCCAATTAACTCTCTCGTTCTCTTTTTTTCCTTTCTCTCACACTTATTTTTCTCCGACAAACTCCCTTCCTCACTCCCCTTTCTCTTCCCCACCACTCTTTCTCTGTCCCTCACCCTTCCTCCCCCTCTCACTCTCAGATATTACCTGTGCCTCCAGTTGAGAGATGACGTGGTGTCGGGGCGTCTGCCCTGCTCCTTTGCCACCCACACGGTGCTGGGATCCTACACAGTCCAATCAGAGCTGGGGGACTACGATCCAGAGGAGTCTGGGACCGACTATGTCAGCGAGTTCCGCTTTGCCCCCAACCAAACCAAGGAGCTGGAGGAGAAGGTCATGGACCTGCACAAGAACTACAAGTCAGTCTGTCTGTCTGTCTGTCTGTCTGTCTGTCTGTCTGTCTAGAACAACAAGTCAGTCTGTCTGTCTAGAACTACAAGTCAGTCTCTGTCTGTCTGTCTAGAACTACAAGTCAGTCTCTGTGTCTAGAACTACAACTCAGTCTATTTGTCTGTCTGTCTACATTTTTCTGTCTTTCTGTCTATATAACCTATTGGAAGAGACGGTCATGGACTGAACAGTTACTGTATAAAAAAAAACATACAAAACCCTCTGTGTGTGTTTGTCTCTCTCTCCAGAGGAATGATGCCAGCTGAGGCTGAGATGCACTTCCTCGAGAACGTGAAGAAGCTGTCCATGTACGGAGTGGACCTTCACCATGCCAAGGTAAAGGGGCCGTATTCAACTTATACAAACACCTGTTATTGACCCCAACCCTGTTGTTGTTGTTTTTTCAAAATGTCTGCTCTGCCATGAATTGAAAAAGCCCTGTTGTTATGACCTGCATGATTCTGCCTGGTTCCCTGTCCTTTGACTGCCAGCAGCTTGAATAGCCATTTGGATCTTTGTTGTTTGAATCCTTAGATCCAAACCATGGTGTTATGTACTGCCCTAAGTGACACATCAAACCCCACAAGTGCAGGGAATGAAGGATACCACTTACATAGGCTTTGAAATGAACTCATTTAACCTTGCTACCAAATGCATTATTTTAGCCTGTCAAAGGTGCATACACTTTTTATGGTCTGCGTATCACTAGCTAATGTCCTCTCTGTTTTGTGTTAAATTTTGTTCTAGTTGTTGCTGTGTGCCTCGGTTGGTTGTTAATGTTGTTTGCAATGTCAGCTGGGAATGACATTTTAGGACTAACTAATCACCTATCTACACAACACTGTTATATAACCAAGCAAATCAAAAACTGGCCCAATTCACTGGCATAGATTTTAATGGACATGGCACGGTTAGATAAAAGAACATTGTCAGATTGAATATACTCAAGAAGCAATAGGAGAGGAGAAAGAGCTTATTTTAGATTTTAGCTGAACCTTTTACAAATATGGTTATTTTTTGTCTTTATCGAAGAAACATTGTTTGGAAAATTGTATTTCTTTTGCCAGCCATGTAAATATAGCCTGACCCAGCTATGTAATGTGGGTTATATCATCTGACCTCATGTAACCCCAACGCACCATGAGGAAAAATCGTTCACCAAAAACCGTTTCACAACACCTCCTAGCACCAATTGCATCAGAGAGTAAACAGTGTTTTGTCATGAAAAAAAAACATGAAATAATGACATGCACTTATGATTTTAATTCATAACCAAATAAGAAGGGAACACATAAAAACACTCATAACAGACTCACTGATGGCATGGAAACTTTCCCTCCGTTTGGTCAGATCAGACTGTTTTTATCTTTTCTTGTCTTATTCTTACTGAATGGCCTAGTTGGTAGGAAGCCTGTTTGAGTGCTTGTCTCCAGCTAAGGGCGAGGTAAGGCTTGCATTTTGTTTGTGTGTATGTAAAGTTACATGTATGTTAGATGTGTTCCTGTCTGAAAACCCCTGTCTTCGTGCATGACCATGGACTGTTAGAGTCCATCGTTTAGGGCTGTGGGTTTGTCTCACCACAATTTCAAGTTGATATTGTGGATGATTGTAATTGTAATTTCTTAGGTGGCTGTTGTGAGGTGTAGGATATCGCCCCCCCCCCATGGTATACTGCATCCCCTCATAGCCCCAGTGCTCATATCCCACAAACAGGGAGTTGTGGACCACCCTCTGTCCCCCCATCTGCTCTGTGGCAGCCTGACTGTGCTCATCTGCAGACTTTAAGACCTTTTGGGGAAGGCCTCATCATTGTGATGTCATGTGACTAGTATTTGCCATTTTAACCCCACATTTAGGCTACATCCAATATCCACATTAACATGCCTCTTGAATGAAGCAACTAGGCATGTGGTATGCTAGTGTGGACATTGGAACATAGAATTAGACTTTAGACAGAGTAGATGAAAATACCTAGGCTTTGCTCGTTACTACCATAGAACTACTTTTAAATAGCTATGACACGTACATCACTGTGCTCTGTAAATTGGCTCTCAATTGCTTCCTCCCCTCATCTCCTTAACTTCATCTGCACTGATTGGAACATGACAGGTAAAAACATTATGGTGCAAGATCATGATTAGGCTGGCTTTCACCTGCTCAGTTCTTTCAGCTGAGTGCAAGGAGAGGAGGCAAGGAGAGGACAGACTTCTTAGACAATTGAGAAAGAGCCCAATACTTGCTCCTGGCTAAGCCAGACAGATATCTAGTGAAAGTAGGAGCTGTGAAAAGAGGCGATTTAGGATAAATAATTGGTTTCCGGAAATGTAGGTCATTTTCTTGTCTCTTGAGTTCTTGGTTTGGCGACGATTTGTGAAATATGTTCATCAACATTACGACAGCTCTCATTATGTTTTCATTTCAATTATCCTTTTTTTAGAAAGCTCATTTGAATCCTTCATTGAATAATGCATTGTATTTGGCTTGCCGTATCGCCAGTCATCTCAGGCTGCCTCACTTCTTTGTAGGAGAAAGTGGTGGTGTCTGATAATGTCAACCATTTTTGTTTTAAACAATCAGAAACTTTTTTTAGCCTGGTTGTCAATCTGTTTTGGCATTAGTCAACTACTCTGCTGTTATCATGTTTGGTAGAGTCTAGAAAGGATTAGGAATAAGTCTATAGGCATACTGTAGACCAGAGCTATTAGAACTCCAGGCCTGGAGGAACGAAACACTTCTAGACTCTCTGGGCCAATCAGTGACATTCAATCAATCAATGAATTACTAGTTAGTAAACAAAACCAGGAGCCCTTTGGCCCTTCGGGCATGAAGTTGAATAGCCCTGCAGACAGTAAACTAAGGACAACAACCAATAGGTGAGCTGGCTAAGACCAAAACTGACTGACACCTAGGCTTCCTCAATGTGAGATTAGTAACAAAATTCCACAAACTTGACCAAAGTTCCCATGTTTTTTCAGAAATCCCACTTTGTGGAAGTTTCAGGAATTTTGCAACCCGGAGTCTCGTTTGAGTAGTGTCAGGTTGTTAACCACGCTTCCTGACATTCCTTCCCAGGATTCCGAGGGTGTTGAGATCATGTTGGGCGTGTGCTCCAGTGGTCTTCTGATCTACCGCGATCGCTTGCGCATCAACAGGTTCGCCTGGCCCAAGGTCCTCAAGATCTCCTACAAAAGGAATAATTTCTACATCAAAATACGCCCTGGAGAGGTAAGCATATCAGTATAAGGCCCTGCTGACATGAAAGCAATTTCCCGATCCTGTTTCATGTATGAAGGTAGTATGCACATCACATAGAATGGCATCACATAGAATAGCATCACATAGAACAGGGTTCCCCAACTGGTGGCCCGTGTGCCGAATTTGGCCCACGGGTGGTTTTATTTGGCCCTCCAAGTATTCAGAGCAAAAATAAATACAACATTTATTGTTGGAAATAAAATACTGTAAAAACACCAGGAAATTAGCTCCAAGTGATTTTAATTTAAGAAATCTGTTCCTAAGTATTCCCACGCATAAGAGAGAGACACATGATCATATAGAAATGTATGCAAGGTTTGAAATGATTATCTTTTAATCTAACATTATATCTGTTTGGAATTGTTGCAGTCAACAAATTATATGTTCCGGCACCCCGACCATCCGCTCAAGCAAGAAATTGTCCCGCGGCTGAATCTAGTTGATGATCCCTGTGTTTGTGTGTTTTTTCTGTATGTTTTGTCATCAGTTTGAGCAGTTTGAAAGTACAATTGGGTTCAAGCTCCCCAACCATAGGGCGGCCAAGAGATTATGGAAGGTTTGCGTGGAGCACCACACCTTTTTCAGGTGAGACCTGGACCACCACCTCAACGTGTGGTGGCCCAAGACATCTGCCATTTCAGTGAAGGGTTTTGGATGTAAATCCATAGTCATTGAACATTGTCTTGGTTAACTTCATGCTGGGTTGGAACAATTGCCTGCACACACTGCTTCCCTCCAGGACCATTTGCCCATCCCTGCTGTAATTGTGTGTCTTTCTTGACCTCTAGGTAGATTAATGTCTCCTCTTTGTTCTCCTGCCCTCAACATTCCTCTCTGTCCTCTAGGTTGGTGTCTCCAGAAACTCCCCCCAAGAAGTTCCTAAACCTGGGTTCTAAGTTCCGCTACAGCGGGAGAACCCAGGCCCAGACTCGACGAGCGAGCTCCCAGATCGTCCGCCCAGCGCCCTGCTTTGAGCGCTCCACCAGCAAGCGCTACATCATGTCTCGCAGCCTGGACGGAGGTTTGTAGTCCCATCAACCTTTCTCTTTGAAGTGGTTAGGAATGAAGGAGGATTGTATCACATTTCTCCCCATAGAGTTTGAGTTGGGGAAGCATACTGCAGGACAAAGCAAGCTACAAAACATTATTAAACAACCAAACCTAAATCAGCGCACTTATGAAAATCATATGTTGCCCTTGTCCTCCGTGTTCATGTCCACACTTTTCTGAAGTATTTGTTTCTAAGCTGTCGAAGTCAGAGGGATTTACAGTATCCAGAGATGTTTTTACATGCATCTCAGGCACCATTCAATCAATGCACCCATTTGTCATAATGGCCATACCACTGCACACCTTGTGACATCTGTCAATCAATCACACTTGATTTGGTCTTCACATTGAAATTCACTCAAGTCCTCCCAGACCTGTCATTGGCTTACAAGTGTCACTGGTGTGAATAGGGAATACTTTCCCTTGAATATCCCTAGAACGATAGTTGATATTCTCCACAGAGCCATTTTGGTCGCCGTTTGTCTTGAAAGTTGTCGCTTGCTTGACAGCTTCAACATTTCCTAGTCTAGATGAACGCTTAAGAGAACCTCCGTAAGCAGCCGTGCTGTGAAGGCTCAAAAGCCTCAGTACGCCGCTCAGACTAATTACAGTTTTTAGCCATTGTTATCTTCGCCGCTCTGCACTCACAATGCCTTTTCATCCCCTGGAAGCACCCAGGGCCGTCCCTCACTCCCCTGTCTTTATCAACCAGTCCCAAACCACGGGTAAAGTCCTTTATTTTTCAAGCCAGTTCACAGAGGAAGCCGCAGATAAATGGCTCGTAATGACAATGGCTATGTATGAAGAGAGAATCAAAAATATTGTTTATTTTATATCCCCTTCTGAGGGAACGGATACTCGCCACAGGGATTTACCAGGCACCCCATTGTGTTGTTTTGTCATCTTCGCTTGACGATGCACCCTCTGCTTTTGTTCTCCCCCGTTCGCTGATTAATTGGAGAATTGAGTTTTTTATTGTATTTATGCTGCCGCCCCTCCCATGTCATATCTGAGCTGTGACGAAAACCTGTCCGTTTGAATGCAAATGTTGCTGTTTCATTTAGGAATAAAGAGCTTTTTTGGCGGGATTTCACTAGCTAACTGACTTGAAAGAGAGACTCGGCCAATTGGCTGTGATATCAATTGAATATGAGCCGCCCCGGGGCCCATATTAGTTTCAGACTCCATCAGTATCATTGGACCTAAAAGGCAACATTGATTTTTCTGTCTCAACCCTTCATTGATGGGAGAAAGTTTAGTGTCTGACTGTCTGTTCTCATCCCATCAGAAAGTGTATCCATTCAGTGTCTTAGTCTTAAGAGGCTTTCCATAATACTGTGAACCAGACAACTTACACATCCTTTAACGTTCATGTATTCAAATCCATAGTCAATAACTCTACAAAATTATTATATAAACAAACAATATTCTCTCCCTCTTTCTCCCAAGTGCTCAGCTGACTACCTAATGCTCAGCTTTGAATAATATTATGTGTTATGTTAATGTTGAATCTTCCCCCGTGATATTGAATTTCTATGCAATCCTCCTCAGCTCCGCAGAGTACACCCAAAAGGAGTTCACCCAATAGGAGTTCACCCAAAAGGAGTTCACCCAATAGGAGTTCACCCAAAAGGAGTTCACCCCAAAAAACTGTATCACCAAGAATTAAACCACCTTCTAGTTTAAACGGCACTAAACCAACAGGTAGATATTATGCACTGTGTCTCTCTGTACGTGCTAACAGTAGATGTAGCCCCTGAGCTAACGATGCCTGCTAGTTAATGATCCCATCTCTGCTTCTTTCCTTTGACTTTTTCCAACGGTAGCCATTTGGTTTTGTATTTTGGGCCCTGGTTACAGACACCCCTCGGTGCTGATCAGGCTTGCGCTGCATGCTCCCATGCTAATTGGGGGTCTCCCGAGCATGTGAACGCACCATGGCCCTCCCTTCATAGCTGTTCACTTGTAGTTGTTTGTTTGAAAAAAAATGGAGAAAAAAATCCCAGCCTTGTTCTGTTAGCTTGGCCGCTAATGGCTTATGTGGCCTGGATCTATAAAGAGACTCAGCAATCGCTCGCTCATTCTCCCAGCTCGTTACATTGATTCAGAGTGCTTTTTGTGCTGTCAGTGACGTAGGGAGATGATATAAGTTAACATAGTTACAGTAGTCATTTTTTAAGATATGTGTTTTATCCCTGAATGATCAACAAAGCTAATAAGCTGTGTTCTAAGTTCACAACAGGGATGCAGTGCATGTTTTGTCTGAGCTGACTCATAGCAATGATGGAATATTAAATGTTTCTAATTTACCAGCACACCCAATACCATATCATCTGCCAACTGCATATTTTTCCCCCTTCCTCGTTTAGGTTCTGACGCAGTAGTTTTTATGTTGGTATTTAAGTGCATGCAGTTTGAGCCTTTCATTATCAGTCAATGGGAGGAATTCAAAAGCTGCAGTCAATTAGAGAATGTTTGTAAGTACGGCCCATAGAGGAGCTGAAAAATGACAGCTTATCAGGGATTGCTGTCTAATGTTAATTGAAAATTGATGATGAGGGTAGTCACCCTAGCATTTAAACCTCTGCATGGAAACTGATATAGCAATTTATATATATATATATATTTATATATACATATACATATATATATATATATATACATATACATATATATATATATATAGCCTTTTCTCATAAATCTGGAGCGTGGTATTTTGTTAGGTGCGTACTGTTGTGACTGAAACCCTTGATGATATCGATTTTAATATATAATACTGCTTATGAGATGCTTTTCATTTCAAACCACACAATGATTATGGAGTATTGGCTTTAATTACAGATCAAGGCTAATATCTGAATGAAAAGCTCTGACGTTGATAATAATAGTGTTATTATCAATGGGAATGGGATTTAATGCGTGTTTTTAGGTTGATCTTCCATGAGTCTATGGTTGTGATGACTGTGCTGATACAACCTGCAGCTTATTACATTCACGCTCCAACCTGCTAACGTGCAATGTTACCTCAGTTAGAGGAAAATGACAATTCCTTAATGCAAAATGCTGTGTGTGTGTGTGTGTATGTGTGTGTGGGTATGTGCGTGCCTGTGTGCGTGCGTGTGCATGCATGTGCGTCTATGTGCATGCTTCAGAGATGGGCTCGGATCTATACGGAAGGGCGAAGGGCATTGCCGTGAGTGACCTCATCACCACAGTGACACCGGAGAAAAAGGTGGAAGAGAGGAAGGCAGAGGAAGAGGTGGAAGTAGAGGTGCAGGTGGAGGTGGAGGAGGAAGACGAGACCACGAAAGCCACCGAGATGTCTCAGCCAAGTCCAACCTCTCCCATTCGACATGACACCAAGGTATAGTTCTCCACACCCAATCAATTATCTCTGTCCTCAGTCCACCCCTGAGCTCTCTCTATAATACATTAAAACAAATTCCTCTGAGTGCCCAGATTCCACTCTGAAAACGAAAGCTGTTTAATGCCGGAGCCCAGAGTGTAACCTAGCTATGCCAGCCAGAGCTATTCTGTCAGACAGACTAGAGCCAGGTGGCCATCATTTTTCCAAGGTAGTGAAGCATTACAAATCTCATTGTCTGGGAATGCCGTCCTGTGCTTTCACGCTCTGCCACGCTCTCTATCAGGTAGGCAGGGCCCTGATAACTCACTAATGGAGAACTCAGAGTCCCCGAACCTGAACTGTCTCTACTCTGCCTGAAAGGCAACTTCAGATCAGTGCCAGAAGACTCGGAAAAAGGCAGGGACAGACTATTTCAAATGTAGAAATTAAAAGTGCTTGTTTAGACGTGATGTTCATTCATTGTGAAAGTTGATGACGAGGAGCTTAAACTTAATTAACTTTGGCAGATGTAATGTCTATAGTTACTCGTTACCTAGGAGAAGAGTTCTTAGTAGAGTCCTAATGCTTATTGTGAAAGGGCAAACTGCTAACTAATTTAATTTGTGATGAAAATTGATAAGGCAGGAGAACAACCTCTAGCTGGTGGAGTCATCTGTAATGTATTCTAATGGAATGATGTTGACATAGGTCTTCTGAATATGTTTTAATGCATTTCCTGATGGGTTTTTTTAACCCCGAAAATGGTTTACAATCACTACTTTGTTGAACCACTTTGCTAATGGCTCATGTTTTGGTAAAAATGAGTTCTGGGAAAAACTACATTCAACCCTAACTGCCACGGTTCTCTTTCTCCTCACACTTGTCCATTGGATGTTCTACTGTGTTACTACTAAACAGACGGAACTGACTGACACTTGTGTCGATGGTGAACTGACAGCTACTGAGGTTTGTACCACGGGTAGACACTTCACCTCAACTCTCATCTGTTCTTGTAGAAGTCTTATGTTCTTTAGTTCCATATTTCTATTTCAACAATATCGGACTGTCTGATTATCCATTCAATGCGTTATTTGATAGTTTCTCTTATAAGCTATAACCTGTTGTGTTGTATTGCGGTTTTGATATCAAATTCCCTCTCTGTGCTTCCACTGCTGCCAGTCGGACCAAGACGACGAGTCTGAGTTAAAGACTCAGGTATATTAACTAGTGTATGGTGCCTTAACTCTCATTTCATCCACAGCTCGTCAAACGATCATTTCATCCGCAACCTGTGAACCTGGGATTCAAAATCACTGTAGGCTTCACAATCAAGATCTGCAATCTATGAGGAGATGTGGATTTTATATGCAACAACATCTAAATGACTGTCATTTTCCTTCCAGAACAGTTTCATAAGGCGAATTAAAGGAGAGAATGTGTTTGTCAGACATAGTGTGCTGATGTTAGAGGTTGGTACAGTATGGAATGCCAGGCTAGTGCATGGAGATTGGTGACATTTTGGTCAAGGACTAGGTTTGGCCAGTAACAGTGGATTTCCCATTTTGACCACAATAACATATTGTTTTGAACTGTCCAATGTTGATTCACTAGCTAACATACTTAGTAAGCATGGAGTGTTTTGGGGGTGATTTAGTTTTTGCTGTAATACATTAATGTGATATGCTAGATTGGGAGTTATTGCTTATAAATAGAGAATAAGATGAATTAAGGTTCAATTGATGTCTATGAATACTTCTTTACAAAGAGGTGAATCTTAACTTTCACTTCAGTTAAATTTGTACTTATTCATGCATTGATGTCTATGTGAGACTAAGTGAAAAATTGACCTTATGAATTATCCACATTTTGTGGTGAATCCTAGGTATACAAGAGAGGCAAATGCATTGCAGTGTTCTTTTGAATGCATGTTCTGCCTGTTTTGGATAGATTATGCCGTATATACAGCTCATTACACTGCACTGCACCTGTGAACATAATATAAACATACATCAAAGTAATGGACATTATGTTTGTCAATCTGTCACCAAGACGATACTTAGCCACGCAACTTCAATAGCAGCACACAAGCTGCACTCACAAAGATTCAGAATTGTAATTTCGTCTCATAGTACACCGTTGATTTCCTATTGCGTTTGCATTGCAGAACTCATTCACTACTTCATTTTGTTTTTAAAGGATTGATTTGTAGCTTGCTGACTAGCGTCCAGTAGCATATTTTTTTCAATAGAATGTTATTTTCTGTATTGTTCAAAAACATGGCCATAAATGTTAAACAGCCTGAAAGAACAGGACACAATACTCTGACATTAAATTGATATCCATACACGTTTAAAATCTAGAATTAGCAGTAGCATCAGTCAAATGACTTCTCTTTCTGTTCCTCAGGACACAGTGGGCACGCCAGAGGAGCTGTTGAAACACGCAACCAACATCAGCGAGCTCAAGAGGTCGTTCCTGGAGACGGGTGCCGACACGGCCGGCCTCACCGAGTGGGAGAAGAGGCTGTCCTCGTCCCCCCTGCGTTCGCTGCGTCTCGACGAAGCCCCTATGATCGAACCACTGGAGCTCGATGAAGTACCGGTAAATTCACTGTCAAATCGGAAACGGACTGAATAGAGAGGGGGGAGGCATTCATACATCGTTTAGAGACCCCTGTGTTTTAATTACACATTTAGTAGAACCTCAGTGGGTGAAAACACGTAGAATTAGAAATCCGGTAACATGTAATCCATGGGTGGACATTATGCTGCTTTTTGTTCCATCCTGCTCTAACACACCTGGTTCTACTAATCAGCTGCTCATTAGCTCCTTGATAAGCTGAATCAAGTTTAAAACTGCTGGAAGTACACACACTACTATCCTGACTTAAAGAGAAATAGCATCCTTGCTTTTGATAGGACATGATTTGAAGGTTGAGATGTGCCTTCTGCATTGTGAGAAGGTTGACATGTGCCTGCTGCAGTGTGAGAAGGTTGACATGTGCCTGCTGCAGTGTGAGAAGGTTGACATGTGCCTGCTGCATTGTGACAGGTGCCTGCTGCAGTGTGAGAAGGTTGACATGTGCCTGCTGCAATGTGAGAAGGTTGACCCTGCTGCAATGTGAGAAGGTTGACATGTGCCTGCTGCATTGTGAGAAGGTTGACATGTGCCTGCTGCAATGTGAGAAGGTTGACATGTGCCTGCTGCATTGTGAGAAGGTTGACATGTGCCTGCTGCATTGTGAGAAGGTTGACATGTGCCTGCTGCAATGTGAGAAGGTTGACATGTGCCTGCTGCATTGTGAGAAGGTTGACATGTGCCTGCTGCAATGTGAGAAGGTTGACATGTGCCTGCTGCATTGTGAGAAGGTTGACATGTGCCTTCTGCAGTGTGAGAAGGTTGAGATGTGCCTTCTGCAGTGTGAGAAGGTTGAGATGTGCCTGCTGCAATGAATGAGATCCCTCCTCTCCATGTCAAATCTCAGGAGACTGGGGCCTCTACCGTGTCTCCTTGAAAAGCTACTCAATAATCTATACAGGTGGAGGAAGGTGCTTAACACCCCGCTACTGGAGATGTTAGGAAATAATCGCTGCCTCATTATGACATGTGACACCTATACCCTTCCTTCTCCAGTGACGTGTTCAAGTAGCTACCAAGCATCAACGTGTTTTTCAAGTGAAGTTAAGCCACTGTGAAAGGAAGTGATTCAGAGGCAGCTCCTTGATGCAGACAAAAAGTGTAGGCTACAAAATCCAACTGCTGAAGCCAAAAGTAGATACAAGGAGCACCAGTTGAAAGTACCAGGGGACAATTTACAGTGTGACATCAATATAGGGCTGGATTGATTTTTAGCAGCCTGGCCTGTGAATGAGTAATAAATCCTTGTGCTATAACCTTGCCAAATGGAGGTGGGAGGGAGAGACTCAAGGAAGCAAACATCCTCCTTGGCTAAGCATTTTAGCAGGACTAAGATCAACCACAGCCCTGCTATGGAAAAGCATGCATGGACTTCAAAAGGGAGGAAGAAACCCCCATCCCTCTGCATGCTGTGTGTGTGTGTGTGTGTGTGTGTGTGTGTGTGTGTGTGTGTGTGTGTGTGTGTGTGTGTGTGTGTGTGTGTGTGTGTGTGTGTGTGTGTGTGTGTGTGTGTGTGTGCGTATGTGTTTGCGTGTGTGTGTGTGTGTAAACATCAAGCAGTCGGGAGAACGGCAATGATGATGTAACCAAGGAAAGGGGATTTATTTATTTATTCATGTAGCAGCGACGATAGCATATTTCTGCCAGTATTTCTTTTTATGACTGTTTGTATGTGATTAAAGTAGGTGTGGAAAGGAGCCAGTTTACCCCTCAGCCAAGTCTTGCAACCTTGACCCATTCTTTATTTGTGAGATACTGGAAGAAGAGGGATTGTGTCTGCAGAGAATGTTCTCATTAATCCACACCCTTATCTCTGTTATCAACCTCATAGTGTGAGTATGTTTGGAGAGATACTTAAGTCCCATCGTTACACACTGTTGTGCCGTGTTTTATGGAAATCTCATATCCCACACACTCTTATCAAATAGAATGAGTAATGATATCCGTAATAGGATACAGCCCACACGCGTACGCCTCAAAGCTACTTTCCATTCTACTTCATTCATGCCGGGCTGTTTGTTTGTCTTGTTTTTCTTTTCTATTCATGTAGAGCAAAGAGGATGAGAGAGAGGATGAGAGAGTTATGGCTGCAGGCGGTAGCATTGAGGAGGAGATCAACCACAGCCCTGTGGATACTAAGACTACTGTGGTAGGTAGCCAGGATGTATGCTGGTCCAGCTATCTCTGTGTGATTGGAACACCTTCATCTCTGCTGCTTGGTTAGATTAGAGACAGCTAAGCCTATGAATTATTAACATGTCTTACTGTACATATTTAACCAAAGATCCATTTGGGAGTGTAGGACTAGAATCCTATGTTATTCATTGTCAGCAGTGGATGACAACATGACAAGAATTTGAATCTGTATGTAGGTCTACTGTAAATTAGCTATACATAGAGACCGGTTTTAAATAGCCACTGAACATGCCATTGGCACGTGTGTTTTTGTGTTGCTCATTAGAAAACTATATTTCAGTCTTGGAGGCGTGTTTCCTGACAGATTCAGCGTTTGGTTAATGATGTTTGTCCCCGATGAGACACTGTAGCCGCGGAAGCCTATTTCACTTGCTCAAAAGTTCACACAAGAAATCTGTAATATGTTTTTCAGGTTTTTGCAGAGGATGCTTTAGTTTTAGTTTAACACATAACTAAGGTGTTTTGTACAATATTTCTCAAGTAAAAGAATGGGCGACATGTTGTCTTATGTAAACAAAATCGGGCTGCTGGGCAGGTCTGTCTCATTGTCTATGCTATTGGATAGAGAGCAATCACTGCACCTGTTCACCCCATGTTAGTTCCCCAATGGACATTGTCAAATCAACACTGTTTTAGACTAGACTGACTTATTATTCCTAATTACACTTTGTAGTCAATTTTGACACTAGAACTCTTTCTGACTCGATGTCACAAAGGCCGTTTTCAACAGGATTTGTTGCTTTTTAAAGGCCGTCACTCTTTAACAATACACTAACAACTAAGAACTGTGATTTATGTTGCTGTCTATGTTAATAGTGTCTATGATCTATGTTGCTTGCAAGTCTAAAGTTTCTGCTTTAAGAATTGCTCTTCTTGGGACTGCCACTGGAAGTCCTTCTCCCCCCATTGAACTGCAAGTTGGCATTTATTGTTATGAATATTTCCCAGGAGGCAGCAGTGCAGAGTGGTCATTATATGGCACAGCCACAAAGTCATAAAATATTATTTAAACCTAACCACACTGCTAACCCTAATGCCTAACAGGCTGACTACACGTGAGCGTTGTGAAATAAATTTAGACAAATATGTTCAATTATTGCACCCACACAGCTCGCGAGCGTCTGCTTTGCCAAGGGCTAAAATAGAAGTCAGTTCTATTTCTGACGCAGATCGTGCTGCAAGTCCTGCCTCTCCCATCTCCTCCTTGGTTTATAGAAACAGGTACCCACGTGCCATCTCCTCATTGGTTATACCCACGTGGGTGAGTGAAAGACGAAATAGGTCGGTGGCGGTAATGCACGTAATTTATGAAAGTTGCCAATCACAATATAAAGTCAAGAGAAGAAAAAGCCTGGAAGGAGGAGAGATGACTAGAAACGATTCGGTTGACAGTTTTATGTGTGGATTAATTGGCGGAGTAGAGAACCTTGTGCATTTCAGGTAAAATAACAACTAAATGTTTATATCCCAGGACAAATTAGCTAGCAACAGCAAGCTAGCTAAATAGGACAAATTAGCTAGCAACAGCAAGCTAGCTAAATAGGACAAATTAGCTAGAAAGTGCAAGCTAGCTAGCTAAATTGCCATAAATGTTTAATGCTTTTCGACCTGTCTCCAAATTAATATTATCGGTGCAGAGTTTGTTTTGATATTTTAACCTGCGTGTCGTGATTGCATTTGGTGTGGGGGGACAAAATAAATGTATGCACGATGGCGCACGAGCGCAGCCGGTTTGGGTTCCGTGTAACCCTAACCTTAAATTATGCCTAACCCAAATTTTTGTTTTCATGATTTTTTACGTATAGACCATTTTGACTTTGCAGCTGGTCCATCAAGCGGAATGGCCTCCAGGGCAAGATTCATTACAATTAACGTCAATCTGCCGTTGAACTGGCTAACCCCAGTCTTTGTATGTATCTTGTATGTAGGATTCTGATGGGTGGGTAATAGTAAGTAAAGTCCCTCCTAAGGTAACCGAAAAGAAAATCATTGTCAACTATAAAGTTATGACCGTCACTAACACTGTGGCCAAAGGAGCGCTCGCCGGCACCAGTGGTGGCATAGTCGGCAAGGAGTTGAAAGCGTATGAGAGCTTCCGCAGCGAACTCCCCTCCAAAACTGAGGAGATGAGAGAGAAGAACTATACCCTGGGCAAGTCCTATGACACAATGTCAGGCAAGATTGTCACAATGACAAAGCGGGCCAAAGATGGTGGGGAGGCGGTGGCGGCTGCTCCGGCAGCGTTTGCCAGGGAGCTGAAGAGGGCAGCAGACCAATCCACCACCACAGTGAAGATCATCCCAGTGTCGACTGAGTATGAGATGCCGGTGTCTGTCCACATGGGTCTCCCACCCCAGGAGGGAATCGGACCCCCCATGATTACCATCAAGGAGGCCAGGACGCCCTCTCCATCCGAGCCCAGCAACGGTGCCCTGGGCCTGGGCACCGTGCGGACCACCGTGTCCATCCGCTCCAGCCAGGACATCAGTGATGCCGCGAGAGCGGACAGCAGGAAGCAGCTGAGGGAGACTTTTCTCCTGGGAGACAGGAGCACCACCCCTGTTGCACCTCACACACCTCTCTCGCCACGCTCCCCCATGGCCAAGTCACCTATGGCAAAGTCTCCCATGACAAAGCCCAAGCCTCCAATGGAGGATCTGCGTCTGAGCCCCGGCCCCGTGTCCTATCTATCCAGAACCCCATCGCCCTCCAAAGTGGTAGGATGATATGATGCCCCTCCCCCAAAATGCCTGAAGCCCCCCTCTCCCTCCCTACTGTAGCCCCCAAAATATTTTCAAGCTAATCCCGCCCCTGTCTGCCTGGTCTTCATATCTACTGCAACAAGCCTGGACCCGGCGCTGTTTTGCACTCGACTGAATGTTTATGGGAATCGCTTGGGTATCTCTTTCTTTCTATCCTTTGCTCTTTTTAGTTGGACACAAATCCCTTAACCACGGTATTTGGTGTAATTTGTTTACTGCTTTCCTAAGCCAAACTTGCTGCCTCATGGGCACTGGCATTTGTTTACCCCTTTCATTTCAATGTAAATTAAATTGTGTTTCGTTTTATGCTTGTTCCCCATGCTGCTAGCCACACCAAATTAATGCTTTACACTTTGGCTTATGGTTCGGTATACTATGGTTTATATGCCACTGACTGTTTCAGCCCTACCACATTTACTTTTGACTTCCCTTGGTATGCCCTCTATGAACTCTTGGCTGCTTGATCTGAGATTATGATATGGGCCCTATTCATAAGAAGAGACATCCCGACTCACAAGACATACTTGTCTGTCTCATCTATTGCCTTTGTGATTGACATTCTCAATAGATGAAAGCCAAGTACTGAGCTGCCATAAGGTCTCCCTAGTAAAGTTGAATTGCTGACGATGCTCCACTCTTTTGTAGAAGTGCTATAAATGTATAAAAGCTCTAGTAAAGTGATTGATATGTCACAGGGTGGTGTTTCTATCAATTCCTCAGATTTGCGTAATATAGCATACAAACATGGATTAAAAAACACATTTGAAAACACTGTCATTTGATCACTTTAAACCTTTGAAATCACTCTAGATTCTTAAGAGTTCTTAAAGTATTCTATATTCTCAAACCCAATCTTCTAAAATGACCCGTCTTAGCGATCAATCTTCACCTCAATGCTCTTATGAATAATCCCCACAAACCCCCATCCCCTGAGCTTGTGTCTGGGCATTGTGTCAAAGGCCTGTCTGTCTGTGTCGCTCCTCCTTTGTATGTACAGTATCTAACTGTGTGTGTGCGTGTGTGTGTCTCTCTCTTCTACTCCTGTGTGTGTACTCTCCCCATCTCTCTGTCTGCTCAGCCTAAGCCGACCTTTGAGGAGATGTCCCCGGAGCTCACCGCTCTCTTACATTCGGCCCGATATCAGACCAGCACGGGGGGTTGGACTGCCTCGCCTGCCCATAGTCAGGCCCTGCTCAAGGTGGCCTCTTATGCCCTATGGACAATATACAACTTAACAAATGGGATGACAGCAGTTATAATTTATTTGTTTTCAACTTTACATATACAGGTTATTCACATTGAGATAACATCTCTTTTGTAAGAGAACTGTTCAGTATCTATACTGTTTGTCCTTGTTGGTGAGGAAATGTTGTCGCTCTAGCCACTGCTGTCTGTCAGGCATTTCTGTCATCGCCACTTGCCTGTTCCCTGTCAGTCCGTCCGTCCTTCCTCCCGATCATTAAAACAGAGGACAGGTTGATGAGGACACATGACTAAGGACAGGTTGATGAGGACATATGGTTTAGGACAGATTTGAGGATACATGGTTAAGGACAGCTTTATGAGGACACATGATATAGGACAGGTTTATGAGGACACATGATATAGGACAGGGTTATGATGACATGGTTTGTCTAGACAGATGTACCACATGGTCCTATGACTGTATTGAGGAGGAATGTGAGAGCTTTATCCAGGCGCATATTTGATTTTTCCACCCTACTCATCTTTTAGAACATTTCGATACCTCAAAGTGGAAAACAAAGCAATCATGCAATGAAACCAATGTTAAATGACAACATGCATTAAGAAGATCACGTCCGTACTAACATATAAAGTAACCCTTTCCTGCTGTATGGAAACACAATCATGCTATTTGTCTTTGTTTTAGCATTTGATTCCATACTAGGACTACAGTAATTGAAGTGCCCACACAGGTTCAAGGAGACTGACTGTGACTTCTTGTTTGTTTCCTTTGCTAGACAACAGAGAAGGTGGAGCGGATCGTGCTGCAGACAGAGGTGGTATCATCACAGCAAACAGAAGAGGTTGAGGATCAGCCGAAAGAACAGCCGGTAGAGGACCAGGAGCAGCCGGTGGAGGAACAGCCTGACGACCGGCCTGACGGCATGGAGAAACAAGCTGGTCAGCAGCCTGAGCAGGTAGAGACAGATTCATTGGGAGGGATAAAGGATGATGGGCCTCAGTCCGTGCTTGGGTTTACAGGGACGCTCATGCATGATGACTCGGACACGCCCAGCGAGGCGAGTGACACTAGCGGCGCCGCTAGCATAGCCTCCGCGGGGCCTGCCCTGACTGCCGCGGCCCAGGCCGCTGTGGACGAGGCTGTAGAGGCAGCGGTGAATCAGACAGAGACTGAGGAGGAAACTCCAAACACAGGCTCAGGTGGAGGCCTGGGGCTGGACAGTCCGTCAGAGGGAGAGGTGTCCACAGGGTCAGTCTCAGAGGAGGAGGAGGAGAAAGAGAACAGCCTGGACTGGAGAGGGCGCTTTGTGTCCCCCTCTCCTACAGGAGCATCCTGGCAGAGTCTCAGTGGGGAGGTAGCTGCTGCTAGAGCTCACTCAGAGGTAACACCCCAAAGAGCCCCAACCTTTTCCCTAGTTGTCCCGTAAGTACCTCCTCAACTCTCCTTCCCACTCGCCTACATTAGCACTGGAAAAGCTAGCTGAAACTACCCTGGTCTCACATTCCTTTTTGTCCATGCTACTTAGAAAGTGCTCAATCTAGCCGAGTCTTACCCTCACAATCGCCTGTAATATCAATTGAGCCTCCCAAAATTATCCCAATATTGGCCTCCCATTTGCCTGTAATTTGCCTGTAAAAAGGAGTATTACCACTGGATAAGCCATCCAACTCTCCCAGTCCTGCCCCTCCTCTTCACCAATAACAGCAGTCAGCCATTACAGCCTGTGGAGCTGTGTGTGTAGTGATGTGCAGGTGGGGATGACAACGACCTTGTTTCCTGTCCCTGTTTCTGCACACTGGGGTCTCTATTGGAAATCAATACCCTGGCCAGGCAGGTTATAAATACTGCAAGCTGCAGATACACACTACTGTATATGTATTACCCAGGAGCAGTATTGAAAACTGTAGTGGAAGATTGCATAGAGGGAGGTGTGTGTGTGCCTGTTAGTGTTCGTTCTTGGAGCGACAATATAAACGTTCAATTTGAATATTTCGACCTGCACATGTACACACAGTTTCACAGTGGAAATGGTGCATATCCCTTCCTGGTAGTACTGCCTCATTTCCCCAATGTTCCCAAAGATTACCTTTGTGGTAATCATGAGTGGCAATGATTTAAATGTTTTATGGACACCCGTCTATGAGAAGCACAGCTTAAATAGATAGTAGTCTGTTGCTATCGATTAAGTTTGAAGTCCACAGCCAATTTCAATGATATTGACCGTTTCAGTGAAAGCAACAGGAATTGTTTATAAATACGTACAATCCTGCCAGGTAGACCAATTTGGCCTTCTCCAAACTGAATGAATAGGCTTCCACACATCCAAATAAATAAGACTTACTCAGTGGTGAACACTGTTGAGTTCTGTCATGCAAGACACAGACTGGCTGAAGTGAAAATCTCTTTGCGTTTGTTCTTTGGTCAGGGTCCAAAGGGACCTGGGTGATACACAACTCGTTCATTAGGAAAACAAATGTTGTTATTGTAAACATTTGACATTTTCTTACATTCTTTGTAACACAAAATTCTCCCTTATTCTGTGCTTTGGGATTTGATCATTTATGTTGATTCATTTATTGAAGTTTTTTTAAATATTTTATCAGAGAGCATGCATCTCATGAATGATCCACAATTACTTTCCTTAAAGGAAAATTCCACCCAAAACCACTCATTACTATAATTTACAGTGTTAAATACACCTAATATGTGAGAACAATATTTTTTGTGAACAAATATTTTATTGTTATAAAAAGGTTGGTAACAACGTGAAAATCGTTATGGAAATCTGTTGCAGTTTAAGTCGACTACAATACCTACAATGCAATGCTCTCTTAGAGCTGGCTGTCTAGCTAGCTAGACAACGTAGCTACTCACAATAATATCGGCATGTGAAGTAGCTAGTTAGCTGTAAAATCGCTGAAACAAACTGCCCTATCAATTTAGGAGTTTACAACCTCACCATGTTCAACCTGCAGATCGATGTGCCTCAGAGTGGAGTCTGACATTCGCAATGGCCATGCAACGACACCATGCAAAGCACCGTGGACTGAAGAGGCAGACAAATATGAGAAATGTGCTAGACCCTCCGTTAAATTACATATTTCTTGAGGTAGGAATATCAAAAATATGATCAATGGCTAATTCGAAAGAAGACAACCTCCTGCGTTTGACATCGGCCAGTATTGAAATCTGACATGTATGACAGATGTTTTCACAATCTAAAAGTTGCATTCCGATTAACTTCCAGGTTAGGGAGAGTGACTTCATCGCAGTGCTATGTCATACCGGCAGAATTTCTGCCTGCCTAAACGGCAATAGCAAAAGTACACATTAAATGTCCCAGGGAAGTGATAGAACATTGCTCAGAGATGCACAAAAACAATATCATATTCAAAATGGGTGAATCTTTTCTTTAAGCTTTTTTCCCATTTTCTTCTCCTGCATTTTCTATATCCTTCCAATGAACGAATTGCTTGTGTATGTCCTGTAGACAGGCGGTGAAATTGTAATTGTGTGTGTGGTCATGAACATGTTTGTGCGTAGATGTACGCTAGCGTGTGACCATAAGGTATAAAGATCTAACTTTCTGCACCAGTCTCATTTTGTCTCTCCATTTCACCCTTCTTCCGCTCTTCCAGACATCTGCGCTGGAGTCTCCAGAGGTCCTGACCTTCAACAGGGCAGACGTGATGGAGGAGACAGAGATGCTGGTGCCCCAGGACGTACCTGTAATACACACGGAAATGAAAACCATCACATACCGGTCACTAGAGGTAAAGGTCCTCACAAAACGTCAGGGTTGTTCAGGCTCATGCTCTGTACTGGTTCTTCTCATTTACTCCAATGTTTTCAACCTCATTCATTAGGGCACACAATATAAAAGCTGTAAAAGTTTTGCAACAGAAAACAAAAAATAGCCCAGGGAATTCCTCTGTTTCAGTCCGTTTTCTTCCGTTTGGTGCCAGGTGAACACGACACTGTTCTTCAAATCAAATGCTATTGGTCACATACACATGGTTAGCAGATGTTAATGCGAGTGTAGCAAAATGCTTGTGCTTCTAGTTCCTACAGTGCAGTAATATCTAACAAGTAATCTAACAATTCCCAAACAACTACCTAATACATACAAATCTAAAGGGTTGAATGAGAATATGTACATAAGTATATGGGCAATGGCCGAGCGGCATTGGCATGGTGCAGTAGATGGTATAAAATACAGTATATACATGTGATGAGTAATGTAAAATATGTAAACATCATTAAAGTGGCATTGTTTAAAGTGACTAGTGATCCATTTAATAAAGTAGCCAGTGATTGGGTCTCAGTGTAGGCAGCAGCGACTCTGAGTTAGTGATTGCTGTTTAGCAGGCTAATGGCCTTGAGATAGAGGCTGTTTTTCAATCTTGTAGTAAGAGGAAGGGAAGCGCTACTAAGGTACACAATAGTACATTTTGGTAGAGAGAAGGTGCTCTTTGATAAAAGGGGTGAATTGGTCATCAAAAAGAAAGGAGGACCAAGGCACTTCTCATATAAAAGTGTACCGCATGTTCAATAGAAACAAAGTTGGTTTTTTTAAATGTAAAACCTTGTTTCTATTGAACATGCCATACAAATAAAGGCATTTTAATTCATTATATGAAGAGTGCCTTGGTCCTCCTTTCTTTTTGATGGCCTGTTTTACAGTCTCAGTCCCAGCTTTGAAGCACTCAATGGAGAGGATGTATTGTGTCTGTGTTTTGTGCCAGGGTGACGCTGACGCTGATCCAGAGGCGGGGGTGTTGATGAGCGCCCAGACCATCACCTCAGAGACCACCAGCACCACAACAACCACACATATCACCAAGGTAGGTACTACCTGACCCGGCCTCAGTGGGGTGCCACTCTCATTCACCATCAGCATGAATGAATAGGGGCATGAGTGAAGAGAGCAGGGATCATCAACTAAACGCAACATGCAATAATTGCAAAGATTTTACTGAGTTACAGTTCATATAAAGAAATCAGTCAATTGAACTACATTCATTAGGCCCTAATCTATGGATTTCACATGACTGGGAATACAGATATGCATATGTTGGTCACAGATACATAAAAAAAGGTAGGGGCGTGGATCAGAAAACCAACCATTATCTGGTGTGACCACCATTGCATCATGCAGCGTGACATCTCCTTCGCATAGAGTTGATCAGACTGTTGATTGTGGCCTGTGGAATGTTGTCCCACTCCTCTTCAATGGCTGTGCGAAGTTTCTGGATGTTGTCGGGAACTCTTAACACGCTGTCGTACACGTCGATCCAGAGCATTCCACACATGCTCAATGGGTGACATGTCTGATGAGTATGCAGGCCATGGAAGAACTGGGATATTTTCAGCTTCCAGGAATTGTGTACAGATCCTTGCGACATGGGGCCATGCATTATCATGATGAAACATAAGGTGATGGCGCGGATGAATGGCGCAACAATGGGCCTCAGGATCTCGTGACGGTATCTCTGTGCATTCAAATTGCCATCGATAAAAAAAATGTATTTTTGTCCATAGCTTACGCCTGCACATACCATAACCCCACCACCACGGGGCACTCCGCAAACCGCTCGCCCACACAACGCCATACACGCTGTCTGCCATCTGACCGTTACAGTTGAAACCGTGATTAATTTGTGAAAAGCACACTTCTCCAGCATGCCAGTGGCCATCGAAGGTGAGCATTTGCCCACTGGAGTCAGTTACGACATCAAACAGTCAAGTCAAGACCCTGGTGAGGATGACGAGCATGCAGATGAGCTTCCGTGAATAGGATTATGAAAGTTTGTGCAAAAATCATTTGGTTGTGCAAACCCTCAGTTTCATCAGCTATCCAGGTGGCTGGTCTCAGACAACCCCACAGATGAAGAAGCTGGATATGGAGGTCCTGGGCTGACGTGGCTACACATGGTCTGCGGTTGTGAGGGCGGTTGGACGTACTGCCAAATTCTCTAAAACAACACTGGAGGCGGCTTATTGTAAAGAAATGAACATTAAAATATCTGGCAACAGCTCTGGTGGACATTCCTGCAGTCAGCATTCCAATTGCATCTGTGGCATTGTGTTGTGTGACAAAACTGCACATTTTAGAGTGGCCATTTATTGGCCCCAGCACAAGGTGCACCTGTGTATTGATCATACGGTTTAATCAGCTTTTTGATATGCCACACCTGTCAGGTGGATGGATTATCTTGTGAAAGGAGAAATGGTCACTAACAGGGATGTAAACAAATTTGTGCACAAAATCTGAGCGAAATAAAGTTGTGCGTGTGGAACATTTCTGGGATCTTTATTTCAGCTCATGAAACATAGGACCAACACTTTACTATTAGTATTAGTATTTTTTTTTTAAAATCTTGAGTGGATGGTCAGGGGTCCGGAACATAATTACAAATATTTGTAGATTGCAAATTGACCACAAGAAGCCCAAACAGATTAGTTTCAAACCTTGCCTACATTTGTATACAATCACACACATATATATATATATATATATATATATATATATATCTCTATTATGCATGGGAATACTTTGGAACAGATTTCCAAAATTAAAATCACTTGAAGCTGATTTGCTGGTGTTTTTACAATTTTTTTTAATGTCCAACAAAACAAAAAATGAAATAATTGCTCAGTAAACCTGGAAACCAGTTGGGGAAGCCTGGAATAGAGGATATGGATATTACTAGTCTGTTAGTGGTGTAGCTATAGAATATAACCAAGGTGGTTCTTATGCTCATTTGGTTTGAGCTTGGCGTTTGCTTCCCGCTTCCCACATGCTGTATACCAAATATATCTAAATATAGTTTGACTTTGTTGTTCCTTGAATGAAATGTCCCCTTAAATTACATTAGATTTTTTTTTACCAGACTGTGAAAGGAGGAATCTCGGAAACGAGGATCGAGAAGAGAATCGTCATCTCGGGGGATGCAGACATAGACCATGACGAGGTAGGAAGACACTCTTACACTGTGTGTCCTTTAGCATGCAAGTAGCCTTACAGCTATTAAATAGGCAGACAGGTGGTACCTGGATACAATGCTGATAATATTGGGTTCCTTACTCAGCGGGCAATAACATCATTATAGTGTCTTTTATGACGTCATAGTCAGGCTGTATACTAGTTGTCTTTTTAGCAACCAGAAAAAAGACATCTTTATCTGGTTGTAATCTGACTAGATAACAAATTTACATCTTTTCTTTCACGTGTTAATGTTGTCATGAACAATACGTCTTTACCTGGTTGCTACAGAAACCAGTTGGTTGCAATCTGGTTATATGGCCGCTTCTCAACCTGAATAACAGTTTACCACCAGAAAATGACGTCAATTTGAAATAATTTTCCATATTATGCCTGCTGGATACTGTATTGAGATATGCTTTGCCTTTAAGTGACTTAAAGCTCTGTTGTTCAACAGCTGAGGTCCGTGACCAAGAGGTGTACACACACAGTGACAAACGTGTATAAACAGAGTGACGAACATGTACAAACACACAGTGACTGAGGTGTACACAAACACATACTGTGACTAGTCCAACCCTTACACTTGTGATTCTGATCATACCCATTCCACCTTCCTCTGTTTCCCTCCATGGGGTGTTTGGCGTACTGTTTTTAGGCCCTGGCTCAGGCCATAAAAGAGGCCAAAGAGCAGCACCCTGACATGTCAGTGACCAAAGTAGTGGTCCACAAAGAGACTGAGATCACGCCCGAGGAGGGCGAAGAGTGACCGCAGGTAAGGGGACAACGTCGGTCGGTCAGTGACGGCTGTGGCTGGCTGATAGGACACTGACCTCCCTCCATTCCATCCCTCCTCTGGCTCCTTGGTTGTCTACAGTCACCGCCTTCTCGATAGGGCTGCTTGACTCTCAGCTAGCTCGACTAACCTGAGGCTGCTTGACACTCAGCTAGCTCGACTAACCTGAGGCTGTTGACACTCAGCTAGCTCAACGAACCTGCTTAACATACAGCTAGCTCGACGAACCGGAGGCTGCTTAACATACAGCTAGCTCAACTAACCTGAGGCTGCTTGACATACAGCTAGCTCGACTAACCTGAGGCTGCTTGACACACAGCTAGCTCGACTAACCTGAGGCTGCTTGACACACAGCTAACTCGACTAACCTGAGGCTGCTTGACACACAGCTAGCTCGACTAACCTGAGGCTGCTTGACACACAGCTAGCTCGACTAACCTGAGGCTGCTTGACACACAGCTAGCTCGACTAACCTGAGGCTGCTTGACACACAGCTAGCTCTACTAACCTGAGGCTGCTTGACATACAGCTAGCTCGACTAACCTGAGGCTGCTTGAACACACAGCTAGCTCGACTAACCTGAGGCTGCTTGACACACAGCTAGCTCTACTAACCTGAGGCTGCTTGACATACAGCTAGCTCGACTAACCTGAGGCTGCTTAACATACAGCTAACTCGACTAACCTGAGGCTGCTTGACACACAGCTAACTCGACTAACCTGAGGCTGCTTGACACACAGCTAGCTCGACTAACCTGAGGCTGCTTGACACACAGCTAGCTCGACTAACCTGAGGCTGCTTGACACACAGCTAGCTCGACTAACCTGAGGCTGCTTGACACACAGCTAGCTCGACTAACCTGAGGCTGCTTGACACACAGCTAGCTCGACTAACCTGAGGCTGCTTGACACACAGCTAGCTCGACTAACCTGAGGCTGCTTGACACACAGCTAGCTCTACTAACCTGAGGCTGCTTGACACACAGCTAGCTCTACTAACCTGAGGCTGCTTGACACACAGCTAGCTCGACTAACCTGAGGCTGCTTGACACACAGCTAGCTCGACTAACCTGAGGCTGCTTGACACTCAGCTAGCTCTACTAACCTGCTTAACATACAGCTAGCTCGACGAACCTGAGGCTGCTTAACACACAGCTAGCTCGACTAACCTGAGGCTGCTTGACACTCAGCTAGCTCTACTAACCTGCTTGACACTCAGCTAGCTCGACTAACCTGAGGCTGCTTAACATACAGCTAACTCGACTAACCTGAGGCTGCTTGACACACAGCTAGCTCTACTAACCTGAGGCTGCTTGACACTCAGCTAGCTCTACTAACCTGAGGCTGCTTAACACACAGCTAACTCGACGAACCTGAGGCTGCTTAACACACAGCTAACTCGACTAACCTGAGGCTGCTTGACACTCAGCTAGCTCTACTAACCTGAGGCTGCTTGACACTCAGCTAACTCGACTAACCTGAGGCTGCTTGACACTCAGCTAGCTCGACTAACCTGAGGCTGCTTGACACTCAGCTAGCTCGACTAACCTGAGGCTGCTTGACACTCAGCTAGCTCGACTAACCTGAGGCTGCTTGACACTCAGCTAGCTCGACTAACCTGAGGCTGCTTGACACTCAGCTAGCTCGACTAACCTGAGGCTGCTTGACACTCAGCTAGCTCGACTAACCTGAGGCTGCTTGACACTCAGCTAGCTCGACTAACCTGAGGCTGCTTGACACTCAGCTAGCTCGACTAACCTCAGGCTGCTTGACACTCAGCTAGCTTTACTAACCTGAGGCTGCCTTTAGCTTTTATGCTTTCAGCTTTCACTCCACATTCATCTGTGCCCCGCTCAGTATCGTGATTCCTTCTGTGTGGATGGAGTCTCTATATCCAGTATAGTCTTCCATGGCTGGGTTCTGTCGCTGAAATGCTTGCTCTAGAAATGTTTTTAGTGCTAATGTTTGCTTTTTCCTTTCAGCTTCTAATACCGTTATTGACCATAAGCAATTAAAACATTGTGCATTTGCTCATTGGTGTGTGCATTTTCTTTTTACTCTCTTTTGTCAAAAATTTAGAGGTGGGTTTTGATTGATGTCTATAGTGCTGTCTGCTGGATGTCTCTGGTACTGTTCAGAGTGTACTGGAAATACCGACAATACGGTTTTCAAATTGCCAGTTTGTCTCATTCCTATTAAATAAAGGGTTATTTCGAGAGTGTATTGAGCAACATTACCTGATTTGGTCATTCTTTTCTGGTTATTGTTATGGCATGATGCTGAGGAAAGAGACACCATTTTACATTTCTTATGATCAAGGTTTCTGTACACTGTAGCATATGCATGTTACTGGACAGAGCTTGTGTTTGCTTTGCAAGGGCTGTATAGTCTTGTGCATTAACCCTTTTCATTTATTTTTGTCATGTCTTAGCATGCAGCCTGTATGATACTGTGTTTGTACATGTCTCATAAGTGTTAGTTTAGATGGAAAAAGGGGGTTTTCTGCCGATAACAGACAAAGCATTGACTGTCTTTCACAGGACCCCTCTCATGCTCTGCTTTTAATCTCCAGCCATAACAGCTTCTTCCACTTACAGGAAAATCACACGATTTCACATGCGAAATCATGTGAATACATGCGTTTTTGGAAACACTGCACATGCGATCACATTTTCAAATGTGTAGTTTCATGTTGCTTTACATGTTGTCACGTTATCACATTAAGATCACATGTGATAACAAAAAAACACGTGTTTTTGGAACACTTCACGTGTGTTCACGTAAAATTCATGTGGTTTTTCTATAAGGGTTTTCAGCCATAGTAGCTGCAGAAACAGAAAATATTTATTTCATTTCCATCCTTCTGAAAAAGATGTAAGAGAATGTGAATGCTCAGCATTCTGTTTCATCTAAGCATGTGCTCTATAAGGATAACCTTTCTGTTTTTCAGGATTGAAGGATCACTGGGTTCACCGACGTTTCAGGGGCATTCTGTTAACGTTACTTCACGCTCTTCAGAGTATGAGATGCAAGCCGGATAGTGATGTCTGTTGGCAACAACACACCACTGTAGAGGACACTACTATACTACTCCGTCTGACTACTACTGGATTAACCTAACCCACACTCACCAACACTACTGGCAAACACAGACCTCCAAAGCTGGCCAGACCTTCATTGGAACATGTATACTGCATGAAAAGGGATAATTTCTGCATTTTGTAAAGGAGAAAACAAATACATTGGAGGAAATATCAAATTATATACATGTTTTACTTGACCTGTGCACTCAGGCTCGAAGGGAGAAGAATGTATGTGATGAGAGTTGAGTTATGATAGTATACTCTGTTTTATTTATTATCGAACTACAATAATAGTAGCTAGGCTGAACGTGTATGATGCCACAATATTTATCCATGCAATAGATGTGACATTCATCTTGCCATACGTCCCCTTATTTATCCCAATGCTGATTTTATTCCATTTTACATACAGTATTGCCTGGAAAAAGGCAAACATAATATGTATGGTACATACATTTGCTTAGTAGACCATATACCCTCAAAGATGATTTTGTTGTTTTTACTTTAATTGTAAATAAGTTCATTTGGTTTTCCTTCAATTACAAAGTAAAGATGAGTATAATGAGGCAAGATCTCGTAGAATTGTGTTAGAAGGGAATATTAAACAGACTCCATTACTGGGACTTCGGAGTTGATCAAGAAAACCCTTATAATATATGTATTCACATGGTGGTCGGTGGATTGAAAGTTCTTGTTGGGTTGTATCTGAAATGACACCCTATTACCTATATAGTGGGCTTTGGTCAAAAGCAGTGCACTATGTTGAGAATAGAGTGCCATTTTAGACAGTCTTGCTCATTCTTAAATCATACCCAGAATGCACCTCTTATCCCTGCGTGGCACATCCAAGCCTTAAAACTGTGAAGAACGGACAGACAACCTCCACTACAACCCTGCAATGTGTGTTTTATTTCTCCAAGGCCGATGTGTCAGCGGCCATCCAACACAGGGGCATCATGCTCATTGAACCTGAGGTGACATGCTCCCCTCAATGTAAACTGGGATGAGAATGAATCATTAGTAGTGTCTTATATAAAAAAATAAGACATATGTTTGGTCATCGGTTCCCCCTCAGATATTAGGAGCATGATGCCTCTGATCCCACTCCCCTCGACAGCTGCAAAATCATCCATGTTGAATGTGTTTCCCACAAGATAAATAAAATGATAAATTCATTGGGTTGGATTTTTGTCAATCACTGAAATGCTATCTCTTATGCTTTCATAAACTCATGGCAGGAACTCTACAGTGAAGACATTTAGAGTAAGGTAATGACTTTTACAAGTTTAAGTGACACTAGACCATAAATTCCACTTTCACTCTTTTCTTCTAAAGATTAGCTAATTATTGATGGAAGGAACCCTGCTGAAAGGAAAGGTGTGACAAAATGGGTGGTCAAGTGTTACATGTGGTGTAAATCACTTTGGTTCTGTGTGACAGATGAATAATAATTACTAAGCCAAATGACCATTAGCAAGACAGTTACTTTGAATGACTCGTATGAGAAGCAGTATTTGGTCATGTGATAATTCAGTTCCACAACAGCATTGTCTAAAGAGGAACCTAACCAGTCAGAAACCAGGGCCTGTATTCAGGCTTCCAGTCAGATTACTTTGATTGCCCTGCTCAAAGGATGCTGGATGGCTACAGCGGTTTGTCACGAATCCAATTAGGCTTCTGAACAGTATGTGTTAGAACATATATCTATCTTTTTATATTAGTGCTTGCCTGAAGCTACTGAAATGGAAATGGTTCTCAACCCAGTTAAGTAAGAGTTAATACACTCTCTTGTTCCTGTGGAAGTTATGCAATATAGAGATGTTTCAAATGTCTCTCTGGCTCTGCAAAATAGTTTTTGGTGTATCAAAAATCTATCCAGTACCGACAATGTACTTTCCATTGCAGATTTAGCTTTTTATGGCATATTGGATTTGACTTTGCTCCAATTCAGATGCAACATGAAGTCAACTGTGAAGGTACAGCTGGTCTGGCATGATGAGGCAGATAGGGACATTGTTCCAATGGCTAGAAGCATCGTGTTGGTTGTTGTAATTCCCCTATAGGCTTCAAGATAGGGTGTGTGTTCAGAGTACCCTAACAAATACACTGAGTGTACAAAACATTAAGAAACACCTTCCAAATATTGAGCTGTACCCCTTTTTGCCCTTAAAACAGCCTCAATTCGGGCAGCGCACAATTGGCCCAGCACCATCTGGGTTAGGGGAGGGTTTGGCCAGGCCCGGATTTCCTTGTCCTATCGCGCTCTAGCGATTCCTTGTGGCAGGCCGGGTGTCTGCAAGCTGACTTTGGTCGCCAGCTCGATGGCGTTTCCTGCAACACATTGGTGCGGCTGGCTTCCGGGTTGAGCGAGCAGTGTGTCAAGAAGCAGTGCGGCTTGGCAGGGTTGTGTTTCGGAGGAAGCATGGCTCTCGACCTTCGACTCTCCCGAGTTCGTAGGGGAATTGCAGCGATGGGACAAGACTGTAACTACTAATTGGCTATCACGAAATTGAGGAGAGAAATGGGTAAAAGTACCTTTTTTAAAGAACAGTCTCAATTCGTTGGGGCATGGACTACAAGGTGTCTAAAGTAGCCCAGGCTGACTCCAATGCTTCCCACAGTTGTGCCAAGTTGGCTGGATGTCCTTTGGGTGGTGGACCATTCTTGATACACACAGGAAACTGTTGAGTGTGAAAACCCCAGCAGCGTTGTAATTCTTGACACTCAAACCAGTGTGTCTGGCACCTACTGCCATGCCACACTCAAAGGCACTTACATATTTTGTCTGAATGGCACACATGCATGTCTCAATTGTCTCCAGGCCAAAAACTCCTTCAACCAGTCTCCTCCCCTTCATCTACACTGATTAAAGTGGATTTAACAGGTGACATCAATAAGGGATCATAGCTTTCACCTGGATTCACCTGGTTTGTCCATGTCGCCGAAGAATGTGGCTGACATTTTACATTCAATTGTGCAATTGTTTTTGCGTAACTTAATTTTTAACTTATTGTGTACATAATGTTGCTGCTACTGTCTCTTATGACCGAAAAGAACTTATGGAAATCAGAAAAGTGATTTCTCACCACTGACTGGAAGAAACTTTTTCCTTTAACGAGTCAACGAGAAGGATATCCTGCTTTCACTGGAACAGGCCTTTTGCGTGAAGAAAAGACGCCGGAAAATGGGACGCAGATCAGGGATCCTTCTGAGAATCCCGAGGCGAGTGAGTAAACTCCCAATGCCTTCCTTTCTCCTTGCTAATGTGCAATCGATAGAAAATAACATTGATGACCTACTATTAAGATTATCCTACCAACGGGACATTAAAAACTGTAACATCTTATGTTTCACCGAGACGTGGCTGAACGAAGAAACGGACAATATAGAGCTGGCGGGATGTTCCATGCACCGGCAGAACAGAGATGCTACCTCTGGTAAGACGAGGGGTGGGGGTGTATGTCTTTTTGTCAATAACAGCTGGTGTGCAATGTCTAATATTAAAGAAGTCTCAAGGTATTGCTCGCCTGAGGTAGAGTACCTTATGTTAAGCTGTAGACCACACTATCTACCAAGAGAGTTCTCATCCGTATTACTCGTAACCGTCTATCTACCACCACAAAGCGAAGCTGGCACTAAGACCGTTTTCAACCAACTCTATAAGGCCATAAGCTAAGAAGAAAATGCTCACCCAGAAGCGGCGCTCCTAGTGGCCGGGGACTTTAATGCAGGCAAACTTAAATCAGTTTTAGCAAATTATTACCAGCATGTCACATGTGCAACCAGGGGGGGAAAAGAAATCCTAGACAACCTTTACTCCACACACAGAGATGCATACAAAGCTCTCCCCCACCCTCCATTTGGCTAATCTGTTTTGCTAGCACGGACTGGAATATGTTCTGGGATTCATCCAATGGCATTGAGGAATACAACACTTCCGTCATCGGCTTCATCAATAAGTGCATCGATGAAATAATCCCCACAGTGACTGTACATACATATCCCAACCAGAAGCCATGGATTACAGGTAACATCCGCACTGAGCTAAAGGCTAGAGCTGCCGTTTTCAAGGAGCAGGAGACTAATCCGGACGCTTATAAGAATTCCCGCTATCCCCTCAGACGAACCATCAAACAAGCAAATTGTCAATACAAGAGTAAGATTGAATCCTACTACACCAGCTCTGACGCTTGTCAGAAAACTATTATGGACAACAAAGGGAAACCCAGACGGGAGCTGCCCAGTGACGCAAGCCTAGCAGACGAGCTAAATGCCTTTTATGCTTGCTTTGAGGCAAGCAACACTGAAGCATGCACAAGAGCACCAGCTTTTCTGGATGACTGTGTGATAACGCTCTCGGTAGCCGATGTGAAAACCTTTAAACAGGGCAACATTCAAAGCCGCTGGGCCAGACGGATTACCAGGACGTGTACTCAAAGCATGCGCAGACCAACTGTCACGTGTCTTCACTGACATTTTCAACCTCTCCCTGTTTGAGTCTGTAATACCTACATCTTCCAAGCAGACCACCATAGTCCCTGTGCCCAAGGAAGTGAAGGTAACCTGCCTAAATGATTACCGCCCCGTGGCACGCACGTCAGTAGCCATGAAGTGCTTTGAAAGAATGGTCTTGGCTCACATCAACAGCATCCTCCCAGACACCCTAGACCCACTCCAATTTGCATAACGCCCCAACAGATCCACAGATGACGCAATCTCAATTGCGCTCCACACCACCCTTTCTCACCTGTACAAAAGGAACACCTATGTGAGAATGCTGTTCATCGACTACAGCTCAGCATTCAACACCATAGTGCCCACGAAGCTCATCACTAAGCTAAGGACTGACTCTGGGACTAAACACCTCCCTCTGCAACTGGATCCTAGACTTCCTGACGAGCCGCCCCCCGGTGGTAAGAGTAGGCAACACGTCCGCCATGCTCATCCTTAACACTGGGGCCCTTCAAGGGTGTGTACTTAGTCCCCTCCTGTATTCCCTGTTCACCCACGACTGTGTGGCCAACGACTCCAACGCCATCATTAAGTTTGCTGACGACACAACATTGGTAGGCCTGATCACAGACAACGATGAGACGGTCTATAGGGAGGAGGTCAAAGAACTGGCAGTGTGGTGCCAGGACAACAACCTCTCCCTCAATGTGAGCAAGACCAAGGAGCTGATCGTGGACTACAGGAAAAGGCGGGCCGAACAGGCGCCCATTAACATCGACGGGGCTGTAGTGGAGCGGGTCATGAGTTAAGTTCCTTGGTGTCCACATGACCAACGAACTATCACGGTCCAAACATACCAATACAGTCATGAAGAGGGCACGACAAAACCTTTTCCCCCTCAGGATACTGAAAAGATTTGGCATGGGTCCTCAGATCCTCAAAAGGTTCTACAGCTGCACCATTGAGAGCATCCTGACCGGTTGCATCACTGCCTGGTATGGCAACTGCTCGACATCTGACCATAAGGCGCTACAAAGGGTAGTGCGAACAGCCCAGTACATCACTGGGGCCAAGCTTCCTGCCATCCAGGACCTATATAATAGGCAGTGTCAGAGGAAAGCCCATAAAATTGTCAGAGACTCCAGTCACCCAAGTTATAGCCTGTTTTCTCTGCTACCACGTGGCAAGCGGTACCGGAGCGCCACGTCTAGGACCAAAAGGCTCCTCAACCGCTTCTATCCCCAAGCCATTAGACTGCTGAACAATTCATAAAAATCACCACCTGACAATTTACATTGACACCTTGGAATTAATCTCACTTCCCTGGCATATACTACATTAGGAATCATTGTGCAATGGGGCATCTCTAATTAGCATTAATTACTGCATTGCAGTGGAGACAAAGATTATTGTTTTAATGTAATTTATGCATTTACATTTAGAATACCAATAGAATGCCACTGAAGGGAACCATGCCATCCAATTATCAATGTCAATTTATTTCTCCATTACAATTGAGGACCATCAGAAATTTAGGGGTACATCCATTGTGAAAATAGTTTCTCGATATGGATTTTATTATTAAAACAGAATTGTAATGTGAAATATATCATTAGAATAACGATAGATGTGTTGGTAGAGTATACTCATTTAATTTAACCTACCTCGTGTGTTTGTCTGAAGCGCTGCGCTGTTTCCTTGAAGTGCTGGTGTGAATTATGCATGAGGCAAATTAGTCTACGTGTCATCAAGGAATATTTATAACATGACAGGAATAACCAAAGTTATTCATTATCGCTGGGGTGAATTACGTCATGAATGTATATTGTGACTAAAAGTAGAAGTTATGGCACAAGTTATTGAAGTGTGTGTGTTTATGTAAAACCGTTGTTTATGATATGTCCATGGGAAATGACGCATGTCATGATGGAACATTCCTAGTTGAAGGAGGGTGGGTATAATTTGTGGAACGTTCCAACAGGAATCTGTTCCAAAAACATCGTAAAGTACAAGGAGGCCAACAAACAACGTATACAAAGTAGCATGATCAATTCACCTAGTTAACTAAATGCCGAATAGGCATCAACTCACCACGTAGCTTATTCTTAATGTTTGTCCATAGGCTACCAGAGTGAGGAGACATTTTTCGGAATAAATGTGGTAAGTGAAAAACGTAATTAAATTGCCAACTACCTACCCGGTATCTTAATCTGCCGCTTTACAATTTTGTATGCGTTTGTTGGCAACCTTGTTATTTACGACGTTTTTGGAACAGATTCCTGTTGGAACGTTCCACAAATTATGCCCATCCGTTGAAGGGTGTTCCTGGAAAGAGTATTTAGGTGCTCAGCTGGCCTTTGCCTTGGGGAGAGCTGGTTGGCTAGAGTAGAACTACACCCGAGTTTTGTTATAGGCAAAGAGTTGTTGCCTTTAGTTTATACTGATATGTTTGATTTATTCAAATCTTTGTCAACGTCCTGATATTTTCTGTACAAAGTTGATTGGCCAATTAGTCCTACACCTGTTAATATTGTAAATAAAAGCCTCTAAGGGAGGTGAGCACCAGAACATTCTGTCTGTCAATTTACTGTCCGATCCGCTCTTTCGGTTACTGCTTCACAAAAATCAACTTTTGGATGTGGCATTTGGGCGGCAGGTAGCCTAGTGGTTAGAGCGTTGGGCAGTAACGAAAGGTTGCTCGATCGAATCCCCAAGTTTACAAGGTAAAAATGTTGTTCTGCCCCTGTACAATGCAGTTAACCCACCGCCATTGTAAATAAGAATTTGACTTGCCTAGTTAAAAGGTTTTAAAAATGTCAACCCTTTTCATCTAAATATGAGTGGTGCCATGTAGAACACTAGTTTGACACTCCGTGCGTGCACACCTGTACAACTCGAATTATTATCCAATGACTAGAATCTCAGTAAAAAGCGCTTCGCGACCCAAATTTGGTCCCGTTTTCCTCGCGCTCCAGAGATTTTATTCTCATCAGTAATTTGCGCAAGCATGTTCAGTCATCAGTGTGGTTTCTACGTGTTTTGTTGCATTTACGTTTTGAACGTAGCCGCATCCATTTACAATTTACGTACGTACCATAGAGATGAGGTAAGATCTTTATCTGTGCTATTATAGCGTCTGACACTGGCATACACATAGATTTGTCCTGTTTGAACATTTTCAGATGTTAAATTAATTACAACTTTAAGCCCACGTTATTTATATAAATCTGTTAGCGGTATTTTGCGGACAGGGCACATTAACTGTACCCCCCTTATTCTCCTTAAGTGGTTCATTCCAAGGTGCACCATGGAGCAAAGTAGAGTGAAACACACAGTTTTTGATTTTAGCTGGGCAGGACTCGCAGAAGTTGTTTGGAAATACATTTGATCAAGCTATGCACATTGAATCCTTTTTTTTCTCTCAGTAATACTAGCCACCTAGCAATTTTATGAAGTTGGCATTAGCTAGCCAGTTTCTGTAGATACCCAGTCTCATAACTAGCTACCAAGCCATTTCATGCTATCAGTCAAGGTTGAGTAGCTTGTCTAACTAATCTTAACTGGCAAGGTTGCTAGACTTTAGAAAAGCAAGCAATTACTAAAAATGTACTGAATAAGACTCATCTTTTACCCAGATTTTTTTTGCAGAGATGCACATTTAGTTTCTTAAAAAATATATAATTTAAAAGCCAGGAGGATGCAGACTGCTCTAGAGGTCAGCTTAGATAGGCATCCCACAAACTGTGCATGTAATATCCTAGGCATGTTTGTGAAGTATATTGAGGTGTGATTTACAGCAGTCAGAATGAAGCAATTATTAAAATGACAATTGAACAGGTAAAGAGGTATGCTCAGTGGTGGGAAAAGTACTAAACTGTCATAGGAGTAAAAGTAAAGATACCTTAATAGAAAATGACTCAAGTAAAAGTGTAAGTCACATAGCAAAATACTACTGAAGTGATTAGGCCTGGCCCGCAGCCAGCGTTCCAATTCATCCCAAAGGTGTTTGATGGGGTTGAGGTCAGGGCTCTGTGCAGGCCAGTCAAATTCTTCCACAACGATCTCGACAAACCATTTCTCTATGGACCTCGCTTTGTGCATGGGGGCATTGTCATGTTGAAACAGGAAAGGGCCTTTCCTAAACTGTTAACAAAGTTGAAAGCACAGAATCGTCTAGAATGTCCCTTCACTGGAACTAAGGAGCCTAGCCTGAACCATAAAAAAACAGCCCCAGACCATTATTCCTCCTACACCAAACTTTATAGTTGGCACTACGCATTGGGGCATATAGCGTTCTCCTGGTATCCACCAAACCCAGATTCATCTGTCAGATTCCCAGATGGTGAAGCGTGATTCATCACTCCAGAGAACGCGTTTCCACTGCTCCAGAGTCCAATGGCGGTGAGCTTTACACCACTCCAGCCGACGCTTGGCATTGCGCATGGTGATCTTAGGCTTGTGTGAGGCTGCTCCGCCATGGAAACCCATTTTATGAAGCTTCCAGAGGCAGTCAAGTACTCAGCGGTCCGGTTCTGTGAGCTTGTGTGGCCTACCACTTCCTAGAAGTCTCCACAATAAAAGCACTTAGTTGACCGGGGCAGCTCTAGCAGGGCAGAAATGTGACTAAATTACTTGTTGGAAAGGTGGTATCCTTTTTTTATGACAGTGCCACGCTGAAAGTCACTGAGCTCTTCAGTAAGGCCATTCTACTGCCAATGTTTGTCTATGGAGATTGCATGGCTGTGTGCTCGATTATATACCTGTCAGTAACGGGTGTAGCTGAAATAGCCAAATCCACTAATTTGAAGGGGTGTCCACATCATTTTGTATATACAGTGCCTTTGGAAATTATTCAGACCTGGACTTTTCACATTTTGTTAGGTTACAGCCTTATTCTAAAATGTATTAAAAAATAAAAATCCTCAATCTACCCACAACACCATATAATGACAAAGCAAAAACATTTTTTTTAAAGCTAATTTATTACAAATAAACTGAAATAACATTTACTCTGTACTTTGTTGAAGCACCTTTGGCAGCGAATACAGCCTCAAGTCTTCTTGGGTATGATATTACAAGCTCACCTGTATTTGGGGAGTTTCTCCCATTCTTCTCTGCAGATCCTCTCAAGTTCTGTCAGGTTGGATGGGGAGCGTTGCTGCACAGCTATTTTCAGGTCTCTCCAGAGATGTTTAATCAGGTTCAAGTCCGGCCTCTGGCTGGGATACTCAAGAACATTCAGAGACTTGTCCCAAAGCTACTCCTGTGTTGACTTAGCGGTGTGCTTAGGGTTGTTGTCCTGTTGGAAGGTGAAACTTCACCCCAGTCTGACGTCCGAAGCGCTCTGGAGCAGGTTTTCATTAAGTATCTCTGTACTTTGCTCTATTCATCTTTGCCTCAATCCTGACTCGTTTTCCAGTCCCTGCCACTGAAAAACATCCCCACAGCATGATTCTGCCACCATGCTTCACTGTTGGGATGGTGCCAGGTTTCCTCCAGATGTGACGGTTGGCATTCAGGCCAAGGAGTTCATTCAAGAATTGTGTTTCTCGTGGTCTGGGAGTCTTTAGGCGCGTTTTGGCAAACTACAAGCGGGCTGTCATGTGCCTTTTACTGAGGAGTGGCAGCAGTCTGGCCACTCTACCATAAAAGCCTGATTGGTTGAGTTGTGCAGAGATGGTTGTCCTTCTGGAAGATTCTCCAATCTCCACAGAGGAACTCTGGAGCTCGGTCAGTGTGACTATCGGGTTCTTGGTCACCTCCCTGACCAAGGCCCTTCTCCTCCAATTGCTCAGTTAGGCCAGGTGGCCAACTCTAGGAAGAGTCTTGGTGGTTCCAAACTGCTTCCATTTAAGAATGGATGGCACTGTGTTCTTAGGGACCGTCAATGCTGCAGAAATGTTGGTACCCTTCCCCCAGATCTGTGCCTCAGCACAATCCTATCTCGGCGCTCTACGGACAATTCCATCAACGTAATGGCTTGATTTTTGCTCTGACATGTGCTGTCAACTGTGGGACATTATATAGACAGGTGTGTGCCTGTCCAAAGCATGACCAATCAATTGAATTTACCACAGGTGGACTCCAATCAAGTTGTCGAAACATCTAAAGGATGATCAATGGAAACAGGATGCACCTGAGCTCAATTTTGAGTCTCATATGTACATAAATTATTTTTTAAAACTTTTTTTATTAATTTTCAAAAAAATCTAAAATCCTATTTCGCTTTGTCATTATGTGGTGATTTCTGAGGATTTTTAAAGAATCAATTTAAATCCCCCCCTTGCCCTACACTTCGTGCCCTCTAAAATAATGGGTGCACGACACCCCTGTGTGACAGCAATAGCCAGCTCCATTTTAAAGTAGTCAATTGTATTCTTCATCATTGGCTGATTGCTCCCAACTCAGAAATTCCCACCCAGTTGACTACTTTAAAATGGTGGAAGCCGTCATTGGCAAGCTCTGTGCTAAACTGGGTTATATCCATGATGAGTCTTCTATCTATCTCTATGGTTCTTACGCGCATAGTCACTCAAATTCTGCAGTTCCGTGCTGGCGCAGCGCGTCCTTCCGCTTATGCTCGTCCTCAGGCAAACGACACACAAAGTGTATTATTCTTTTTGCACTGCTTGACATTCATCGGAGACTTTCTCAAGGGGACAACATATTCTACCACAGGTAAGAAACATATTTTTAGAGAATCAGATCCGTTTCCGAAATATTGCATAACGTTTAACCAAGATGCCTGCGCGCTCACGGTTTTAGCAAAAGCTCGAGTTCGTCATTTCAGGAGTGTTCATGGCTGCTCGGGCTTTTTCCGTGCTAGTGTGACAGGCGCTTCCTCGCGTGCTTGTGGTTAGTCGGATAGGCACCCCTCTCTCCATAATGAGACGGATAGTGTTATTGTCATTTACATCGACATAAATTACGATTTTTACGACCGTACTAAAACTAAGATAAACATCATAGTCATGCTCTGTTGTATACAATACGAATGTAAGCCCAGATGGATGCAAACAATAGCCAACTAAAGGTTAGCATCGAGGCTAGCTAACCAGTTAGCTACCCTCCCCAAATCTAAAGCTATTTTACTAGCTTTCTAATCTGTTTAACGTTACTGTATGCATGCAAGCTAGTTAGCTAGCTCGCAAATGGGATGTATTGCTATTAAGTAAACTTGCATAATGTGACCTGTTTATCATGTGCAACGTTATAGAATTTTTTTTTTTTCTGGGTTGAAAATGATCAGTCATACAATTGCCCATCAATTGAATCTGCCTAGATGAAATGTACCCAAACAACATTCATCTACCACCTTGATTGATATTGTTTCGTAAAAAAAAAAAGCGAAAACCATTCAATGAAATGATTCAACAATGTGCCTCGTATATTTCCCTCTGGTCATGTGATGCATGTCAGGAGGGGATATTAAAAGCTTGCTAAGTGATAGCATAAATAGGCTACGATCACAGTAATGCCCTCTTATCCCAGACATATGTACACAGATTACTACATTTATTAGGTCGATATGATAATAAATGCTGAAAAAAAAGTATGGCCTTTTCAGTCATTATTCTGCCCGCAAGAGCAATTATGGTGTCATCCAAAGGAACAACATATCGGGCCATGGCACACAGTGCATGAGTATAGGCCTACAGCAGTATACTTATTTCTCAATGGTTCAGAGTGAAGTGTGTAAACAACATCTAATAACATTCTTTCTAATTTGTTCCAGAATATCAGTCCACAATGTCAGAAACAGTGAAGTACATGGATGACGAACACAAGACCATCTTCCTGAAAATACTAAATGAGCAACGGTTGGAGGGTGAACACTGCGACATTGCAGTGGTCGTTGAAGACGTAAAGTTCAGGGCCCACCGCTGCGTGTTAGCGGCGTGCAGCAACTACTTCAAAAAGCTGTTCAAGAAACATGAAGTCGACAACTCCTCAGTCATAGAAATTGACTTCATCCGCTCAGACATCTTCGAGGAGGTGTTGAACTACATGTACACAGCCAAGATTACTGTGAAGAAAAAGGATGTGAATTTGCTGATGTCTTCGGGCCAGATACTCGGAATCCGATTTCTGGACAAACTCTGTTCACAGAAGCGTGATATGTCCACTGAAGAAAATAATGTCCATAATGCCAAACCATTTCCCTATGATATTGTCAAAATGGCTCTCCCTACTGATGACCCTACATTGGGCCAGGAGAACGACGTGCAGGTGCTAGGTGACCATGATGACACTCCCACTGACGACCTTGTGGAAGAGCCGACGGCCAATCACGACTTGGACAAATCGCCAAACACAGCGTTGAGAGTGCAGGAGGCCATTCTCAAAGAGCTGGCCAATGAGGACGTGCACAAGGTGAGCTGCTACGACCAGGACGTGGAGCCCATGGACACGGAGCCAAAAGACCTGGCGGGTCACGCCACCACCACACTGACGTTCGCTGACAGCATCGGCGAGGTGAAGGACGAGCAGCCCCCTGGGTGGTCCACATCCACGACGGACATGAAGTTCGAGTACCTCCTCTACGGCCACCGCGAACAGCTCGCCTGCCAGATCTGTGGAAAGACCTTCATCGACGAGAACCGTTTGAGGAAACACGAAAAGCTGCACTCGGCAGAACGTCCATTCATCTGTGAGATCTGCAGCAAAGCCTTCACTACACAGGCCCACCTAAAGGAGCACCTGAAGATCCACACAGGCTTCAAGCCCTACCGCTGCGATGTATGTGGCAAGTCCTTCATTCGAGCACCCGACCTTAAAAAGCACGAGCGGGTCCACAGTAACGAGCGTCCCTTCGGCTGCCAGATGTGCGACAAGGCCTTCAAGCACAAGTCCCACCTGAAGGACCACGAGAGGCGCCACAGGGGCGAGAAGCCCTTCGTCTGCGGCTCGTGCACCAAGGCCTTTGCCAAAGCCTCTGATCTAAAGAGACATGAGAACAACATGCACAGCGAGAGGAAGCAGATGCCGCCCAGCTCCCTGCAAACTGAGACTGAACAGCTGCAGGCAGCAGCCATGGCCGCTGAGGCCGAGCAACAACTGGAGTCCATAGCGTGCTCATAGCACACAACATTTGTACCTCACTTGTCATGGACAATATGAGAAGAATCTGAGTTTTTCGATTATGTTTCATTTTGTATTTTCTTTTGGGAGGCCTAAATACTCCAATAATTACATAGATTTGATGTTGAGAATTTTTCTTGAGGATATAGTGGAGTAAGATCGGATTTGAATGCGTTCATATATTTTCAGACTTATTTCATGTAATTTAGGTTTTCTTGCACTGTTCTGTGGTATGACATCTTTTTCTTGATTATATTGTAAATGGTTAAAATATTTTGTTTTGGTAGGAATGATCATACCAAATGTGTTTGTGTAAATTTTATGGCAGCCTTATGGACAAAAATGCTCTGACTACTGCCTCTACCTGGTTTTGGTTGTCAATATATTAGTGCTGTTATACAGTACTGGTTTTATAATGAAAACTGGAAATAAAATGTTTGATTCGTAAAATGTATGAAAAAGAATGGTTACAAACTACTACATGTTTGACGGTTAAATATTCCATTGTGTTACACACACACAACTCTTAGTGTAATTGACATGTACATTTAGCACATCAAAATATGTGTTGCTTTAATAAAAATGCTACCCTCAACTGCCAACAAATCATATCTTTGCATTATTTTTGGAAATAAATTGTAGCTGTGATTTGTGCAGACTATGCTTGCATCGATTGACATGCAAGCATACAGTCTCAGTTGGTAGAGCGCTTGCACCACCAGGGTTGTGGGTTCGATTCCCAGGACCAGCCAATAAGTTTGCTGTAAGTTGCTTTGGATAAAAGCGTCTGCTGAATGGTATTATTATTATTATCCACTAAGTGTACAAAACATTATGAACACCTGCAGGACAACTCTGCTTACAGGTAAAGCATGCAAATACTTTATGATATGTTGGATAATGTTTGTCTACCAAAACAAAACTATTCTGACAATCTAATTAAACCGTTTATTCAGCGAATGTCAATCACTCCATCAGTCAATCAAAGCGTGATTTAGTTTGTTTGATTTTTATTGATCTGCAAGAACCATCCGTACGTAATTCAACATCGTTTGTGTTGATAATGGTCTGAATTAAACATGTCACGAACAAAACAATATTTGTAATTAGTCAATTACAAATATTGTTTTGTTCGTGACATGTTTAATTCATTCACAGTGAAGGGTGTAGTACAATTTTCCAATGTGCTCTGTTTCATTATGTAAGTCAGTGGTCACCTTTTATACTTCATTTGTGAGCGTGTGACTTATTCTGTCTATCCTTTATCAATTCGGGGAGTTTAAAATCTGTCTTGGGGAGTGGCCATGCAGATGTGGAGACCAATGGTGTAGACATGGTATGACCAAAGACTATGGCATGATATACACAGGCCCAATTATTGCATATCCCTGTATTAGCAGAAAATAGTAGGTGTTTATTAACGGGGTTTCTCTGTCTTTCTCTCGCAGGATGCATCACCACCTTCTGGAACGAGTACATTTTTCTTCTAATGCTGAAATTATTCACACCAAAAGTAAAGTCTAACTTCAATGTAAACAGAGAGTAAGATTCAGTATGTTGGTGATGAGGTGTTCTTTATTTGCAATGACATTGACTTAAATAACAAATATTTCTGCCAAGGAAAAGGAATCTGATGGGAGAAAAGTGATACAGGAAAAGTTTTAGCTTGAATATTTTGTGATTGGTGATGTGTTGCTTCCCTTATGTCATTTCTCACCCATTGCTATGTCAATGTAGCGCAAATCTAAAAGTAGCAAAAAGGGACACCACGGGACAGAAAAGGACACTTTTTTTAACCAAAAATAAGTTTGTAAACTAACAGGTGAACAACATTAATTTTCAAGTTCCACAGTAACAATTCTTCATACTCTGTGTATGGTTGTTGCTATTCTCAAGTGCAGTGGTTCCCAAACGGTGGGGCGTGCCCCCTAGAGGGTGCGCATTTCTTTTAAGGATCTCAGTCCGGCTTTCAAACTCACTCTTGAATGTTGTAATATTAGAATGCACAAAGAGCAATTTCGAAATTGGTCAGTGCATCAACAGTTTTTCTCTTATCATGTAAGTCATTGCATACCTTAGAGCTATTTGTTGCTTGTCAGAAATGTCCAGATCCACTAGCCCATGTCAGCTAAAGCTTTTTAGCCCATAGATTTTATTGTAGTGTTTGAGCCATTTAAATCACATGAATACGCATTAGACATGGCAAAATTAATAGAATTGCAGGAAATATGCTTTAAACCTGCAAGAATGTCGGTGTTTGTGCCCAACAGTGCTTGTGCCCAGAGGTATAGAGGTGGAACTCTTTTTAAAAACATCTGTTGCTGTCCACTAAATACACTGAACAAAAATATAAATGCAACATGTAAAGTTTTGATCCCATGTTTCATGAGCTGAAATCAAAGATCCCAGAAATTTTACATATGCACAAAAAGCATATATATCACAAATTTTGTGCACAATTGTTTTACATTCCTTTTCCATCCATCCACTTGACAGGTGTGGTTAATAAAGAGGCTGATTAAACCGTATGATTATTACACAGGTGCACCTTGTGCTGGGGACAAAAGGCCACTCTAAAATGTGCTGTTTTATTACACAACACAATGCCACAGATGTTTTGAGGGTATGTGCAATTGACATGCTGACTGCAGGAATGTCCACCAGAGCCTAGTTTTACGCCAAGATTCTGGACCATGAGTGCACAACAAAGAGTGTCTTCCAAGATAACTTATTTACAGACTAGAGAGAGGTTAGTATCACTGATTTAAATTTTAAAAAACAGCCCGAGACTGATTAAACAGGAAATGACAGCAGAGGAGAGGGAGCAGATGAAGAAGCTGTCAGTTTGATTTCACGCACATCAAGAAATCATTTCTGGAGAAGTCGGAGGAGAAGAAAGCCATGACAAAATAACAAACAGGTAACTGATTACATAGTCCCCAAACTCAGTAGTAAGACTTTAAATATATTCTTAGGGAGAGCAATAACATTGCAACCCTTGTGGAAACCTTCGTTTTTTCCTCGATCAGGTCTGAAGGGAAAAATATATAGAATAATTAATGGAGGGGTGCGGCTTCTGTGTGCTGGATGGCCACAGGGAGAAGATTGGTAACTTCCGGGTGGAGCCCACAGGCAGAAGATTGGTAACTTCCGGGTGGAGCCCACAGGGAGAAGATTGGTAACTTCCGGGTGGAGCCCACAGAGCTTTTCCGTGGGAGGGGAGAACATCCCAAGATGGACAAGCTGAAAGTGAGCATCTAGCCGGAGGACTTCACCATCAACTGCAGCAAGTGAGCAGTAGAGCATACAGAACAAATAATATTCCTATACGTTTATGCTGCTCCCAAAAGTGAATTAGAGATTCTAAAGGCAATAAGCTTGAAATAAAGTGTTTTGGTTGCTTTTCCATAGGCGCTAAGATAGCAGTGGCCCCTATGGATGACAATGGGAGGAAGGTGCAGCATGACGACACAGTGACCTGGCTGGCCTCCTGGGTGGAGAACGTCCAGGGAAAATTCAAGTACATCATGTTCAAACCCAGCTCCAGACTTAAGGTACAAAGCCTTTCTCCCCACTTTCCTGAATAATTAAACATATCAGTGGTGTTTTATTGTGTACAAAAATGAACAATATTTTAAGATATGGAAACTCAAACTTTTGTGAAAGAAAATAATCATATTTGGATATTTGATAAACCCAGATATTTATGAATTTATGAAGGCTTAGAAACCCAAGCTTTTGAGAAGAGCCTGAAGACTGAACCCAGTAAAAATCATACATTTCAAATTCTATTATATTTCTAGTTCATTATTTTAAGCCATAAACTCAGAAGTCTTTCTCTCTGTGCTCAGGGAGAGAAGGACTGGCAGAAGTATGAGGTGGCTTGTAAACGCAAGCCGAAGGTGACAACCATCAGGAGGCTGTACCGAGGACTGGAAGCACCGGGAGATGAAGACCAGACAGAGAGGAGTGGCACTCTACTTTATAGTCAAGGTACAGACCTCACAACTATCCACAGTGTGGTTAACAAAGTGCAAGCCTGTTCAGTTAACCTTAAACACATAATGGAGAACAGTCATATCTCCCTCACTAACGTGTGTGTGTGTCTTTCTGTACATGTAGCTGGCCCTGCGAGTGGGGAATGAGAAGGAGGAGAATGAGATGGCCAACGCTGTGCGCTGCTGCTCTCTGAGAGTGGGACACATCACCCTGCACCAGCAGGATTGAGGCCAGGAGTTCATGGTGGAGTTGGACTTCCTGGGCGAAGACTCCATCTGCTACTATGATGACTCCATGATGCTACTATGCCTGTGGAGGGCAGGGTGAGCAGCACTGTCTAGCAACTGTTCTATATCCATTCCCCTGTATAATGTATTGTTAAGCTGGGCTTAAACATCCATTTAATGTTCACAGACATATTATTTGTACACAGACATTATTTGTACACAGACATATTATTTGTACACAGACATATTATTTGTACACATGATTTCAAGAACCTGAAGCTGTTCACGGAAAACAAGGAGTCTGACGATGACGTGTTTGATAGAATAAACATAAGTTGAAGACCCAGTGTACCTGGTTCTTTCATGTTTAGGTCATGCTTAGCAAATGCTGGGAAATGAGTGTAACCAAAGAACGACTAGCTATGTGGTTCATTCAGTATCCTTATCTACCTCAGCAGATATGGTTAAATGTGGTTGTTGTTTGTTCTTAGACCACCTACTTGAACAAGCTTGTACCAGTCCATGCCAGGGCTAACAGCCAAGAACCTTCAACGCCTCCACCACTCTGCAAGAGCGGCTCAACAAGCTCACCACTGGTTAGTCCACTTTCTATTCCAACATCAATACACTCAGTGCAGGTTTTTGAAGATCTAGTTTACAATAGTTGACAAGAATTCTCAGCTCTTCTCTGTGAAATACCTGACCCTCGTTGGTCTTACTTTGCGTTATTTTTTACTCAAATGTTCTCTGTGTCATGACTACATGAATCTCTGAAACATGTAGATTTATAGTAAAGAGAGTACACCAATGAAAGATGTGCCTGTTGTTTTCCTCCTCAGCTGATATGAGTCTGCTGTGCTATAACCGAGCCAACAGAGCTGTGACCATTCTCTGTAACCACCAGAGGGCAGCACCCAATACCTTTGAGAAATCCATGCAAAACATGCAGGGCAAGGTAACTGGAATATTTCCGTTCTCAGATTTATGTAGTAGCTAGTAGTGCCATTCTTATGCCATTTTAAAATACTCTATGCCTCTTTTACAATATTGTGATTTATTTTTTATTTTTGTTGAAATACTAATTATGCATGTAAGGTAAAACACAGTCTAACATTGTCCCTTTATTGTTCCAGATTGCACAGAAGCAGCAGCAATTGGATGTGACCAAGAAGGAGCTGAAAGAGGCATAAAATGAACACAAGAAGGAAGGAACTGATAGGACTTGAAAGTGAGTGCATTTGACCCCTACAGTTCCTCGTTTACAGGAAAACATTGTAGAATAACAGCTAGTGGACATGACCTTTCATAACCCAGCTCTATGGCAGTTTACCCACAATTGATGTGGAAGGGTTGATCCAAACAGCTACTGAGATGCTTGTTAAGGCCTCCATTGTTTTACCACCAGCAGTGGTGGTTTGTCTGTTTTTTATTTTAACTAGGCAAGTCAGTTAAGAACAAATTCTTATTTTCAATGACGGCCTAGGAACAGTGGGTTAACTGCCTGTTCAGGGGCAGAACGACAGATTTGTACCTTGTCAGCTCAGGGGTTTGAACTTGCAACCTTCCGGTTACTTGTCCAATGCTCTAACCACTAGGCTACAATGCCGCCCCGTTTTGAGGCCATTCTCTTGGTCAAATTTAGTCAAGCAAGCTCAGTCAAGCACATATCAATAATTTGAAATGATTTCAAATAATATTTAAACATAGGTGTGGTCTCCTCTGCTCTCCTCAGGCTGGTTGAGAAGGAGGCTGTGGTGAAGAGGCTGGAGGAACAGCTGAAGAAGCTCTAGCTACAGATGACTGACAGGGTAATTCAATGCCAATCGACAAGATCTACAACAAAACGCAAGGGGGCAAGATTTTCAGTTCTGAACTGAGACAACTCATTGATTTTGTATTATCGTAAAAAAAAACAATTATATGGCATTTTCTAATATTTATTATTTTATTTGCAACTCCATATTTCCTTATTTGTTATTTGTTACCAGCAGTGTTTGTTTTCTGACTGTGAGATTTGAGCAGCAACAGTAGACAAGGTACATTTTGTGTTTGATAAGATTTGTTTCCTTTGTCAACAAAAATATATGTGTGAAATGAAACACCTTTCATTGATGTGTTTAGTTTTTGTTGCTGCCTTACTCCAGAGCCCTTCAAAGTAGAAAGGAAAAACTATATATACAATCATATTAATATACCAACATAAATATAAAAGATGCAGGAATGTACCAGATTTGATATTGCCTTATGCAGTTTGAAGCTGTGATATGTTGGGCTGTGTTAGCATGGCATGTTGAATTCTCCAATCCTCTCAGAATGTAATCCTCAAAACCTGCCTCTGGCCATACTGGCTGGATTGCAGTCCCTCGTGTTTTACCAGCCTTTTTAGCATAGGTAAATGTCACCGGGCTAAAGAACATGCGTGGACTTCCAAAGTCCGCCTGTAGTGTACGAGAACATATTTTTACTGTTGTGCGCCACTGGCATGGAGACGTAATGTACACTGTCTCAGGAGATGTTTTAGAACTGGAAGCAAATGTAGTACAACAATTGTTTTGTGTTCATCATCAGGTCTTTACATGTGGAGATGTTTTTGTACCTTTTTTTGTGAAGCATACAAACCATAGTGTTTTTACATTAGTGAATAGTGCTGATGTGACTGTTATTTCCCTTTTCATATGGATGAGCTGCTATAGCCCCAAGTGACGCCAGACTCATGTGGTTTCCCACAGGACTGTGGTCAGTAGACTGCAACGCGCCACATCAAAACTCTGTGTGCAGCTCCTCTGAAAAAGAGAGACAGAAAATGTGGGACAAATTCCTCTAGACTACACCGTGTCTGCTGCCTGACTGCCTACCGCCCTGCACAAGAGGATGGTGAGCAACTTCTGTCATTGAGCAACTTCTGTGATGTCTCTGAACACAATCTCCTCACTCAACCTTTGTTGCTGCAACAGAGTTTATGTTTCTTTAACCACCATGCCAAACATGGATGGTAAACTATTCACTGTAGTACACATGCTGCAGGCCAGGGCCACCAATGAATCAGACAACAGTCTTTTTATTTAACATTCCTGCAGTGCGTTGTGTGGCCTAATATGTTGAAAATGTGAAAAAGAAATCTTCTCAGCTCTTCACCTGGAGGGCCCTTGCAGTCTACACTTTTCCTCTACCTTTCAATAGCAATCTTGAGATCTGGCCGTAGCCTATTGGGCTCTGTCTCAGTACTAAGCTTTTGATCCCTGCTTTGTGTTGCTGCAGTCTGATTCGATTCGTCGGTGTTCTTCACTAATCTAATCCAGACGGAGGGAGTTCTTTGGGACATGGATTTGGGATTTCCCTCTCGGTTTGTTTAGGGATTAGCAGCCGAAGGTACACAGTGGTAATGAGTTTAAACACAAAATGGGGAAAATATGCCAACGTAAGATAATAGGCATTCACAGAACCCAGTATGCTTCTAAGGCCATGGTTTTAAAGAGCTTGTGAACTTTGAAACTAGAACCTGGGAGAAATTGTAGGATTATATGTAGCCAAGGCCTGGGATTTCTATCCTAGAGATATTGTAAAATTTGTGAAATCAAATTGATGGTGGTGTTTTTTAAAAGAAACTTTGTTCCTCAGGGTTTGAACAATTTTTCTCTGCGAGGGAGAGAGACAAAAATCATATTCTGACCCGGATTGGTGATTTCATCACTGAGGAGCTTTCATTCGCTGTTGGTGTTGTGAACTTCACAAGCCCCGGAGGAAACAGGAAGCCCAGTCAGAATTCTCATTGTTCCAGGCCAGCGTTTGAAGTTTGGGCTTGCAGGAAGACATGGTAGAATAACCACCAGTGCACTTGACCTGCCATACTCTTGTTAATGGCAGTTTGCCATCTATGGATGTGGAAGGGTTGGTTCAAACTGCTACTGAGATGCTTGTTACTGATCTGCCATTGCTTTGACTCCTTTTTCTCCTTTTCTGGGCTACATTTTTTTATTAGAGTTACTAATGACTCAATCACAGCCTACTTTATATGGCAGTTTACCATTTATGGATGTGGAAGGGTTGTTTCCTCACAACTGCTACTGAGACTTTTATTACTAATCCAACATTGATCATCTGTGGTTTCTCTTTTTTTTTCTGGGATACATTTCTTAAATTAGGGTTATTATTAATGACTGATTATAATTGCTTTGCACAGTGGGGGGAGATGCTCCAATTGGACTCGACACAGATTTCTTTGCACGTGTGGAACATTTTTCGGAACCCCAGAGCCAGAACGACATTCCTTCTTCCCTTATACCTGGGTGTGTTTGTCTTCTCTTGTTGGTCGTCAATGCACCATATGTCCACCACATTGAGATGTTCAAGCAACAACCCCAGCCAACATGTCCAGGTGGGCCCCACCTGGGTTTTAAATGAGTTTCAACTGGGCAAGGGCTCTAATTGGTTATCTTAGCAGGTACCCAATTGGGTTAACATTGAGGCTAATATGGATGCTGAGGATAACTTTGTGGGTCACTGTTGGGTTTCCCTCATGTGATCCATGGAACAGCCCTTCATTGACCCATATGAGCCCCACATGGAAATGTTCCCTGGGAACACACTGCATATTTTTTCTTCTTCAAATATTTAGAGACACTTATCATTTCAAACTGTTTGCTTGAGGATGAAACATTAACTTTTTCTGGTTTTGTCTGACCAGACAACAGAGACGACCTGTCTAAAATAAGAATACTTAAGGCTTGTGGATATTTTCCTCTAAAGCATTCCCAGTTCTCACATAAATACGTTATTGTCTTATTTGTTAAGAATAAATTATTTCTACTCTAGGTCATAGAAGCTACAATATCTGCATGTATTGTTTGAGTTGATGTTTCTGGTGCCTAATACACCCCACTGGGCTCACACCGTCATTTCAATGTGGAAATGTGGGTTATAATCGGTTGAGACGTTGCTCAATGAGATTTCAACCATTATTCACCCTCTCAGAAAGACAGCCAGAAGTTAGTTGAATTCCCAATGTGTTCACTATGCTTTCAACTATCTAAAAGCACAACAACGTTCAAATGGGAACACAATGTCAGATATTTGGTATTTATACAATGAGTTAATGTGTTATCACTGTTTCATCTAATTGCGCAACCAAAGGACCTGGATTGCAGTTAAGATTCCATTAAAAGTACATAGTGCAAGTGATTAATGCTGTTCAAGATTCTGAACAGATTATTATAGCAATTGTAAATCTCTCCACAGACCTGGGACCTTTGCATGCTATCTTGAACATGCACACTTTCTATGATTAGGCTACATAAGAATATTTGTATAGTTACAGTAACCTGTGGCCATGGATGTGTTACTCATTTTAAGGTTGAATAAATACTGTTACGTTAGTTTTTAAGATAGCCTCAACTTTAGGCTATTTACAGTGTTACAAAAGTCGTATTGAACATTTAAAGCAGTTGTATCTAATGCTTGGATAGTTAAATCTGTGCCACTGGCTTAATCCTATTCTTTAACTTTTGGTTTAGTTGGAGACGTGAATCAAACATATAATTTGTTACTGTATTGCAAAGGGGATGTTGAATTGTGTTTGGTTGTCAACCCATCCAAATATCAACCTTTGAAGGAGATGTATCTTTTGTGCTACTGACTTTTAGTCTGCTTTAATTCCAGTTTTTCTAAAATTATGAATTGATATGTTGGATTCACATCTCCATCTCAACCAAAAATCTAAGATAATGAATAGGACTCAATCAAATATTAAATGCACTTTAAAGTTTGATTTGATTTAGTCCTATTCTTTAACTTGAGATGGAGACATGAATCACCATATAAATGATTAACTTGAACATTTCATTTGAAATCAACCCAAGCTTGAGACCCTAGGCCTATATCCAGGCTGCATCACATCTGGCCGTGATTGGGAGTCCCATAGGGCGGCGCACAATTGGCCCAGCGTCTTTCGGGTTTGGCCGGGGTAGGTAGCTGTAGGTAGACCAACTCTCCAGTAGGAGGTGCTGCATAGCCTCTATTTTTTTCTGATTGTGGATAAAGATTGATATTATTTATTTAAGTGTCATACACCTACCGGTGCCCAGACCACACAGGCTTACAAGACACTAGTAAACACAGTAACATTTTCCTTGTACTCAAAACAAAATAACTTTTAACAAATGATATACATACAATAACCATGGTAAGTACAGATACCATCTAGCCACACTACACAAACAATACATTTATCCTCCAGGCATTGTGAACAAACTAAGCAATCTCAAACACGCCCTGTCTGAAACAAAATTCAAGCCTCTGCTCGTCCCGTAACCAGAATTCTTCAAAAGGCTTCTTAACAGCTTCTACCCCCAAGCCATAAGACTCCTGAACAGCTAATCAAAGGGCTACCCAGACCATTCTTTTACGCTGCTGCTACTCTCTGTTTATTATCTATGCATAGTCACTTTAACTCTACCTACATGTACATATTACCTCAATTACCTCGACTAACCAGTGCCCCCGCACATTGACTCTGTACCGGTACCCCCTGTATATCGCCTCGCTTGTTATTTTACTGCTGCTGTTTCATTATTTGTCACCTTTCTATCCTATTTTGTACTTACCCATTTTTTACTTAACACTTATTCTTCTTAAAACTTCTTAAAACATTGTTGGTTAAGGGCTTGTAAGTAAGCATTTTACTGTAAGGTCTACATTCGGAGCATGTGACACATACAATTTGATTTGATCTCTGTCCATGAAACCGCTTACAGTTTTTTCCCAAATTGTATTTTGGAGCATTCACGCATAGGCCTACTGCCTACTGCCTATGAGCTACTATGAGCTACTGAGCTGAAAAGGTGAGAAATTATAGTTTATAAAAATGTTAAACTAAACATTCCTATCTGTTCCATCAGCCCTGTTAATTGATAGAGCGTATAGCTGCACTACACTACTTTGATACGTATCAGTGGGGATTAAGAAGTGATTATATGGAATGCTCACTGAAAAATGACTGGGTATACGGCGTATACCTGCATATACTCACCGCTGGGCAGGACAAAATATTTAGGTAGGGTTTTCACCCTCAACAGTTTCTCATGTGTATCAAGAATGGTTCACCACCCAAAGGACATCCAGCCAACTTGACACAACTGTAGGAAGCATGTCAGCATCGGCCAGCATCCCTGTGGAACGCTTTTGATGCCTTGTAGAGTCCATGTGCCCCGATGAATTGAGTCTGTTCTGAATGCAATAGTAGGAAGGTGTTCCTAATGTTTTGTACACTCAGTGTACAAATCAAATCAAATCAAATGTATTTATATAGCCCTTCGTACATCAGCTGATATCTCAAAGTGCTGTACAGAAACCCAGCCTAAAACCCCAAACAGCAAGCAATGCAGGTGTAGAAGCACGGTGGCTAGGAAAAACTCCCTAGAAAGGCCAAAACCTAGGAAGAAACCTAGAGAGGAACCAGGCTATGTGGGGTGGCCAGTCCTCTTCTGGCTGTGCCGGGTGGAGATTATAACAGAACATGGCCAAGATGTTCAAATGTTCATAAATGACCAGCATGGTCGAATAATAATAAGGCAGAACAGTTGAAACTGGAGCAGCAGCACAGTCAGGTGGAAGTTGAAACTGGAGCAGCAGCATGGCCAGGTGGACTGGGGACAGCAAGGACTGCAAATCAGTTTCACAACAACATTTATAAAAATGCTCTAGCCCACTGATATCTATGCATAAGGTCCCAGTCAAACACTTTTTTTGTGATTCTGTGTTCTGGCATATTTATCAGTCTGTTCTATAGACGTACCATGTCATCTTTTTGTCTAACCACACATGGTTACCAGCCCATATCTCCACTAATGACCAGGTTTGGAGTCAGTTTGTACACACCAAGAAGCAGCAGATTGCTCTGTTTTGAACATTGTCACAACTCCAGCAGCATGGTCCATCACTGGACACACACAGGATTTATACAGCTGAGAATAAGCACAGTAACCAAGATCCTCACATATTTTCATTTGGTTTAAAACTGACCCCAAGGCTCTACCTGCAGCATCTGCTAGTGATCTAATGGGATCTTCAAAGGTCATGTGTTTATCCAGAGTGAAACCAAGGTATTTGTAGAGCCCAGTGTAGAATGATGAGGTTGTACCAAAATAAAAGTTGTGTGCACTTCTCTACACGTCCTTCTTTCTGAAATGAACAATCTGGGTCTTCTCTTGATGTATCACTAGTCTCCATTTAGTACACCATAAATGAACAATATTCAACATTTTCTGGAGGTCGTCTTCTGTCTCATCAAAGATAACTATTTCATCAGCACACAACAAGATCTCAGAAATATGTCTGCAACTTCAATACCAAGTTTAGCATGTTTAATTTGTAGGGTTAAATCATTAACATATAGTGCAAATAAACATTGAAGATCTGACGTTGTTTCAAAGATACAAATCCATCATATTTTATACAAGTGTTGTCTCCGTTGAAAATTGGTTACAATGAAGACATACTCCCGGTTGTTGAAATGTCATCCTCAAAACAACAGTTTACATTGTTTATGGCAAATCCAATGTGTTTTCTACATACATTCCACGTCACAATACTTTGACAGATTTTGGGGCGGCAGGTAGCCTACTGGTTAGAGCATTGGGCCAGTAACTGAAAGGTTGCTAGATCAAATCCCTGAGCTGACAAGGTAAAAATCTGTCATTCTTCCCCTGAACAAGGCAGTTAACCCACTGTTCCTAGGCTGTCATTGTGAAGAAGAATTTGTTCTTAACTGACTTGACTAGTTAAATAAAAACAAATTATGTTTATTCAACCAGTTTGTGCCCAGTGGGACCTCAAATCACTTCAGATTGGGTTGCAATGTTCAACACCAGTGTGGTATATCTATCCATCTATATATCTGCCATCCATCCACAATGTCCAACTTCTAGAAGAGGAGGTCAACTGACTCCCATCTGTGAGGGCTGACTGACCCTTGATCTCTGGGTCCTGTCACCCCCAACGACAAAGGCCACAAGGATTCCATCCCTAATCGGCCTCCAGATCCCCCTGAGTGGAGAGGAGTCCTGTGGGGAACCACAGACACAGCTGCTCTTTTCATCTCCTCACTGACACTCACTCACACTCTCTCTTGTCCTTCAGCGGAGTAAGTCCAAGATTATTTTGTGTCCAGCGTTCAAGAAACCAGCCCAAAGTGCACCTAACAGTCAACATTATGAAATCGGTAGTGGTAATTCACAAATCCTTGTTTCATTGAAACAAGTTGAAACACTGGTGTAGTGAATGGTCTACGCCGTACTTGCAAACTCCAAACTCTTGCAAACTCCATCTCATGTGCTACAAAAACAACGCTAATCAAACAACAGTACTAGGTGCCTGCACACTTGAATTAAAGGGTAGCTACTCTAAAAAAGAATTGGACAAAATTAGAGTATACACACTTCTCCAGTCACCACTACATCACTGTATTGGTAAAAATGTATCAATATGTGGAAGGAAGGGATGGAGGATGGAGAAGATGTGGCTGGATGTCAGTCAGTGATTGATGTGGGTTTAAATACTGGGACTTTATAGCTGGTTGACTAATCTTAATAGCTCTTTGTCCATTGAGGAAACATTTTTAACGCCTCAATTACACCACAAACTGAGTTTTGATATCAGAACCTTTCAATGCCTTCATCAATGCCAATACTCAGTGCTCATTCAAGACATTCCCAGTCATGGACATGAAAGGTTATTTTTCTACTTTCTCGTGTTGCATTTTACATCATTGAGCATCAAAGTGGCGTCCAACGCAAGCATGTTTTCATTTAGCAACACAAATGCCCATAGTAAGTATATTTTGGTCTTGTTAAATATGCTTAGGTTCCCTTAAGGGTTTGGGCGAGCCAGTGCTAGGCTGTGCTAGCAGGCTGGCAGGCGCCCAGTGAGCACAAGGAGCAGTCTCTTCCCACTACACATACGCACACTTAGGTGAGACCTTCTGCAACTTAAATTCAATTTATGCTTGACCCGAAAATGTGGCCGGAGGCGCAATATGGATGGTGTGACGCAATTGCGAAGCCTCAGGAGGCACATAGAGGCCAAATTGATCTCCGTACCACATTGCAGTGTTCCTCTCAAATTTTGAAACAATGCGGAGGGCTCCATATAGCTCTGCATTGACATGATTGGTTGAAGGTAGGTGAGAGTGGGAGGTCCTGTATAAGCACAGACTCACTTCCTTGACAACTTCCTTCACAACAGCTCTGCGCTCCGCCGCGAAGCGCAGAAGGCATGTTTGCTCTGACGTCTGTGAAGGCCACATCACAATAAATGCTTGTATGGCCAATGCAGACGTCTGATTGACCAAGCAGCACCTTTTAGAACATGAATATCACATTATAAAGCCTGGTCTCATAGACAATGTAAATCCGGTGACACTCAAATTAGTATGGTCTGTTACGTTTGGTATGGTTATATAAGACAGATGGTTACTTAAGGCAAAAATGAGAGCGTGTTTGGTCAGCATGGATGGGTGGGCGTATACGGCGAACATCTAGCAACCCAAAGGATGCGAGTTCAAATCTCATCATGGAATACTTTAGCATTTTAGCTACATTGCAAGTACTTAACATGTTAGCTAACCCTAATGCTTTTAGCTAACCCTTCCCATAACCCTAACCTTAACCATTTTAGCTAACCCTAACCTTAACCCTTTAACCTAACTACCAAACTTAACCTTAACCCTAACCCCTGGCTAACATTAGCCAACTAGTTAGAATTTGTAACATATCATACAAAATGTGTGATGTGCATACACAAATTAAGACATACCTTACAAAACGTAACAAATCATACTAAATGGTGTGTCGCTGATTTGCGTACAGAATAATACGAAATGCTTTGAGACCAGGTTGGCCATAACGATTGGTAGTGATATTGTAAATAGAATTATTTAGAACCCACTATGTATTATTTACATTGATACATTATAAATGTGTGTGGATACAATGAATCCAAATCTATTTTATCTCAGTGCATGCATTGATTCTCTAACTGCAATAACATTATAATGGAGGAGAGGGCAAATGACAGAAACAAAGAAAGAGAGAGGAATTCATTTGCAGAATCTTACTATTGGACTTCACAATGTTAGGATAAAAAGCTTGGGTGGATCATCGACTTTACTGTTTACCTCAGGAGCAGGATTTCATACTGTAGGCTTCTTGTATGTTTTTACTCAACCAAACTGATAAATGATTTATGTAGCTGAAAAACCCATCAGGTCACTGAGGAAATACAGATGAGGAGAGATTGGAGTGAGAGGTATTTTTGACCACACACTGACAAATATCCCTCTCACTACTCAACTGCAAGGCATATTTATATTCCACCAAATTATTCATAACCCAGGAGATTTCAATAAAAATAGTGAGTGCATTGGTTATTGCATTTGTATTGCAATAGCCTGATGTAAAATGTAGAACGTAGAATTATGTGTCTGCTGTATTACTGTACAGTGCATTCATGTATGGTGTGGCAACGTCTTGAACAGTTATTTATTTGAATGTGTAGTATTTAACATGAACAATCATTTATACCACTGGTCTGAAATGTGATACCAAAGCAGCAAGTGAAAAATGAAAGTGAAAAAATGAAAAAGCTGCTTATAAGATATGTTATAACTTTTGCTCAAATTGTCAGTGGCACAGTGCTGTGAGTGCAGACCTAGGTGTTCTACTACTACAGTTGTTTTTAAACTGCCCAAGCATATCACTGGTTATTTTTTGCTTGCGGGAGTTTACTTTGCTCACGTTCACTTTAGGATTTGACTCATCGGTTTGTTGGGGGGCACTGAGTCAAAGCATGATTAGTGCCCTCCTACGAAAATATTACTCGTGTGTGTGTTCTTCAACTATGACACAGAGGACAGAGAGGAGTGCGCCTGTCCATTTAAAATAAAAAAATCGGATAGAGGAAACATAACAAAATTAATAACATTTATCTAAGAGCAACATTGAAGAACTGCTGAATTGGTAGCCTAAATTGTTGAAAGGAACTCGTTTTATTTCGTATCGGCGCAGCAAGCCACGTTTCTTAGAATGATTGACAACGAATTTTCAATGATCTGTTTGATTATTCTGGAATGAACGGTTGGTGACGAACGGCTCAAATGGGAAGGAAGACAATTCATTAACGATGAACAATACTTTATCATGGAAATTGGAGTGATTCTTACCTAATTCAAATATTTTTTAAAGTGTCGTCTCAGTCAAGACTAACAATGTTACTGATCAAAGTGATTATCTCTACTGCTTTTCTTTTCAATGGTGAGTTTTTAACATTAAGGTGGAAGTATTTTCAAGTTAATATGTATCCTAAATAGTTGTATTATTATATCCAATATTGGGCGATATAGCCTATAATGTAAACGTATATGATTTGAAAATGCGATTTTAAACGAAAAGTAGTGGATTTTTGTTTTATTTTCTAGAATTTAGCAATAGATGTTTTGCAAAGCATGCTATTTTCATGTTATTTTGTGTAATATAGTTTTCATTGATGTATAATAGACTACTAAAACGTGCATAATTGCGAGTTTTCTAACTATTTGAAAGTGTTTTAATGACATCCCAGTTTATCCACTGTTCCTACAGGTGGTTGTGAGGGCTCTCTGCTTCACTCTGACATAAGAGCCAGTGTCAGATCCTTGGGGAGGAAACATGGGCAGCAGCATGATCGGCATTCCGTTATTGTTGCGTCCCAGTGTCACTACATGCTCAAGCACCTCCATGGAGGACAGATCTCAGTGCATATGCCACCCAACATCGCAGGCCACTGGGTATCCACCAGGTAATCTACTGTGTAATGTGCGCCATTAAACGGTTTGTTATTCATCTTTATTAAAAATGTACATCATTTTAAGAATGTATAGTCAATATATTGTAGTGAAGTCAGGGGGTAGAGCTTGAACCCTGGACCTTGCAGCTCTAGACACATGAGATCTAAACTTCTTGAGGAGGTTGCTAGGTGTTGGGTTAAGTTCACGGCAATATATAATAGTACTATTCTGTATGTAAACTTACTTGGCACAACACCAGGTTCAGCTTTAGACCTCTTAGGGTAAAAGACTAGGTGTTGAACTGGCTGGTAGGTTGGGTTTTGACTCTAGTTACCCATCTGACTCACTGCATAATACTGGAATAGTGAATAATTTGACGAAGCTAATATCATTCATGTTTTGCTCTATACCCCCTGTCAGCTGTGAGGTCAGGCCTGGGCCAGAGTTCATCACCAGATCCTATCTCTTCCACCACAACCACACCTTCCAGGTCCTCCTGTTCCACTACAGGGACAACCGCTGCTCCTCTCCCACCTACACCATTCTCGCCCGGGGCCAGCTGCACCTGCGCCAGGCCTCATGGGTGGTCCGCGGAGGCACCGAGGCCAACTACCAACTCCACAGCGTCCAGGTTGTGTTCCACAGCCCTGAGGTAGCCAGGAACCTCAGCCAGTGGCTCAAGCCCAGCTGCGGAGCTTCATCCCTGGTTGGAGGGGAGTCGTGGGAGCCCTGGGAGCCCCATATCAGCTATGACCTGTGGGGTGAGGAGAAGGAGCGGGGGAGGGATTGTGCCCGCAGGCTGGGTTTCACTATGAATGAGCTGCAGCTGGTGCGTGTGGAGCAGCGCCGCCATCATGGCGCCCAGGTCCCTGATGACCACACTGAAGAGCTTTTCCTGGGGGATGTCCACACTGAGCGAGCCCAGAGGACAAACCACAAACCCTCCAGCTACCAGCCGCCCCTGCAGCACACCAAGGTCAGAGTCATAGAGATATATAATGTATATTATTACATATCTGTTGTTCTGTATTTTTATGTTCAGGGTCATCACTTACATACTGAGACCCACTGAGATAGAATCCCTTTTGGCAGATACTGTAGTTTCATTTTCAAGTATCAAATCCCTACTAACTGAAAAGTATTGTGGATGTTGAAGATGACAAACTGTTGCAACAATGATGCCACACATATACAGTATGGGATACATCATATTCCAGTGCTGTGTACTTGTATTTTCTTTCAACAATCACAGTATTGTCTGTAGCTTCTTGTACACGACAACTTTCTGTGTTTGATTTTGGGTGAAATGGGAGAGAATATGAATTGTGCAAACCCAGCGGCAGAGTGGACCCACGGATGATAGTGATCATCCGTTGGTTGGTTTTCCACAGCCGCTCTTCAAAGAGAATAGCAAATAGTGGCGCAGTATGCTGTGCTCTGAATTCCTGCCCTTACTCTGTGGCAGTGTGTGTGTGCCTGAGGCTGTATCGAGGGCAGAGGGATAAAACTGGATCCTGACCAGAGAGATGGAACTAGGCCTTCAGTTCAGAAGCTCCCTCCTTTCCTCCCTCTCCTCCGTCATACAAAAGGATCCATCCCTTTTATGTCTCCCCGCAGCATTTACCCATATATCTACCAGCATGTCTTTTTTTTAACCAACACAAACAACTCCCAGCCTATAATGTGTCAGGGCAATGTAAATGAGCTCTAGTTAAAAGTTAAAAGCTCAGGCGAGTTATGTTGAAAGTGATTCATTCATTCTATGGTAGCGAAGGTGGTAGAGCTACAGCCAGCCTTGAATGAATACAGTACGCTCAGCTATAACATTAATCTGATGCTCAACCACTAAGAGTACACTTTAAAATGTGCTCCCCACATAACAGGGGCTTGATGGGCTTTTTACTAGAATGTATGCACAGCCCAATGAGTGTAAACAGGGATCGAAAACCATAAAAGCAGTCATTGTGTATGATGCTCATCTTTGATGTTCTAGTCTACCAGACTGTTGAAAGGTTTGGAATAATCCAAAACAGAGTCTTTGGATACGAAAATATCTTGTTTTATTTGTCTATTCAACTGTATCTCCATCTTCCCAGCTATTGTCATTTTCAAACTCACACACCTGTGGCTGATTCTGTTTAATGATGGACTTGAGAGCAAGGCAGAGAAGGCACCCACTGCTTTTAATAAGTCCAACGAGCCCCGTCCAGAGAAGAGAGAGAGGAGTAGTAGCCCCATCACCAAGTGCAATTTCCAGGCCAGGGAGAAGCTTTTGTTTCTTTGCCATGGTGATTGTTTTCATCGCTGCCATCAATTTAGGATGTGTAGTGGCGCCAGGAACACTCCCAAGTAACACATGAGAAAACAGTCTGCCAAGCTAGCACTCTTCTCCTTTATTGGGTTGGCTGGGCAGGTCAGAGTCAGACAACAGACTCCAGTTTGAACTGCCTTGTTTGTGTTTTTCATCATCATGATTGGTTGTCTGTTGACATTTCAGTTTGCATCAGTGGTGTTATTTATCACCATGCTGTAACTCATTAAACTGCTTCAACATATCTATTTCACCTTTTAGCACATTATGCTACTCTTATTGTATTATAGTTAGCAAGGTTCTTAAAAACACACATGTCATAAAACAACTGAATAATGTTGATGGTACAATGATGTAAAACATTGAAATGGGATGCGGTTCAACATCCACAGTCTTTTGCAGGTGTGTGTATTTCTCCTTCTTGATTCACAATATGGAACATTCAAAAACATTCTCCATTGCAGAGCCATGAGCATACCTGCCTTATCTGCAGAGTCATGGCCAGGGCGGATCAGCATCATCCTCCCATCCTGCCCTGCGAAGAAAACCTATCCGTCAAACTACAGGGCCAATGGGTAAGCCAGCGGTGTGAGGTCCGCCCTGGGGTCCTCTTCCTCACCCGCCATTTTGTTTTCCACAACCACAACCGCACTTGGGAGGGCCATTACTGGCATTATTCTGACCCAGTGTGCAGACACCCCACATTCAGCCTGTACGCACGGGGTCACTACAGCCACGCAGTCCTTTCCACCAGGGTCCTGGGAGGGACAGAGTTTGTCTTCACAGGTAGGCGTTAGTCAAAAAAATATATATATGTATGATCACAGCTTATCATGCATGATCACAGCTTATCATGCCATTATTAAAGTGTGCATAACAACCTCCCTTATCCCCTCTTGGTCTTCACAGTGGACCACATGAGGGTGACTCCCATGGACCAGGCCACCACCTCCCTGCTCAATATATTCCGGGGTAATGAGTGCGGGGCCGAGGGCTCATGGCACCAGGGATTGGAGCAGGACGTCACCCCCACCCATGGCTGTGCCGCCCTGGGCATCCGGCTTCCGCACACCGAGTACGAACTCTTCCGCATGGATCGAGACTCGGCAGACCACCTCCTTCTCTTCAACGGCCAGAGGCCCACGGATGGCTCCAGCCCTAACCAGCCCCATAAGACGGCCACCTCCTACCAGGCTCCCCTAGTGCAGTGTACAGGGGCCGGCCAGGGGCCAACGGATTGGGGGAGGGAAGCCGACCAGCTCCATAGGCTGGGGAGTAGCTGCTGCAAACAGGGAGAAAGAGGTGGCATGCTGGATGTGGTCAAAGTACTGCTTATTGCAGCTATACCCATTCTGTATCTCAGCTAGGGTTAGCAGTGGCTGAATATTGTAGAGCAGCACTGACTGTGCATTGGACTTTTAGACTCTTAATACAGTATGTAATTAATGTTGAGTTGCTACATTATCATTCAGTGTCATGTTCAGTAGGCATGAAACACTATGACAGGTGAAATGATGATCTACTGTACTAAAAATGCTTGTTTTCAAACGGTGTGCGCTAAAGAACACGGCCCAACACAAGTTGTCTATGGCCGTGATTCAATCCAATCACACTTTGTCGACAATGCCATTTAAAAGTCATTTCGATTGAGCCGACATGGGACATCCTAATAACATGCCACTTCAATACAAGTGACTTTCCGACTTTCTCGCTCTCTCTCCTTGCCATATTACTGGTTTCTTCCTTTCTCTGTGTAGGTAGTCATGATGGTTGTCAATATTCAAGCTTGTGGATTTGAAACTAAACTTAAATTCTCCTAACCTGCTACAAAAAATTTGGCTCTGTATCGAAGTGGCGTGTTTTTAAGGAATGTCGAGCCGACATATGCAGCACTTACCGTGAACATTGCCTTTACAAGCCCCATGGGGTGGAACCTCAGCCTATGCATCATGCAGCTCACTCCAATGACATTTGCATGTTAATCACATGGCGTTTGCAATTTGAGGAATGGAGGACACCAAACACAAATGGAATCGAGCCTCACTCTTCCTCAAAGACAAAAGATGCAAAGATGACAAACTGCCACAAAAATAATGTTAAACATTTTATTTCAATGTTAAATACCATGGGACAGGACTGCAAGAACAGAGAGATCTTTTCAGTCAACGTTTGCCTCGAGGGATATAACTTGTGTAAAGAAAAAAATCTAGAAAGAAATGTAATAATTCTGTGTGTGTCAGTAGGAAACAGGAAATGTCCATGGAAGGAGACACCTATATTCCCAGCATACTGTATTGTTTCACATTCCTCAAGAAAAATTAAGGATTTAAGAATTCAGTTACATTTCAATGTAAGAGGCCATCCAGCAACATTTAGCAGTCTTTTGCTTGGAAGGCCCCCCCCCATCCCATTTTATTAAAATGATTAAAATAACATACAAGACAGTGAACATTCCAACTCTTATTAAAACCACAGAAAGAGAACTCATGAGAATTGTTCAACCAAAGTCTTGAACCCAGTACCCCGACTCGCCTGTTATCGATGCGCTAACAAGTGTAAAATTTGAGTTAAGAAAACCTCCCTCTCCTGATGCCTCACCCCCCCCAAAAAATAACAGAACGTCTGAACAGAACCCCCCCCTCCAAGAAAACCCCAGAGAAAGCTCATTCCTCTCTGTTTTTCCCCACATGTGTACTAACCGTGTGAGATTGTAAAAGGCGAGGCCAGTTTATGAATCGGGTACACAGAACATATGTACGTACGCAGTGAGCTGACACTATCACTGATAATGGCAGGTCAACGATAACACACACTTTAACCTTGAGGGTCTTGGGAGTGAAATGAGAGCCTATGCCGGCCCGCTTTCCTTCTCTCTCGCCCACCCCCTCCCCACCCCTACAAGACGAACTTCCCTAGGAAGAATCCGATGAAGATAGCTGCTATGACAACCATTAGCGAGGGGAGGGAGCTGGAAGAGTGCTGTTTGCTCATCATGGCACCCGAGCCGGTGACCATGTCGTCTGACCGGTGGGACTTCCTCATCCTCAGGCCCTCGTCCTGAGAGGAAGATAAACACATCCTTCTTTACCACAGCCAAAGCCCCAGGCCAATATCATCTTATAAGAACATTAGTCTCCATGCCTTGAGGATATGTGACCTTTTATCACCAATATATAATACTATCCTAATATCCCCCCAACCCTAGACATCACACAACTTATGACCATACCTTGAGTTGTCTGTTCTCGTCTGAGAGTTTGCCCACATCGTACTGCAGCCTCTTGCACTCAGCCATCAGTTTCTTCATCTCAGAGTCATCCATGGACGCGCTGCTGGGCCTTGGCGCCGACGTGCCATCTGCTTTGGAGTTGAGCACGGGGGCAGCTTTGGTTGCATCAACATCATTCTGGAGGCAGCCAAAGTGAAAAAATACAAAAGTGACCAGGAACCTAGTTTCCCTCCCGACATTGCTGTACATGCCAACCAAATAAACTAAACACGCTTTTGAGTAGACCAAATGTCATAAAACCGTTACATTGATGGAAATATATTTTTGAAAACTTAAATTTGTTTAAAATTAGCATGAAGAGGTGATACATTTTCATTAGGGGTCTAATGGCAAAATGACAGTTATAACCATTATCCAACATTACATTGTTACAAAGCTACAACCATACCTGTACAGCATACTTAGCACTGATCAGACAACTATTCTACTACAATCAGAATTTACACTAGAAGAGCGGTGACCACCTACAGTGAGTAAACTACACTTCCCAATCTACCCCTGAACAGCCACTTCCTGCTCTGCCACAAACCTTCCACTGCCTGCCTCTCACTGAGCTGGGTGCTGACATGAACTCTGGGAGATCGCTGGAGTCATAGCGGGCTGCCAGGTGGTGCCAGCTGCACAGGGGAGTGCGGTACTCTCCGGGGGTGGGGGCTGCCCTGTCCCCCAGGTGCCTGGCGCTGAGCTTGGGGGTCTGCCCAGGAGTGGTGAATGCCATGATGCTACCACGGGTCTCCCTGGCACTACCGCTAGGCTATCGCACGAGGGGAAGCACATGCAGCATGCATGATCATAGATATATAGAGGTCATGTCTTTAACTTTGGGGTGTTCAGTGGTTCTCAATTGCTGCTTTGGTTGTAGGGTAAGACATTATACACTGCTATAAATGACTGTGTTGAACCAACAAAACTGACCTCACCACCAGGAACAAGTTGTAATTGTTACATGATGTGAGTGTTTCAGATGTGACAATAGAGAGCTGTGAGGTAGAAATGCTTGTTATTACAGTTTATCCACACAAAAATCCACAAGATCGCATATGGGCAACAATCATATGACTGTACCTACATAAAATGCAGAGAAAGGAAACAGCAGTAAGGAGAGAGCGAAAGCCATGTAGACTGAGATAATGTGAAATAAATGCATTGACAGACAACACTGAACTGTGGCCGTGACAAAAGTACAACATTGGACGTATAACACCAGAACCCTGGAAGGCCGCTGATAGAAGTTCTATTTTCTACTACTGTACACACTACTTACCATTTTATCGTTTTCAGAGGGCAGTTCGAACACACATCTCAGCTTGGAGTCCATCAGATCATCTGGCTTCGCATCTTTCCACTGTGGCGATTCAACAAGTACAAGATAAGGTAAACATAGATGGATTAGTTGATCACAGCGACCGCTGATGGAATAACAACAAACATGCAATACTCAGGGGCTGTGTAATATACTATTTGCTGCCCTCTGCTGGATAAATCACAAAAAGCTATTTAAATACAGTACTGAAATCTGTGGATCAACAAAAGCAGGTTTTCCATAGATGACATAGCCACTAGAATAAAGCACAAAATGTAATTAGTACTAATGTAGACAGGAAACTTACCACTGCGTCCATGTCTGTAGCAGTGGATGGTGCAAAGATTGTCTGTACCATGAATTTGTGTTTACTTTTTTCATTGGGGTCATATTCAAAGGGCTGGAGCATTACTGTGGAGGCAGAAGATATGGGGTCAAAATTGGGTCAACAACTATGCCTACATATAGGTGTACTGGTAGATGCATTTGACATGTACATGCTTGATTCTTCTGCATTTACAAAGTCACACAATGAATTATAGTGGAAATAGTGACAGGATATAATTTGCTCTTGTTTAGTGTTGTTGACAAAAAGGGGTTGCTTGAGTGATACTCTGTCATATTTGGCAGCACACTGACAAAGATATGCTGATATAAAGCCTTACCAGAAACAGTGACAGTGGCTCCTGACTCAATCATGCCGCTGTTGGGCCGTACACAGTACCGGCGAGGTGCAGTCGTCTTCACTTTGAAGCATACTTTTCTGTCAGAGGGATTTTTGAGCTTGAGGTTTGTGGTCACCACTTCTGTGAAGGGACCTGCATGGGAGAGGAGATGGTGTTGAGGGTCAATGGATTCTCGTGAAGATGGCACACAACAGGCACAAAATTGACAACCAACAGACTAGTTGCTACACATTATGTAAGATTGTTTACTGTTTAGTAAAATTACCCATTGAAAACAGAGTGTATCTAGGCTCAGATAAACATGTAGCTATAACAATGCATGCACTATCTGGGCATAGCGAAATGGGGTATGCAATGTGTCAATGTGTGGGATAACTAGCATATGAGCTGTCAGTCAATCAGCTTGCTCCCATTCACAACCGCAATTGCAGCCTTGCCACTGACCCTGGCAAATAAATTAATCAGTGAATGTCTGGTCGAATCAGAATGTGTTGCTTAGTTAGCATACCGATCCAGAGAGCATACGCCTTCCAAAACCAGTAGGTTGGTTAGAATATTAGAAAGTACAGTACTGTTAAAGTGATATCTCTGTAACTCGGTAGGCCCATATATCCTCGCTTCCATCTCAAAATGGCGGCGGTATACAAGCGGTGTCAGTGGGGTTGTTGTAGCTACACATCCCCGGTCCAGGGAGCTGTAGTGGTAACGATAGCTACCACTCCCGAAAGCGTCTACTACAGCCTGTAACGTTAGCAGTACAGGTGGTAACGTTAGCTAGCTACCGACAGCATTCTTATCTTACCTTTAAATTTGAGATCATACGGTGGTTCAAGATCAAGGACCTGCTCCAATTTAGACATTTCGTGTGAATTGTGTTGTTTGAAACCGTTCCAAGGAGCCAGGTCAGTGTAAAATCAACTATATGGGAAACGAGTCACTCTGAGCCAATAGACGTGAACACGAGTACAGTTGAGTTGTTAAGGAAGCGCGCAGCAGGGCAAAATGCACGTCACCGCGAAATAAGTGCTCTTACCTGTGTTCGCCTTCAAAATAAAATCCCCCCATTGAAACGTATACAAATAGTGCCATATTTGGACTAGATAATGCTAAACAAGGTTAGAATGTTATATAATTTATTAATTTGACAAAATCCCTCCGGGGATTTATAAGACTGGATAATTGCATAAGGGGCAAATACACTGTATGTATGTATGTATGTAAAATCAAATCAAATTTTATTTGTCACATACACATGGTTAGCAGATGTTAATGCGAGGGTAGCGAAATGCTTGTGCTTCTAGTTCTGACAATGCAGTAATAACCAACAAGTAATCTAGCTAACAATTCCAAAACTACTACCTTATAGACACAAGTGTAAGGGGATAAAGAATATGTACATAAAGATATATGAATGAGTGATGGTACAGAGCGGCATAGGCAAGATACAGTAGATGATATTGAGTGCAGTATATACATATGAGATGAGTATGTAAACAAAGTGGCATAGTTAAAGTGGCTAGTGATACATGTATTACTTAAGGATACAGTAGATGATATAGAGTACAGTATATACATATACATATGAGATGAATAATGTAGGGTATGTAAACATTATATTAGGTAGCATTGTTTAAAGTGGCTAGTGATATATTTTACATAATTTCCCATCAATTCCCATTATTAAAGTGGCTGGAGTTGAGTCAGTGTGTTGGCAGCAGCCACTCAATGTTAGTGGTGGCTGTTTAGCAGTCTGATGGCCTTGAGATAGAAGCTGTTTTTCAGTCTCTCGGTCCCAGCTTTGATGCACCTGTACTGACCTCGCCTTCTGGATGATAGCGGGGTGAACAGGCAGTGGCTCGGGTGGTTGTTGTCCTTGATGATCTTTATGGCCTTCCTGTGACATCGGGTGGTGTAGGTGTCCTGGAGGGCAGGTAGTTTGCCCCCGGTGATGGGTTGTGCAGACCTCACTACCCTCTGGAGAGCCTTACGGTTGTGGGCGGAGCAGTTGCCGTACCAGGCGGTGATACAGCCCGACAGGATGCTCTCGATTGTGCATCTGTAAAAGTTTGTGAGTGCTTTTGGTGACAAGCCGAATTTCTTCAGCCTCCTGAGGTTGAAGAGGCGCTGCTGCGCCTTCTTCACGATGCTGTCTGTGTGGGTGGACCAATTCAGTTTGTCTGTGATGTGTACGCCGAGGAACTTAAAACTTACTACCCTCTCCACTACTGTTCCATCGATGTGGATAGGGGGGTGTTCCCTCTGCTGTTTCCTGAAGTCCACAATCATGTATGTATGTATGTGTGTATGTGTGTATGTGTGTGTGTGTGTGTGTGTGTGTGTGTGTGTGTGTGTGTGTGTGTGTGTGTGTGTGTGTGTGTGTGTGTGTGTGTGTGTGTGTGTGTGTGCGTGCGTGCGTGCGTGCGTGCGTGCGTGCGTGCGTGCGTGCGTGCGTGCGTGCGTGCGTGCGTGCGTGCGCGTGCGCACGCACGCACGCACGCACACACACACACACACACACACACACACACACACACACACACACTGAACAAAAATATAAACGCAACATGTAACATGTTGGTCCCATATTTCATGAGCAGAAATAAAAGATCCCAGAAATGTTCCATTCACACAAACAACTTATTTATCTCACATTTTGTGCACAAATTTGTTTACATCCCTGTTAGTGAGCATTTCTCTTTTGCCAAGATAATCCATCCACCTGACAGGGGTAGCATATCAAGAAGCTGAATAAACAGCATGATCATTACACAGGTGCACCATATGCTAGGGACAATAAAAGTCCACTCTAACATGTGCAGTTTTGTCACACAACACAATGCCACAGATGTTTCAAGTTGAGGGAGTGTGCAATTGGCATGCTGACTGCAGGAATGTCCTCCAGAGATGTTGCCAGATAATTGAACCTTAATTTCTCTACCATAAGCCGCCATAAATGTCGAGACTAAACATTAAATCCCTGATGAAGCTATAGCATTATTAGATGCACTGGAAAGACAATGTATTCCATTGACACTATTTCCGACATTACCGGGTGTGCTTGACAGGTCATTACAAACATTTCCTCGGTCGTAACGTTAATGGGAAAAAACTACTGGCACAAGCAGGAATATGAAAGAGTAAAATAAAAACAATCAATCCTGTGAGATTTAAGTTACTAGTATATTGTGCACCCCTCAAACACAGGCTGAAAAGACAGATCCTCAGGTGGGGAGGGCATGCGTATTATAACGTCTGTGGGAATTCTTCATCTTCTCCAAGTTTTATTGCCGTATCACAACCAACTGACAGGTGCATACACCGCCACCTACTGTACTGGAGTGTGAAACCAGTCAAATCAAATCAAATTTATTTGTCACATACACATGGTTAGCAGATGTTAATGCGAGTGTAGCGAAATGCTTGTGCTTCTAGTTCCGACAATGCAGTAATAACCAACGAGTAATCTAACCTAACAATTTCAAAACTACTACCTTATACACACAAGTGTAAAGCGATAAAGAATATGTACATAAAGATATGAATGAGTGATGGTACAGAACGCCATAGGCAAGATGCAGTAGATGGTATCGAGTACAGTATATACATATGAGATGAGTAATGTAGGGTATGTAAACAAAGTGGCATAGTTTAAAGTGGCTAGTGATACATGTGTTACATAAAGATGCAGTAGATTATATAGAGTACAGTATATACAGTACATATACATATGAGATGAGTAATGTAGGGTATGTAAACATTATATTAAGTAGCATTGTTTAAAGTGGCTAGTGATATATTTTACATCAATTTCCATCAATTCCCATTATTAAAGTGTCTGGAGTTGAGTCAATGTGTTGGCAGCAGCCACTCAATGTTAGTGGTGGCTGTTTAACAGTCTGATGGCCTTGAGATAGAAGCTGTTTTTCAGTCTCTCGGTCCCAGCTTTGATGCATCTGTACTGACCTTGCCTTCTGGATGATAGCGGGGTCCTTGTTGTCCTTGATGATCTTTATGGCCTTCCTGTGACATCGGGTGGTGTAGGTGTCCTGGAGGGCAGGTAGTTTGCCCCCGGTGATGCGTTGTGCTGACCTCACTACCCACTGGAGAGCCTTACGGTTGTGGGCGGAGCAGTTGCCGTACCAGACGGCGATACAGCCCAACAGGATGCTCTTGATTGTGCATCTGTAGACGTTTGTGAGTGCTTTTGGTGACAAGCCAAATTTCTTCAGCCTCCTGAGGTTGAAGAGGCACTGCTGCACCTTCTTCACGACGCTGTCTGTGTGGGTGGACCAATTCAGTTTGTCCGTGATGTGTACGCCGAGGAAATTAAAACTTACTACCCTCTCCACTACTGTCCCATCGATGTGGATAGGGGGGTGCTCCCTCTGCTGTTTCCTGAAGTCCACAATCATCTCCTTTGTTTTGTTGACGTTGAGTGTGAGGTTATTTTGCTGACACCACACTCCGAGGGCCCTCACCTCCTCCCTGTAGGCCGTCTCGTCGTTGTTGGTAATCTAGCCTACCACTGTAGTGTCGTCCGCAAACTTGATGATTGAGTTGGAGGCGTGCATGGCCACGCAGTCGTGGGTGAACAGGGAGTACAGGAGAGGGCTCAGAACGCACCCTTTTGGGGCCCCAGTGTTGAGGATCAGCGGGGTGGAGATGTTGTTACCTACCCTCACCACCTGGGGTCCGCCTCGTCAGGAAGTCCAGTACCCAGTTGCACAGGGCGGGGTCGAGACCCAGGGTCTCGAGCTTGATGATGAGTTTGGAGGGTACTATGGTGTTAAATGCTGAGCTGTAGTCGATGAACAGTATTCTCACGTAGGTATTCCTCTTGTCCAGATGGGTTAGGGCAGTGTGCAGTGTGGTTGAGATTGCATCGTCTGTGGACCTATTTGGGCGGTAAGCAAATTGGAGTGGGTCTAGGGTGTCAGGTAAGGTGGAGGTGATATGGTCCTTGGCTAGTCTCTCAAAGCACTTCATGATGACGGAAGTGAGTGCTACGGGGCGGTAGTCGTTTAGCTCAGTTACCTTAGCTTTCTTGGGAACAGGGACAATGGTGGCCCTCTTGAAGTATGTGGGAACAGCAGACTGGGATAAGGATTGATTGAATATGTCCGTAAACACACCAGCCAGCTGGTCTGCGCATGCTCTGAGGACGCGGCTGGGGATGCGACCCATCTATACTTAACTAACCCTGAATTTCTACTAAAATTAGTATTCTGTCTTTTCTGTATTATTTTGGTTAGGCCAGGGTGTGACATGGGGATTTATGTGGTTAGTTTTGTCTGGGGTTGTTTGTAGTTATGGGATTGTGGTTAGAGTAGTACTCTAGGTAAGTCTATGGTTGCCTAGTGGTTCTCAATCAGAGGCAGGTGTTTATTGTTGTCTCTGATTGGGAACCATATTTAGGCAGCCATATTCTTTAGGTCTCTTGTGGGTGATTGTTCCTGTCTTTGTGGCACCAGATAGGACTGTTTTTTTTCTTTTTTTTTTTTTTAAATTTCTTTTCTTCTCTCCACGTTTTGTAGATTGTTGCATTCATCTTTATTAAAGATGTACAAAACTAATCACGCTGCATTTTGGTCCGCCTCTCTTTCACCAGGAGAAAACCGTTACAATAATTCCCTACAAACCTTACTACTCCCATCACCTCCCCCCAAAATACCACCTACTCCCCACTCCTGTCCAACCTCTCTGATCCTGTCAAACTACTGCTCCCTTTCTACATCATACATTTCACAAAATAATATATGTTAAACCGTTTCCTCTACTGTACAGCCATTACACATTCCAGTACCATGTTTCAAAGATTCTGCCTAAGTGTGGTGGTGTTTACTGAAATTTTCTGGATTATCTTGTGACCTGAACAAAACTACTTATTTTACTAAACTAAACATGGAAGTAAATTGTGTTTCTTTAAAAAGATGGGCCTGGATGACATGGACTGTTTCTTCACCTTATTCTCCTTGTGGTTATCCATGGTTGTTTTATTTACCAGGTAACAAGAAGTGAAAACTATACAAGGACTGAAGCAATAAACTCCTTACTCAACTAAAAATGGAAATAAATGGCATTTCTTTGAAAAGATGGCCTTGGCTGACATAAAAAATATATTAAGGGAAGTTATACAAAGACACAGAGGCTGATTATCTTCCTGCACATGTCTTTACTTACAATGCTGGCTGCCATGGTTAACACAAATGCAGGACATGAAATTCTTCCTGAATTTACTTTTTTTTCCCATAAGTAGGCCCACAGTATCACAGTGAGGTCAAACGTGTGTGTGTGTGTGTTAGATTACCCAGTGTACGTGGTATACTATGGTCTTAGCCATGCTCTCACTAATCCTCATATTTTATCTTTGTCGGTCTCTCCTTCCGGAGGGCCTGAGGCTCTTGGACTGCGACTGAAGACACCATGGCCTGACAACTGGATGTGCCTGGCCCAATTCCACCTTGCCCCCCCTCTACCAGCCTGCTGCTGCCTCCACTGATTCTTTCTCCCCCTCAAGTCACTGACCCACTCCCCACACACCCAGAAACTTGTATTTCATTACTTACCATATGACTTTATGAAAAGCTATCTGTTCATAGAGTCTTGAAGTGTGAGTACTTTCTCTATGGTCATTATGGATATTGTCTGAGCCTGCTGGTCATTAATACAGGTATTGTCCTTTCCTTATTGAAATGGTGAATAAAGAAAGACTATGCTTTCATTTTCAATTAAAACATGCTTAGATTGAATGTATGCTTTTATACTATCTGTATCACAGCAAATCAAATAAAGATTTGTGCAAACTGGAAGAGTGACTTTTTCCCCCAAAGATTTCCTAAGGCTGAGGTACTTTGTCAGTTATCTGTTATTCCATACCATCGCTAGTTGAGGCTGAATGTGTCTTGCTGGTGCAAAGGGTAGAGAGACAGGCGCAGGAATGCGTAATAGTTTTTTTTATTTACAGCGTGCCATGTACAGGCACAGGGACTAAGACCAAACAAACACGTATACAAAACACAAGTTAGAAACCCAAACAAAAGAGTGAGGAGTATCTCGAATAAATACACAATGATTATCACACCGGACGAGACCCGTAATCATCTGCACAATATACGTGGCACGAAAGTCAACCCAACATAGCACAGGTACTCACACGACCAACGGACATTGGAACAATAATGGACAGCCCAATCGAAGCGAAAGGGCACATACAGTGATGCAAAAAAGTATTTAGTCAGCCGCCAATTGTGCAAGTTCTCCCACTTAAAAAGATGAAAGAGGCCTGTAATTTTCATCATATGTACACTTCAACTAAAATCACATTATAGGATTTTTAATGAATTTATTTGCAAATTATGGTGGAAAATAAGTATTTGGTCAATAACAAAAGTTTCTCTCAATACTTTGTTATATATCCTTTGTTGGCAATGACAGAGGTCAAATGTTTTCTGTAAGTCTTCACAAGATTTTCACACACTGTTGCTGGCATTTTGGCCCATTCCTCCATGCAGATCTCCTCTAGAGCAGTGATGTTTTGGGGCTTTTCTATGGGTTTTTTTCTATGGGGTTGAGATCTGGAGACTGGCTAGGCCACTCCAGGACCTTGAAATGATTCTTACGAAGCCACTCCTTCATTGCCCGGGCGGTGTGTTTGGGATCATTGTCATGCTGAAAGACCCAGCCACGTTTCATCTTCAATGCCCTTGCTGATGGAAGGAGGTTTTCACTCAAAATCTCAAGATACATGGCCCCATTCACTCTTTCCTTTATGGATCAGTCGTCCTGGTCCCTTTGCAGAAAAACAGCCCCAAAGCATGATGTTTCCACCCCCATGCTTCACAGTAGGTATGGTGTTCTTTGGATGCAACTCAGCATTCTTTGTCCTCCAAACACGACGAGTTGAGTTTTTACCAAAAAGTTATATTTTGGTTTAATCTGACCATATGACATTCTCCTAATCTTCTTCTGGATCATCCAAATGCTCTCTAGCAAATTTCAGACGGGCCTGGACATGTACTGGCTTAAGCAGGGGGACACGTCTGGCACTGCAGGATTTGAGTCCCTGGCGGCGTAGTGTGTTACTGATGGTAGGCTTTGTTACTTTGGTCCCAGCTCTCTGCAGGTCATTCACTAGGTCCCCCCGTGTGGTTCTGGGATTTTTGCTCACCTTTTTGCTCACTTGTGATCATTTTGACCCCACGGGGTGAGATCTTGCGTGGAGCCCCATATCGAGGGAGATTATCAGTGGTCTTGTTTGTCTTCCATTTCCTAATAATTGCTCCCACAGTTGATTTCTTCAAACCAAGCTGCTTACCTATTGCAGATTCAGTCTTCCCAGCCTGGTGCAGGTCTACAATTTTGTTTCTGGTGTCCTTTGTCAGCTCTTTGGTCTTGGCCATAGTGGAGTTTGGAGTGTGACTGTTTGTGGTTGTGGACAGGTGTCTTTTATACTGATAACAAGTTCAAACAAGTGCCATTATTACAGGTAACGAGTGGAGGACAGAGGAGCCTCCTAAAAAAGAAGTTACAGGTCTGTGAGAGCCAGAAATCTTGCTTGTTTGTAGATGACCAAATACTTATTTTCCACTATAATTTGCAAATAAATTCATAAAAAAATACTACAATGTGATTTTCTGGATTTTTTTTCTCATTTTGTCTGTCATAGTTGAAGTGTACCTATGATGAAAATTACAGGCCTCGCTCATCTTTTTAAGTGGGAGAACTTGCACAACTGGTGGCTGACTAAATACTTTTTTGCCCCACTGTATATACAAATACTAATCAGTGGGAATAGGGGACAGGTGTGCGTGATGAAAGTTCCAGGAGGATCCGTGACAGAATGGCAACAACACCACACACAACTGCAATGCAACTTATTCATCTCATTGGTACATGACTGTTCAGTCTGTTGAATATTTCATAAATGAAAATATGGATTTCATGCGCTGAATGAACGTTTTATTAACCTTCAAAACGGGACACACACAATAAAGGGTGTTTATCAAATAAAGTAATTGACTGGAAAAATAATTGACTACAATTGACTACAGTCACAGCCTCTCCCTTTCATTTGCTTAACAGGGGGAATGGGATGGAGAAATGGTTTAAAATAGGCAGGGTGGGGCTCATGGCTACATAGAGCCATGACTACATTGAACTCTATTCCACATCAAGTAACTCATGCAAGCAATACAATCAGTGGAGGCAGCAACAGGCAGGTAGGATTGGGGCAGGCACATCCAGGTGTCAGGCCAAGGTGCATTCAGTCACAGTCCAAGAGCCTCAGGGTACACCTGTTTTATTTTATTTAGTTATTTAACCTTTATTTAACTAGGCAAGTCAGTTAAGAACAAATTATTATTTATGACGGTTTACCAGAAGGCAACAGGCCTCCTGCGGGAACGGGGTCTGCGATTAAAAATAAATAAAACATGTCATAAAAATATAGGACAAAACACACATATAGGGAGAAGGTAAGAGACCTGGTCGTGTGGTGCCAGGACAACAACCTCTCTCTCAATGTGAGCTAGACAAAGGAGCTGATCGTGGACTATAGGAAAAGGAGAGCCAAACAGGCCCCCATTAACAATGACGGGACTGTAGTGGAGCGGGTTGGGAGTTTCAAGTTCCTTGGTGTCCACATCACCAACAAACTAACATGGTCCAAACACACCAAGACAATTGTGAAGGGGGCATGACAACACCTTTTTCCCCTCAGGAGACTGAAAATATTTGGCATGGGTCCCAGATCCTCAAAAAGTTCTACAGCTACACCATCGAGAACATCCTGACCGGTTGCATTACCGCCTGGTATGGCAACTGCTCGGCATCCGACCATAAGGCGCTACAGAGGGTAGTGCGTATGGCCCAGTACATCACTGGGGCCAAGCTTCCTAACATCCAGGACCTATATACTAGGAGGTGTCAGAGGAAGGCCCAAAAAATTGTCAAAGACTCCAGTCACCCACTCCGGTACAGTACGAGAAGCGGTACCGGAGTGCCAAGTCTAGGACCAAGGGCTCCTTAACAACTTCTACCCCCAAGACATAAGACTACTGAACAACTAAACTAATCAAATGACCACCTGGACTATTTATATTGACCCCCCTTTGTTGTTACACTGCTGCTAATCACTGTTAATTATCTATGCATAGTCACTTTTTTCATTGATTAGATTTTTTAATTTAGTTTATTTAAATATTTTATTAACTCTATTTCTTGAACTGCATTGTTGGTAAAGGGCTTGTAAGTAAGCAATTCACGGTAAGGTTCACACCTGCTGTATTCGGGGCATGTGACAAATACAATTTTATTTTATTTTATTTAACTCAATAAGCTAATGACAATTATTTTACGCCGTATATCCAAAGGCATCTCACCTGCCTCCACTAGTAAGGCACATACAGATGTTGATATAAATGCATATCCTTAAAGCTATATACTGGATTCTGTCCAGCCTCTGAAGCCAAGTCTTTGCCACTGTTCCATAAACTATACACCCGTAATCAATTGTCTTCCTGATCAGAGCTATAAATATCCATCAACGATTGTCTATCAGCATCCCATTCATAACCAGAGACCGAGCGCATAACATTCATCCTTCTTACACTTCTTACATCTTTCCATGTATATCGCTCATTGAACCATAGACCCAAATATTTATACTTAGAAACCCTCCCCACGGGCTGTTGTCCGTACAGAAACAACTGTATATTATCAGCAACTTTTTTCTTCGAGAAGAACAGACTTCGCCACTGACAATTTAAAACCCCAGTCAATTGACAATCTTTCAACATTCACTATAAATTTGATCACGAGACATTCCTTCCCACCTTACAAATAGCTCCATCATCAGCATATAGGGAAGCCCCAATACCCCTCCCTACATTCGAAAACACATCATTAATCATGTTGTGCAAAAAAGGACTGATAGCCAGTGGCGATATAAATATAGGTGGGATGCATGCCAGCAAAGTCACTGCAGCACACAGCACTAAACAATACATTAATTGCACTATAACAGTGACAAACGGTGCCCACAAACGGCCTACGTAAAGCTGTCCCAAAATCTTACCACTGCTACACCTGGCTTTCAGCGGAGCCTTGCCTGGCAGTGAAAAAATGAGTGATTAAATAAGAAGGCCAAAACCCAGTTATATAATCTCCCACCAATACCAAGTATTTCCATCTTAATCAATAGGCCTTCTCTCCGCATAGTGGCATAAGCCTTTTCAATGTAAAAAAAGACAGTAGCCATTACTTCTTTCACGACCAAAGTTTTTTCAACTTCATTGCTCACCTTTACTAATGCATTCAAAGTAGATCTACCTTTACCACATTGACATTGACTCAATTAACCTCTATGTTCCAAGAAATATGACAATCTGTTGACTATCATCTTTTCCTTCATTTTACACAAGTTAGAGGTCAGTGCTATTGGTCTATAACTATCAGCACATGAAGGGTCCTTACCAGGCTTTACAAAAAGTAACATTAACAAACGTTTCCAACCAGAAGGTATAACTCCCTCACTCCAAATCATATTAAATCATTCCTGGAGAACATGTATAGCCTCATCAGGTAAATGCTTAAACATTACATAGCACAACTCATCATGACCTGGGGCTGTATATTCACAGCCTATTAAGGCTGAACACATCTCATGTATGGTAAAAACTGCATCCAAAGAAGAGTCAACAGTATCCCTTTTCTTATACACATTAACATGAGCATTTAAAATCTCACATCTGCATTGCTTATATACTTCATCCAAAGTAACCCACTATGTACCCTAGCAAATGTCTTCCCCAACAAGTCAGCTTTTTCTTTATCAGTTACGGCCATTTTTATACCCATAACCAAAACTGGAATTAGAGTGGACTTACTTCTTCCAGTCATCTTCTTCAACATAGACCATACATCCCCCAGTTCAGTACCCCTGCCTATTGTAGAGCAGAACTGTTTCCATGCATTTCTCTTGACAGACTTAATGATCCTACGTACTAAAGCATTCTTCCTTTGGAAATCAAGTAGATTCTTAGGAGTCATATTCCTCTGCAACACTCTAAGCCATATTTATTTCTCGAATAGCCGCAGTGCACTCTTCAGTCCTCCATGGAACCACCTTCTTTTTCTCACCCACTTCACTTACTGGTACATATAAATTCACAGCACTCAAAATCAGTGAGGTCACAGAGGCAGCACATACAGTACATCAACCGGCCTCTCTAAAGTCAACTCTCCAACAGACTTTAAGCAATGATCACCAAACTTTTCCCAGTCTGCTTTATGAAAGCCCCATCTTCTGAGTGGTACCCTGTCTGGAATAGTAACATCAACGTTCATGGGACACGAAATCGGGAAATGATCACTTCCAACAGTAGAATCATGCATTACATTACATTCACACATTGATGCTGGTAAATGGCTTGAGTGAACACTCTTAATTTATCCACCATATTTGGCTATATTTTATATATTTTTTATTTCACCTTTATTTAACCAGGTAGGCTTGTTGAGAACAAGTTCACACTACAACTGCGACCTGGCCAAGATAAAGCAAAGCAATTACAATATCACAAGATAGAACATTATTATTCAGTCACTGAACAGAATTTGAAGCAAATGATAAAACTATTCTTTGGGCGTTGTACTTTACTATTAACGCCTCTAGGTGGAGTGATGATTTGTTCACAGATTTGATACTATCCGAACCGCTCGTTGTTCAGTTTTTAACGGCGGCTCCTATTTTCTCCCTCTCCAGTTGAAACCTCGTCTGCCCATACCACTTTAAATGTAGGACCAGGACAAGATGGCGGGTACGTAGCCTTTATTTACATTAGCTTCGGGAAAATGCGTTATTAACACTTTTTTTCCGTCCCATATTTTAAAAGTTTCGAGTGAAAGTACAATTAAGCTATCGATTGAGTATCCTTTCATTCCGTTTTTGGTTGTTTTTACAGATATATCTTTGCTCAAAGAGGATTCACAGGAGGAGTTGGACGGATGTAAGTTTTCCCCTCTGTTGTCAGTGTGGAACTCTTACTGCTAGGGGTACTAACTAGCTTGCTACATAATTGCCCTGTCGGCAATGGAGTTCATGGGTGGGTCGTCTGAGTGGGCCTTGGGTATATGTGCTGGACTGTCACCTTTCTTAACAACTTACAGATCTGTTCTTCGATGTGTAAAGAGGTATATTCACATCATACATTTAAATGCTTGCAAAAGTCGTTTTGGAACAGCTAACGCTATGTCACGCGCACGCTGAAGTTGGGTCATAAACTAACCAGCTAGCTAGCAAGCTAATTGGCTAGTTAGCATCTCTCAAACGGCTAGCTATCTAGCTCAGGTAAAGCAGATTACCAGTATTACACGTTTCGATTCACTGCTTTGTATTCAATTTGATTTTGAACATCTCGCACTCTAGGTTCCAAACCTAATCCACCGGGCATCTGTGCACGATAGCTAGCTACCTCAGCGGAGGGAGTTTGTTGATTTATTTTCAAAGACTAGCGTATTTTTATGAAATTCGTTCAGGGCCATTTGACTCTAGTTACTCAACCTGAACCTCCCCGATGTGGAATGTTAATGATTTTGGATTATTTGGTTTGCTAGCCAAACTAAATTAGTATGAAAACATAACTAGCCAACTAGCTATACTGAACACAAATATAAATGAAACAATTGACTATTTTACCGAGTTTACAGTTCATATAAGGAAATCAGTCAATTTAAATAAATCACCAGGCCCTAATCTATGGATTTCACATGACTGGGCAGGGGTGCAATCATGGGAGCCAATCAGAATGAGTTTATCCCCACAAAAGGGCTTTATTGCAGACCGAAATACTCCTGTTTCATTAGCTGTCCAGGTGGCTGGTCTACGAGGATCCCGGAGGGAAAGAAGCTGTATGTGAAGATCCTGGGCTGGCTTGGTTACACGTGGTCTGTGATTGTGATACCGGTGGAACATACTAGAAAATTCACTAAAATTACGTTGAATGCGGTTTATATGGTAGATAAATGAACATTACATTTTTTATCAAAAGTTCTGGTGGACATTCTTGCAGTTAGTGTGCCAATTGCACGCTCCCTCAATTTGAGACATCTGTTGTATTGTTTTGTGACAACTGGCCTTTTATTGTCCCCAGCACTAGGTGCGCCTGTGTAATGAGCATGCTGTTTAATCAGCTTCTTGATAATGCCACAACCCGTCAGGTATTAGCTTATAAATACGCGTTTTGTGCGTATGGAACATTTCCGTGATCTTTTATTTCAGCTCATAAAACATGGGACCAACACTTGTTGCGTTGAATTATTTTTCAATATAGATTTGACGCACCCAGCCGGGCCATATATTTTATTTTTGGAATTTTTACCCCCTTTTCTCCCCAATTTGGTGATATTCAATTGGTAGTTGGTCTTGTCCCATTTCTGCTACTCCCGTACGAACTCGGGAGAGTCGAAGGTCGCGATCCATGCGTGCTCCGAAACACAACCACACCAAGCTTTCTTCTTTACACACTGCTCGCTTAACCGGGAAGCCAGCCGCACCAATGTGTTTGAGGAAACACCGCACAGCTGGTGGCCGAAGTCAGCGTGCATGCGCCCGCCAGCAGTGCCATATTGCAGTAACTAGACACGGTTACAGTACAAGCTAGTTGTTTATGTTGCAAGAGGGTGGATTGCTTTGTTTTAATAGTGCAACATACCTATACAATTGTGAACACAGTCAAAATGCAATAAGTCCACCTACATATAACTACCTTCCTCCCACAGATCCACACCTGCTTTTAAGCGATGTGCATTTTGTCATTTTTAGATGCATTCATTGTAGGCCTATTTCATATGTGTTCTTCTCACCAAATCTGTCGTTTTCACTGTGCCCTTTTTTCTGTTGGACCTTATTCTTTTAACTACTGCTGATATGCTAATAGGTTTAGCATTGTTGCCAAGCTTCTGCCACTACTGCATGTCATGTCATTTTACTTGCTGTTCCTCATCACTGTCACTCACCGGCCTGTCTGGGTGGTGGTGGGTACCTCTCATGCACAATATTTCCAATGTCTTTAATAGTTGGTGTGGATGACTACAGCTCAGAGTCTGACATCATTATTATACCTTCAGCCTTGGACTTTGTATCGCAAGATGAGATGCTGACTCCTCTTGGAAGATTGGATAAATACGTGGCTAGCGAAAACATTTTCAACAGGTAGCTATCCAATGGAACATTATTAGAGCACACACTTTTGAAGACTTACATTTATTCTGGATAATAGTAAAATGGTTCCTTTTTATGCCTGCTTGTTATTGTGTGAATTCCAGACAAATGGTGGCACGAAGTTTGTTGGATACACTTAAAGCTGTAAATGAGGATGAGCAGGACTGTATCACTGTCTTGGAGAGAGTGGGCCGACTGGCCGATGACTCAGGTAAGACCCCATTGCTGAATGAGACGTGTCTGTTTCATATTTGGCGGCTCACTGAATTGAAAACGCCAAACCTGTGTCTGTCGTGTGTCTGCGTGCTCTGGACATGCCCCTATTTCTGTGTCATTAAGTAGCCAGCCTGTTCTCCTTAGCTGGTCACCAGTGCAGAGAGAGGCCTATAAATGTTTGATGGAGCGGTGTATTTAACTGACCGTTTACTGCACCTGGCTGCCATTTCAAATGGGTGAAATGCATTTGGGCCTTACTTTTACAGCCGGTCCCTGTTCAACCCCCCTTGGCCCTAACCCTTCGATGTTTGTAGATCTGTAAGGTGAAGGCATGCTAAGGAATATAGCAGAAGGTGCACCACTGCTTCTACCTATCCAAGTTTCAAATTTTGATGTCATGTGCACAAGTACAGTAAAATGCCATTTTTGCAAGCTCTAAATCCAACACTGTAATCAATGTAGTACTAAAAATAACATACGGTAGAACAAAAATGGGAAAGAAAGTAAGCAATCTACAGGATCACTTCCAATACCATATTTATACTGAACAAAAATATGAACGCAACAATTTAAATGATTTTACTGAGTTACAGTTCATATGAGGAAACCAGTCAATTGAAATAATTAAATTCATTAGGTCCTAATCTATTAATTTCACATGACTGGGAATACAGATATGCATCTGCCTCACAATGGGCCTCAGGATCTGGTCACAGTATATCTGTGCATTCAAATCCATAAAATGCAATTGTTTGTTGTCAGCAGCTTATGTCTGCCCATACCATAAACCCACTGCCACCATGTGGCACTCTGAACACAACATTAACGTCATCTGTGGTTTTCAGTTGTGAGGCCAGTTGGACATACTGCCAAATTCTCTAAAATGATGTTGGAGGCAGCTTATGGTAGAGAAATGGATGTTCCTGCAGTCAGCATGCCAATTTGTATGCTCCCTCAATACTTGAGACATCTGTGGCATTTTTGTGACACAACTGCACATTTTTAGTGGCCTTTCATTGTCCCCAGCACAAGGTGCATCTGTGTAATGATCATGTAGTTGAATCAGCTTCTTGATATGTCACATCTGTCAGGTGGATGGATTATTTTGGCAAAGAAGAAATGCTCACTAACAGGGATGTAAACACATTTCTGCATAACATTTGAGAGAAGCTTTTTGTGCGTATGGAACATTTCTGTGATCTTTTATTTCAGCTCATGAAACATGGGACAAATACTTTATGTAGTCTGTGTAGCCATTTTGTTAGCTATTTATCAGTCTTATGGCTTGGGGATAGAAGCTGTCCAGGAGCCTATTGGAGTCAGACATCGAAGTATTAGGGCCATGGGGAAGTGGTAGGGTTTAGGAAATGGATTGGGTGTTATTAGCTGGGATAACTCAGTTTTTCTTGTACGTTCTCTGAATGTAGGATAGTGGACTAGCAGTGTCCTTGTAAGTGCAGGGCATGATAGCGTAATGCAGTAGCCAGTCAATCACATTTATTTATATAGCCCTTCGTATATCAGCTGATGTCTCAAAGTGCTGTACAGAAACCCAGCCTAAAACCCCAAACAGCAAGCAATGCAGGTGTAGAAGCACTGTGGCTAGGAAAAACTCCCTAGAAAGGCCAGAACCTAGGAAGAAACCTAGAGGAAACAGGCTATGAGGGGTGGCCAGTCGTCTTCTGGCTGTGTCGGGTGAAGATTATAACAGAACATAAGCCCTGCTTAATGGTGCATGCATACATTAGAGCAGCAGCCAGGGCCCTCAACCCTGGAGTACACTGACCAGAGGGGACCTTAGTCAGTCAGTCAGTCAGTGGACATGTTTTAAAATAACTTCATCATGAACATCGTTAAATAAAATAAAAAGTGTTTCAAAGGTGGGTGTGCTTTTGGGCAAGCCTGGGAAATATTCTACTCGATTTATTAGTGGATTGATGTATTTCATTCAAATGTAGGCCTACCTAAATTCACATCAGAAGTTAAGAAAATGTAACTATTTCTGCAGACAATCTCTCTCTGTCAGGACAAATGATATCCTTCCTATGGACAGAGGGGGATATCATTATATTTGTCCAGAGAGGTGGTGTCCCCAAAGTCCTTTTTTAAATGACCAAAGGCTCTGGTTTCATCATCCAGCCAGGGTTCGCTCATGGTTGAACACTTGTGCTGCTGTCTGATGAAACCAGATCATTTTGTTTTTAAAGGGCCTTTGATCTTCAGACTTCATTGGGCCCTTTTCTACTGTTTTTTTAAATATATATTGGATGACCTCTCTCTTTCAGAGCCCACTGTAAGAGCAGAGCTAATGGAGCAAGTTCCTCACATCGCCATTTTCTGTCAAGAGAACAGACCTTCCATTCCGTTTGCCTTCTCTAAATACTTGCTACCGATCGTCGTGAGATACCTGGCTGACCAGAACAACCAGGTAAAGGAGGCGTGTGACAATTCATTACATTATCCCTGTGTTGTTTATCATAAACTCAGCAAAAAAAGAAACACCCTTTTTTCAGGACCCTGTCTTTCAAAGATAATTTGTAAAAAATCTTCACAGATCTTCATTGTAAAGGGTTTAAACACGGTTTCCCATGCTTGTTCAATGAACCATAAACAATTAATGAACATGTACCTGTGGAACGGTCGTTAAGACACTAACAGCTTACAGACGGTAGGCAATTAAGGTCACAGTTATGAAAACTTAGGACACTAAAGAGGCCTTTCTACCATCTCTGAAAAACACCAAAGGAAAGATGCCCAGGATCCCTGCTCATCTGCATGAACATGCCTTAGGCATGCTGCAAGGAGGCATGAGGACTGCAGATGTAGCCAGGGCAATAAATTGCAATGTCGGTACTGTGAGACGCTTAAGACAGCGCTAGAGGGAGACAGGACGGACAGCTGATCGTCCTCGCAGTGGCAGACCACGTGTAACAACACCTGCACAGGATCGGTACATCCAAACATCACACCAGCAGGACAGGTGCAGGATGGCGACAACAACTGTCCGAGTTACACCAGGAAAGCACAATCCCTCCATCAGTGCTCAGACTGTCCGCAATAGGCTGAGAGAGGCTGGACTAAGGGCTTGTAGGCCTGTTGTAAGGCAGGTCCTCACCAGACATCACCGGCAACAAGGTCGCCTATGGGCACAAACCCACCGTCGCTGGACCAGACAGGACTGGCAAAAAGTGCTCTTCACTGACGAGTCGCGGTTTTATCTCACCAGGGGTGCTGGTCGGTTTCGTGTTTATCGTCAAAGGAATGCTGTGACACACCGCCACAGACCATGACGGACTATCGAAACCGACCAGTGTGAGGCCTGTACTCTGGAGCGGGATCGATTTGGAGGTGGATAGTCCGTCATGGTCTGTGGCGGTGTGTCACAGCATCATCGGGCTTAAGCTTGTTGTCATTGCAGGCAATCTGAACGCTGTGCATTACAGGGAAGACATCCTCCTCCCTCATGTGGTACCTTTCCTGCAGGCTCATCCTGACATGACCCACCAGTCATACTGCTCGTTCTGTGAGTGATTTCCTTCAAGACAGGAATGTCAGGGTTCTGCCATGGCCAGCAAAGAGCCCGGATCTCTATCCCATTGAGCACCTCTGGGACCTGTTGGATCGGAGAGTGAGGGCTAGGGCCATCCCCCCCCCAGAAATGTCTGGGAACTTGCAGGTTTCTTGGTGGAAGAGTGGGGTGCCAGTTCTTGCTGTGAGATGTTACATCTGGTGCAGTCCATGAGGCGGAGATGCACTGCAGTACTTAATGCAGCTGGTGGCCACACCAGATACTGGCTGTTACTTTTGATTATGACCCCCCCCTTTGCTCAGGGACACATTATTCTGTTTGTTAGTCACATGTCTGTGTAACTTGTTCAGTTTGTCTGATTTTTAATCTTATGTTCATACAAATATTTACACGTTAAGTTTTCTGAAAATAAACGCAGTTGACAGTGAGAGGACGTTTCTTATTTTGCTAAGTTTACCTGTTCAAATTTTCAGATGCCTGTATATGGCCTTTGACACATGTTAAATGTACACCTATTTAACTTTTTTGAATGGTGAATTAAGCTGCGAAAATAAACATTTCATTGCAACTCTAATATTTTACTAATGTTATTAATAACTTCTATATAGTGATTGTGATGTCTCCCTAGGTCAGAAAGACCAGCCAGGCAGCCCTGCTGGTGCTGCTGGAGCAGGAGCTGATTGAGAGGGGGGACATTGAGACCCTGGTGTGCCCTGTCCTGGTGGACCTGACCGCCCCCGACAGCAACGACGACGTCAAGACCGAAGCCATGGCCGTGAGTCACGTGACCAAGGAGATGTCTGAAATGGCATCCTATTCCCTATGTAGTGCACTACTTAAGTATATTTTTATGGGTTCTGGTCAAAAGTACTGCACTACATAGGGAATAGGGCTTTATTTCTGAAGCACGAGTGTGAGGAAATGTAGTATGGAGCAGTTTATTCGTAACATGATGCTCACGCCATGTTTTTATATTACCAAGCAATCAGTGTGCCACTTTAAGATATGCTACTTTAAAACATTAGCATTTTATGTCATGAGGTTGACCCCTTTGTTTTATCTGACTTGCTATTTACAATAGCTGTGATATACAGGGGTAGGCTGCAGCCAGCATTCAAATTAATGTTTGTCCTCCTGCAGATAGTGCAAGGCAAGAGTATTTCAAGGCTGTCCATAGGACACATGTAGTCTTTTTGTGATGTGGCCAAACCTCCATGCGGTGTGAGGAGGATGCTGACAGACTTGATTTTTTTTGTCTGTAGATCATCTGTAAGATGGCCCCCATGGTGGGCAAGGACATCACCGAGCGCCTCTTCCTGCCCCGCTTCTGTGAGATGTGTTGCGACTGCAGGATGTTCCACGTACGCAAGGTCAGTAGAGTCTAGGGTTGTGTTCATACGCCACCAAATGGATGAAAACCAACCAATACGAGGGACTACCTGAAATTGTTATGTTACAATTTTTTACGCTTTCTGTTGTGCCGTAATGAACACAACCCTGGATTAGACCACTCCCAGGCAGTGTCTATGGGGACTGAACACACTCAAACAGACTTTCTCACATGTAGTATTGGTCTTTTCAGCTATTTTGTTTAATGTATTGTTACATCTGCGTCGGCTTTGAGTCAATGTTTTAATGTTTGTTTTTTGTGTGTTTTATGGCAGGTTTGTGCAGCAAACTTTGGCGACATTTGCAGTGTTGTCGGAGGAGATGCGACAGAGGAACTCCTGGTACATGTTGACCTCTTTTGGTTTCATTCTCACCCAAATGACTTGTTAGCCTTGTCACACCAGGGTTTACTCACATGATAATCTGACAGTCAGAAGCTACTATGGCTCCTAATGTCGTTCCCAACTGCCACTGTATTGTCAGTATTTTTCTGCACTCTGTGTATTGTTCTCTGTTGCAACTGTTTTGTGGCATTGAGATTGTAGCAGGTGACACATTGACTCTCTCTCTCTCTGTGTGTGACTCCACTTGGCCCTGTGCGACAAGGAAAGGGCATTTCAAGCTCTGACTAACTGCATTTTTTTCCTTCTGCCTTCCCTTTCTCTCCCACCTCTTTCCTGTCCAGCTGCCCCGCTTTTTCCAGCTCTGCTCGGACAACGTGTGGGGGGTGAGGAAGGCCTGTGCTGAGTGCTTCATGACCGTTTCCTCGTCCACCTCGCAGGAAGTGCGCAGGACCAAGCTCTCCTCGCTCTTCATCAGCCTCATCAGTGACCCCTCCCGTTGGGTGAGCACTCAACAGAAAGGAGGATTTCTGCCATTTGGCAACCCACAACCTGAGGGGTATCTTACGAAGCAATCTAGATCTACTCTGGGTTTTCAAAAGCTAACCAGCTTGTTAGCTTGACATTCCAGTTCAGGTTTCATCCGTACGACGACGGTGGATATTGCTCGTCCAGCCTGCCGTTTCACTCTAGCAGGCTTGTAACTGCATGTATGTTGCATGTGGCTAGTCGAACACTGAACTCTTCATTGAGACGATGCTGAACATCGATCTATGGGCGAGTCAGTGCCACATTTAAATTTGTGCTGAAATTAAATGAAAGGAAAGTTTTATATTGCAAATTCATCAGGCGATGGTGTGAAATACGCTTGTTGAAGTGCCGACTTTGGTGTGCTTATTAATGCACAACCAGCTTTCCCTTATTCCTACCGATAAAATGATTGAATTCCTTAAAGGTCTTTCTGTGCGTGAAGTTTAAAATGCGTTCTGTCATCACTAAATCTGTAATAAAACCTTTTTGATTTAATGAAATATTTAATCAGTCTTCCTCAAATGAAGGGGATGATGATGCAATCTTTGCAAGAGGGAGGGAATCTGATTTCATTGGTCCTCAACTCATCATGGCTCAGTCATTTTTATTCAGGTTAAGTGGAGTTAGCCTTCCCCGGAGCACGTTAGTTCTGAAGAATTCGTTGCCATAGAAATTTACCTGACTAAAAAGTCAGCCACTTTCGTATGACCTGTTACCATGTGTTGAACACAGATTTGACCAAAGTTACCTCGCTAACTCTTCAAACCTGCTTCGTAGGATACCCCTCTATTGGTAAATACTGTTAGCATAGGCATTAAACATTGACCTGGGGCTAGAATGCCATTGTTCATGCTGCAGGTAAGTAACTTTTTAGAGAAAATGTGTTTTGCTGCGAGGCCTGGTGGTAGTAGTGATTATTTAACAATAGTTAGCCCAGTTTTCCCACCATTATCGAAAATTGACAGGGTGTTTTTTAAATATTTTTTTTAAGCACTCAGCCTCCTTATTTGAACTCACAGCTTGGCTACTTCTCTACAAGGGGGTCTGCTAAATGAGTGTAAGTAAGTGTCGTACTCATTTGTTCCTGGACCTCTTGTCTCTTACTGTGTGTGTGTCTCAGGTGCGTCAGGCTGCCTTCCAGTCACTGGGCCAGTTCATCTCCACGTTCGCCAGCCCTAACAGTGTGGGCCAGTACTTCAGAGAGGGGGAGGTGGGCGAGTGTTACTGTGTCCACCCACAGAACAGGTGCAGCCATTGTTGGCCTTTTTGAGCAGGCATCTAAAAGGGAATTTACATGAATGGCTGGATCCTTTCATTCTGAAGAAAATCCACCAAGCTTGAGATTTGAACTGCTTTGTTTGTAACTAGCTTCCTTTCTCTCCCCCAGTACTGAGGAGAAACCACGGAACCCGGACACTACAGACCCCTCCCTAAGGGCTAACACAGAGAATTACTCTCAGAGGCAGGGGGAGGACTTGCCTGCATGTACAAATGGCAACCAAGAGGAGGGTTGTCCACAACAGGACTGCGTTTCGACAGGCCACCTGGGGGAGGGGGTGTTGTGCCGGACAGAGGAGGTAGGAGGAGTGGATGTGGCAGAGGAGGGGGGTGGGGAGCAGGTGGCGGACGGTGGACCGTGCTGCGAGGATGCCGACATAGTTCCAGAGTGCCTCTGTGGCGAGAAGAGCAAGAAGGAGCCTTCCTCGCTAACCCCCGACTCCTCCGACAGAGTAGCGGCTCGGGAGGAGGAGGAAGCCCCTTCAGGGGATACTGAGAATGAGCCACAGCCACCTGAGAAGCACACAACCTCTAACGAGAAGGATGACTCACCAGCAGACATATCTGAGCCTTCATCTTTGTCTGAGCCAGTAGAGGAATCCCCCTCTGTCAGTCCTCAGGACAGTATTCCCGAGCAGGAGCTCTACAACTCCTTCCACTTCTGGAGGATGCCCATCGCTGAGATGGACCTGGACATTGAGCTGCTCCAGCATGGGGAAAGTTGCCAGCAGGAGTCTCCCAGTTATGGCTCCTCCAGTCACGGCAAGACTAAGGCCTCGGCACCCGTCCTGGACCGGAAACAGCTGGAAGAGTTGATTGAAAACCTGGAGCCTCATATTGATGACCCTGACGTGAAAGGTGAGCTTTGTGTGTGTCTATGAAGCTTTACTTCACTATTAGAGGTTTACACTACAGCTATAAGCTGCTTACTTAAACACCATATAATTTAACTCGAGGTGGTTATTTTGGTCACTGTTGAAATACGTGGGGTTGTGTCCATTCAGAGACAGTGGCTATTAGTGTGTTGTAGGCTGTATGTAATTCCGTTAGGAAGAAGTTGTCATGGAGTGTGAATTCCCTTGGGCAATAAAGTGACAACCTGTCTTTTCCAAGCTAACCCCAGCAATGTTTCACAGGTAGTTTTGGATGATAGCGCTCAGAGGCTAGCCCTATAGGCCAACGCTTTGAGAGGTTGGACCTCGAGTCCATTTAACTGTGTTATCGATGGAAGGAAACCCTTGATGTCGCTTTGGCATGTGAGGTTAGCACTGAGGTTAGCAGCCTGCTGGCGCCTGGTTATTCTACACAATACAAACGGGAGGATATTTTTGGGCCCGATTTTGAAAGGGACTGAGAGGCAGTAAATAGAAAAATTGTGAGAGGTGTGTACTGGTATATCAATGTCATGAATCACACAATGAAACTAAGGGCCTTGTCAGAGGTTACCAAAAAGCACCGGAAAGAAGCTTCAAACTAAAGCTGTTGTTTTATGACTGAAACGGCTTTTCCTGCAATCCTCTTGTATTTGTCAGCCTACTTGTGCTGCCTGTAGATGCAATCCATCATACTGCATGGAAAGAGAACTCAACTCATAGGCCAGGCCTATACTACAGATCACCACTGTGTGGGAAATACCATTATAGCAGTTCAATTCCAGAGTCTCCTGAGATTTGCCGTTTCTAAAATGGGGCACACATGACTTTAAATCTCTACATGATCTTGCACTAGTGGCATGTAAAAAATGCATTGGTTTGACGAACAATGCATATTCAACTTGGTTGTGTTAGGGTTGGGCGGGACCCAGATTTTCATACTGTTTCTGTACCATATGGGGGGTGTACAGTATTACCAAATGTGCGCAGAAGGGGTGCTATTTCAACAAATGGCTGGCGCACTGAGCTGGATATAAATTGACACATCTTAGATTTCTTATAGTTCTACTTAATTTATAGTTATAAGCAGTGGCATAGCAAGCACCTCCACAGCCCCTGCGAGGCGGGATTGCTCCCAACCCCAAAAAACATGCGCACATACAGTACCAGTCAAAGGTTTGGACACAGCTACTCATTTAAGGGTTTTTCTTTTTGACTATTTTCTACATTGTAGAATAGTAGTGAAGACATCAAAACTATGCAATAACACATGGAATCAATCAAAAAGTGTTCACCGAAAATGTATTCAAGGAGGCACATTGATGACAGCTTTGCACACTTGGCATTTCCTCATGAGGACCACCACAGGAAAGATCCAGAGTTACCTCTGCTGTGGAGGATAAGTTCATTCCTTACCTGCACCTTGGATTGCAGCCCAAATAAATGCTTCAGAGTTCAAGTAACAGACACACCTCAACATCAACTGTTCAGAGGAGACTGTGTGACTCAGGTTTCATGGTTGAATTGCTGCGAAGAAACCACTCCTAAAGGACACCGATAAGAAGAGACTTGCTTGGGCCAAGAAACATGACCAATGGACATCTGTTCTGAGTTCCAAATTTGAGATTTTTGGTTCCAACCACCGTGTCTTTGCGAGTAGGTAAACACATGTGTGGTTCCCACCGTGAAGCATGGAGCTGGTGTGGTGGTGCTTTACTGGTACTACTGTCTGTGATTTATTTACTTTGAAGAATCTCAAATATTTTGGGATTTTTGGTTACTACATGATTCCATATTTGTTATTTCATAGTTTTGATGACTTCCCTAGTATGCTACAATGTAGGAAATAGTATAAACACAGAACTGTTGAATGGGTAGGTGTACAAACTTTCGACTGGTACTGTATATTTCTATACAGTGCCTTCGGAAAGTATTCGGACCCCTTTACTTTCCCCACATTTTGTTACGTTACAGCTTTATTCTAAAATGTGTTAAATAGTTTTTAATCAATCTAGTAGAATATGCAGTGATACGTTGAAATAATTTGCCCATAATAAGAGCATCTAAACTAAAGGCTTTAAGGAAGTGGCTGCTGCGTTCATATACAGTCGTGGCCAAAAGTTTTGAGTGACACATTGATTTTCACAGTCTCCTGCCTCAGTTTGTATGATGGTAACTCCAGAATGTTATGAAGAGTGACCAGATTAATTGCAAAGTCCCTCTTTGCCGTGCAAATGAACTGAATCCCCCCCAAAAGCATTTCCACTGCATATCAGCCCTGCCATAAAAGGACCAGTTGACATCATGTCAGTGATTCTCTCGTTAACACAGGTGTGAGTGTTGACAAGGACAAGGCTAGAGATCACTCTGTCATGCTGATTTGGGTTGAAATGACAGACTGGAAGCTTCAAAAGGAGGGTGGTGCTTGGAATCATTGTTCTGCCTCTGTCAACCATCGTTACCTGCAAGGAAACGTGTGCCGTCATCATTGCTTTGCACAAAAAGGGCTTCACATGCAAGGATATTGCTGCCAGTAAGATTGCACCTAAATCAACCATTTATCGGATCGTCAAGAACTTCAAGGAGAGCGGTTCAATTGTTGTGATGAAGGCTTCAGGGCGCCCAAAAAAGCCCAGCAAGTGCCAGGACCGTCTCCTAAAGTTGATTCAGCTGTGGGATCGGGGCACCACCAGTACAGAGCTTGCTCAGGAATGGCAGCAGGCAGGTGTGAGTGCATCTGCACGCACAGTGAGGCAAAGACTTTTGGAGGATGGCCTGGTGTCAAGAAGGGCAGAAAAGAAGCCACTTATCTCCAGGAAAAACATCGGGGACAGACTGATATTCTGCAAAAGGTACAGTGATTGGACTGCTGAGGACGGAGGTAAAGTCATTTTCTCTGTTTGGGGCATCCAGAAAAAAGCTTGTCCGGAGAAGACAAGGTGAGAGCTACCCTCAGTCCTGTGTCATGCCAGCAGTAAAGCATCCTGAGACCATTCATGTGTGGGGTTGCTTCTCAGCCAAGGGAGTGGGCTCACTCACAATTTTGCCTAAGAACACAGCCATGAATAAAGAATGGTACCAACACATCCTCCGAGAGCAACTTCTCCCAACCATCCAGGAACAGTTTGGTGCCGTACAATGCCTTTTCCAGCACCTTGCCAAAAGGCAAAAAAGATAAGTGGCTCGGGGAACAAAACATCAATATTTTGGGTCCATGGCAAGGAAACTCCTCAGACCTTAATCCCGTTGAGAACTTGTGGTCAATCCACAAGAGGCGGGTGGACAAACAAAACCCCACACATTCTGACAAACTCCAAACATTGATTATGCAAGAATTGGCTGCCATCGGTCAGGATGTGGCCCAGAAGTTAATTGACAGCATGCCAGGGCGGATTGCAGAGGTCTTGGAAAAAAAAGGGTCAACACTGCAATTATTGACTCTTTGCATCAACTTCATGTAATTGTCAATAAAAGCTTTTGACACTTATTGAATGCTTGTAATTATACTTCTGTATTCCATAGTAACGTCTGACAAAAATATCTAAAGACACTGAAGCAGCAAACTTTGTGGAAATTAATATTTGTGTCATTCTCAACTGTTGGCCACGACTGTAGATGTCACCATAGTCTAGCACCGACGGTGACTGAATAATCTGCTTTCTACTATCTACTACAAACTTTGATCATTTGAATCAGCTGTGTAGTGTTGGGGCAAAAACTAAAACGTGCACCGCTTGGCGTCCCGAGGACAGAGTTAGGAAACCCTGCTATAGGAGAAGCCCATTTTGATTCTCAGCTTTTTAACTAACTCATCAATATGCATTTTAAAAGACAGCTTTTCATCTGTCCAGATGCCCAAATATTTGTAAGCAGGCACACGATCAATACTGATACCCTCCAAAGTACGTATGCTTAAATCGGCAGTTATTTTTGTTTATGTGCTCTAGAGAACATGTATTTAGTTTACCAGCATTTACCTCACTTCAGGTCAGTGTTTCTAATACAATATAGGCATAATGTATTTCAGATCGAGCCGGGTCAACCGTGGGGGAAATGGCATACACAACAGCATCATCGGCATGATGGTTACAAGTTTGTACAGACAAGTCAATATTGTTAATGTAAGAAGTACAGGACTCAGAATCGACCCATTTGGTACACCTTTCATAATATCTAGGAATACTGGATACACAATACAGCTGAGCTATCTGACGCCCAGATAAAGGCCTACTGTTGTCTAATGAAGGATGTGTAAATACGGCACAGAACGCCTGTTTGACTGACACACACACAGGCCTCAAAGTTTATACACTCTCATCCATGTCTCCTTTCCTTCCCTCCCTGCAGCACAAGTGGAAGTCCTGACAGCTGCTCTGAGAGCCACCACCATGGACTCTCACCTAGAGGATGCCTTTCTGGAGCCCCGGGACAGCAAGGGGGGACACCACCACGACAACCCCTTTGGAGTGCACCAAATGCCCCTCATAGGAGACCACTCAGACATGGAGGTGAGGGGGAATGGGTGGTGGAGACCTACCTTTTTGGGGTGGGGGGGGTGATGTCACGCCTTTTAGAGAAAAGGGTACAGGGTTGTCATGTTTGACCGTGGTTAATCTTGTTGTGTATCTGTGTAGAGCCGAACCTCGACCATGCAGATGAGCCACGGTGATGACTCTGAGTTGAGCGACAGCAGCTTCAGTCCAGAGGATGAGAAGAAATCCAAGCATCAGGACGTGATCCCCCAGGCCCTGCTGGACCAGTACCTGTCCATGACAGACCCTTCCAGAGCCCAGACGGTGGACATGGAGATCGCCAAGCATTGTGCCTACAGCCTGCCTGGTGTGGCCATGACCCTGGGCAGACAGAACTGGCACTGCCTCCGGGATACCTACGAGACCCTGGCCTCCGACATGCAGGTAGGTCTACACTCTTTCTTTCTACGTCTCCCGTACACACGCCCTCTGTCAATTCCACTGTACACGTTTTAAAGTGGAAGTGTTTTTCTCGTCAAATGTTCGACCTAAGGCGGTGAACACATTCAGTAGAACGCAACATTATGAGACTTTTTACATAGAAATGTACATAGATTGTGTAGAACCTCGCTCACTTGTAGATTTGATTCTATTCAGATCAGCTCTAATGGCAACGTTTCTACAGTATCTGAACTAACCCCTAGTGTGGTTAGCATGTAGCGGTGTAATCCCCTGTGCTCTGTCACTGGTCTATTTCCAGAGACAGGACCTAGACTGGAGCATGGGGCAGGTTTACTACTTATTTCTGCTGCTCCTCCAGCACCTTTTTTTTATTCGTTTCTCCAAAGCCCCATGTGTGGATCTTATTTTAGCTTGTTGGGTTCCCAACTGCAGTTCTCAAAAACAAGCTCCTGTCCCTTCACCATTCAGTCATCAACCCCAGATTTTGCATGCCTGCAAAGGACCACCTTTTTCCTCAGGCGCTGCAGCCCAAAGGGCTTGACTCCCCCACCCATGTGAGGCTTGTGTATGCGTCTGCTGCTGTCTCCACCTGGCCGCTCCCTGTGTTCCACACACTCTTACCAGGCTTTCCGTTAGGAAAATGTAGAGCTGGACATTTGACCTGCATCATTTTAGTCTACTGGTCATTTTGAGAAATTTACCGGACCCATATGCATTGGGTGCGTAACCCGTTTAGGGCATCCACCCACAGTGTTTAGACTGACAGAAATCAGATTTAGATTATGGTCATTCATATTAACAGAACATGTCAAGGATGCAATGATGTCCAGTCCTTACCTAATTCTGATGCACACTTTGAAGACACTAGAATAACTGTCCACATTTACTTTTCCTCAGCCAACAAGATGAGTAATGAACAACAAAATCACTAGGCTATGCCAATCTACTATCCCCCACAGTAGAAAAGTTGACCTATTCCATTGGTCAGCTTGTTGAGAACGAAATGGCCTATTCCTATCAGACTTTGGGACAGTTGTGGGATGATAGATCCCAAATTCATACAACCAGTAGCCTAGGCTACATTTTAAAAAACAATTAGTCTGCAGTAGATCAGAACCTTTATCTTATTGTTGATAAACTGTTATTTATTCACATTATAAGCGCACGAGACGGTAAGCTATGCTCAAATGTTTGTTCCATAATGCAATTAGCGGGAAAACTCTTCAAAAGAGCTGTGGTTTCATGTGACAGATGAAAATATCTATTAGAAATGTAGAAAGAAAGGAGTATCTAATATGCAACAACTACATGGGTTGCTAATACGACTAGGATTGTGCCTTTGGCTACAGGACAATGAAAGTTTAAAAAAATATATAATTTCCTACACAAATATGGTCTGATTTGGGCAAGGCTACTTTGATGCAAGGTAAGACATGCCTCGTATGTAGTAAAACCGTTCAGGTTTAAAACAATTATGTTTTCAAAATGCATACTGCCTTTCACTCATTGCAAAGTGGTGTGTGACGCACTGATGAAGCCTGTTTTCCGTTGCCTTTGCATTTGCTGTTTGAGATGCTGTAGCAGCAGCTCTCGCGCTGACAGATTTTCTGCTCAAAGGGTCTCTGTATTCTGTACGTGTGATAAAATAAGATGCGTAACGAATATACTGTACATGCGCCAATTTAATCCCACTAAATTGTGCAAATGAGCCTATAGGCAGATTTTAAAAAATTGCATGACCAGTCAATGTATTTCCATCAATGAATAGCCAAAAGCATTGTTTCGCAATGGATTTTTTTTGTTCTTCTCCTGGACAATTGGCCTGGTCAATTTGATCAGCTTTTCGAACGGAATCCCTGAATCCCATACACCTTTAACACATCTGGGCCTGTCTGGCCTCTAATATCTGTCCCTCTCCCTCCCCCAGTGGAAGGTGCGTCGGACGCTGGCCTTCTCCATCCATGAGCTGGCCCTGATCCTGGGGGACCAGCTGACAGCAGCTGACCTGGTGCCCATCTTCAACAGCTTCCTCAAGGACCTGGACGAGGTGCGGGTAGGGGTCCTCAAACACCTCTACGACTTCCTCAAGGTCAGTCAGCAGATCAGTGTAAAGAATTAATATTGCTCAAGAGTACCATCTCTTCTTAGATCTTTGAATTATTGGAATGGATAGCTAGCCTGTCATTGCCCAGCGGTTGTCCCATTCATATCCCTGCTTTCTGTTGATTTATCAATTGGTTGACTGCAGCAGAAATGTTTCTACTGTTCCAAATGGCTCATATTTCCAGTAGTGCTGCTGTGCGTCATGATGATGTTCTGCTGTGTGGTCAAAGAGCCTCTTTCACCCCCCCCCTTTCATCCTCTATCGCTCATTCCTTCCCTTGTTCTCTGTCAGCACTCACCCTGTCCCTCTCCCTCTAGCTGCTGCACCAGGAGACGCGGCGTAAATACCTGTACCAGCTCCAGGAGTTCCTGGTCACAGACAACAGCCGAAACTGGCGCTTCCGATCAGAGCTGGCTGAGTAGGTTATCCGTCTGTTACCACACTTTATTAATCCACTGATTTTTCCCTGTGAACTTAGTTGTCACACATACCTTTTACCACCCAGACAAATGGTGGTAGCCCTAGGTATTGTTTACGCTCTCAGACCTACAGTAAATATGAGTGTCAGTTGTGCCAATGCCTCCCTTTACTGTGTGTAGGTGAGAGTTAAACATAGATATAGCCTTTTGAAAGATTGACTCTTGGTGACATTTGGTTCTCTGGGTAATCTCTCTTTTTGAAAGCTGACCAGTGAGTGACCTTCCCCTCTGTGTTCTCAGACAGCTGGTGCTGCTACTGGAGTTGTACAGTGGTCAGGATGTGTATGACTACCTTCGTCCCCTGTCCTTCAGCCTGTGTACGGACCGAGTGTCCTCTGTACGCTGGACCTCCTACAAACTGGTACGTCACCCAGACAGCTCCCTCCAAAATGGGCTCCGTCCTGTTTTTCTGACTTTCTGTAAAAAAAAAAATCTGGTCTCACTTTTTTTGTCTTGTAACATAATTGAAATGGACTTGTAGCTTTTCATGTTGGGCCATTTATATTTCAAATAAATATTTTCCCCTTACCACTTCCACACATGAACATCTCATGTTTTGGTAAATTATTATACACTGAACAAAAATCAAATGCAACGAATTGTTGGTCCCATGTTTCATAAGATTCCAGAATACTATATATGTACAAAAAAAATTCTCAAAGTTTGTACAAATAAGTTCTTGTTTGTGAGCATTTCTCCTTTGCCAAGATAATCCTTACAGGTGTGACATATCAAGAAGCTGATTTAACAGCATGATCATTACACAGGTGCACCATATGCTGTGGACAGTAAAAGGCCTCTCTAAAATGTGCAGTTTTGTCACACAACCGATTGTCACAGATGTCTCAAGTTTTGAGGGAGTTTGCAATTGGCATGCTGGCTGCAGAAATGTCTACCAGAGCTGTTGCCAGAGAATTGGATGTTCATTTAAGTCTGAGATTAATCCCTTTTGTGGGGGATAAACTCATTCTGATTGGCTGGGCCTGGCTCCCCAGTTGGTGGGCCTATGCACTTACAGGCCCACCGATGGCTGCGCCCCATAGCTTAGGACCGAATTAATTTCATTTGACTGATTTCCTTAGTTTGTAACTCAGCAAAATCTTTTAAATTGTTGGTTTTTTATATTTTTGGTGTGTTTAAATAAAATAAAAATGTATTACCTAATACTAGTCAAAGTTTGGACACCTGGTTTGGGTTTTTCTTCATTTTTACTGTTTTCTACATTGTAGTATAATAGTGAAGACATCAACTATCAAATAACACATGGAATCATGTAGTAACCAAAACTTAAACAAATCAAAATATATTTTTATATTTGAGATTCAAAGTTGCCACCCTTTGCCTTAATGACAGCTTTGGCATTCTCTCAACCAGTTTCACCTGGAATGCTTTTCCAACAGTCTTGAAGGAGTTCTCACCTATGCTGAGCACACAGGCTTCTTTTCCTACACTCTGCAGTCCAAATCATCTCAAACCATCTGTTGGGTTGAGGTCAGGTAATTATGGAGGCCAGGTCATCTGATGCAGCACTCCATCACTCTCCTTGATCAAATAGCCCTTACACAGCCTGGAGGTGATCATTGTCCTGTTGAAAAACAATGATAGTCCCACTAAGCGCAAACCAGATAGGATGGCGTATCGCTGCAGAATGCTGTGGTAGCCATACTGGTTAAGTGGGCCTTGAATTCTAAATAGATCACAGACAGTGTCACCAGCAAAGCACCTCCACCATCACACCTACTCATCAGACCAAAGGACAGATTCCCACCAGTCTGATGTCCATTGCTCGTGTTTCTTGGCCCAAGCAAGTCCTGTTCTTATTGGTGTCCTTTAGTAGTGGTTTCTTTGTAACAATTTGTCCATGAAGGCCTGATACAGTTGATGTTGAGATGTGCATTTTACTTGACCTCTGTAGAATTTATTTCTGCTGCAATCTGAGGCTGGTAACTAATGAATGTATCCTCTGCAGCATATGTAACTCTGGGTCTTCCTTTCCTGTGGCGGTCCTCACGAGGGCCAGTTTCATCATAGTGCTTGATGCTTTTTGTGACTGCACTTGAAGAAACTTTCAAAGTTAATTTTCCAGATTGACTGACCTTCATGTCTTAAAGTAATGGACTGTTGTTTCTCTTTGCTTATTTGAGCTGTTCTTGCCATAGTATGGACTTGGTCTTTTACCAAATAGGGCTGTTTTCTGTATACCGTCACAATACAACTGACTCAAACGCATTAAGAAGGAAAGAAATTCCACAAATTTGCTTTTAACAAGGCACACCTGTTAATTTAAATGCATTCCAGGTGACTACCTCATAAAGCTGGTTGAGAGAATGCAATGAGTGTGCTAGGCTGTCATCAAGGCAAATGGTGGCTACTTTGAAGAATCTAAAATATATTTTGATTTAACACTTATTTGGGGGGGGTTACTACATGATTCCATGTGTTATTTGATAGTTTTGATGTATTCACTATTCTACAATGTAGAAAATAGTGAAAATAAAAACACTTGAACGAGTGTCAACTTTTGACTGGTAGTGTGTGTGCGCATCACACATTTGAGTAATTCTGCAGACGCTCCTATCCAGAGCGACTTAGTGCACTCATCTTCAGATGGCTAGGTGGGACAACTACATGTCGTAGTAAATTTAATTTTTCCTCGAGTAGCTATCAACAATGTCTGTATTCCTTTTGTGCATTGTCAGGTGAGTGAGATCATCAGGAAGGTGGCGTCGTGTCAGGTGCTGCTGGCAGACTTCCTGAGTGAGCTGGTGGAGAAGTTCTGCCACTCCCATAAGTGGTCGGGACGACAGGCCTTCACCTTCGTCTGTCAGGTGAGGACATCTTCTCTTCATGTTCGTTATTATTCTCGTCTTCTCCTGACCTATCAAACACAATCATCCAGTAACTACAAAACAGGACTTTCTACCTTCGCTCAACCCTAGGGTGATTTTGTAAAATATCCTAAAAATGACAATCAAATATGTTCGCCTGTATTTATTTCTCATAAAGTAAGATCATGACACTCAGGTAAAACATGGCTGACATCTGGTCGTTGCTGGGATATCTGCCAAGATTTAATGACGTTTTTTATTAAGGTCAGTTTTATTGAAGAGCCTTTTAGTTTCCATTCTACAATATTATACCGTGAGTGGAGTGGCGCTGGTAGCGAAGAGGACACTGTTTTTCAATGGCCCACTTGACAGTGTACCAAGCACTTTATTTGATTATATGAATGGCCCCATTCTCCATCCCACAATGTCTCTTGTGTGGGAGGACAAAGAGATCATGATGCCTCTGAGTGTGTGCGACTGAGAGGTCAAGTGTGTGTGTGCACACTTCCTTTTGTTCGGTCTCACACATGGTCACATGCTCCCTGTATGTCTCAAACACACTTACCTTCTGCCACTCTCTTGCTCTCAACAAATACACACTCTGACCATCCTCCTTCTCTTTTTGCCTGTCAGCTGGTAATTGAGGATGACTGTGTGTCGTTGGAGCAGTTCTCAGAGCACTTGCTGGCCCCTCTGTTACAGCTGGCCTCTGACCCCGTGGCCAACGTCAGGGTGCTGCTGGCCAAGACCATCCGCCAGAGCCTGATGGAGAGAGGTACATGCATACACACACACTGGCATGTTGAGCTTACCAATTCCATAGTTAGTACAAGGACAACAAGCAATTATGACTTAATTTGTTGTGTATTAAACACAAATATATATATTTTACACGTCACTCAGTAAGGCCATTCTACTGCCAATGTTTGTCTATGGAGGTTGCATTGCCGTTTGCTTGATTTTATACACCTGTCAGCAACCGGTGTGGCTGAACTAGCCGAATCCACTAATTTGAAGGGGTGTCCACAAACCTTTGTGTATATAGTGGGATAAAATAGACAGACTAAAACCACCCTATGTAATAGCACAGATAAAAAGGTGTCAGCAGGTCTTTCTTATAAACGTCTATAGTTTGAGGCCCTCAAAGCGTAGTATAAGCTAAAATAAACGTACGATAAAGCTAAAGATGATGAAATGCTATTTAGCAGACACTTTTATCCAAAGCAACTTAGTCATGCGTGTATAGATTTTACGTATGGGTGGTCCCGGGAATTGAAACCACTACCCTGGAACCACTATCAACTCAGATTTGATTGCTGTAACGCAGGAATAATATTTTATTTTTAAAGCCACTTTATTAATCCCCAATGAGGAAACACGGCAAAGACTGCATCTGTAGTGTTACAACATATGTTAATGTTCTCCCAGATTTCAGCAGCTGAACCATTATCACACCTGTCCTCCATGTTTCTTTGTTGTCCCATGCAGAGTACTTCCTGCATTCTGCCAACTCCCACCAGGAGGCGCTGGAGCAGACCCTGGTGGCTCTGCAGATGGACCTGGACAAGGACGTCAAGTACTTTGCCAGCGTTCATCCTGGGAGTACACGCATCAGCGAGGACGCCATGAGCACCACCTCCTCGACCTACTGAGCCCAGAGCACTCCCACCCATCTCTCTAAACACACACACTCCATCTGCTCTACTGAACTCAAGCCAGGTAGGGGCCGAGGGCTTGATGTAAGCCCTCTTCTACAGGCACTTAGACTTCCATACATACAACCACAAGCGAAGGACCTGCGCAACAACACAAGTTGCCAGAATGCAGTGCAGCACAACTCAACTCACTACAATTTTTTTTTTTTTTTTTTGTGGTTTGATTATATATTTTTTGCCACAGAAGCCTTAAGTGTCTTCCTTAAATGTGAAAATACTTGAATGTCCAGATGGATTTGGTGAAAAACACAACACATGGAAAGAAACGCACAGGAAACGGAGCTATAAGGACCATTTCTCCCCCCCCGGCTCCTCGTTCTCTCACGATAGAATCCTCCCGACTTAGTGGAAAAGCCAGTATCTCACAAGCTTTATGGAAGCACATAGCAGGATGACTTTATCCAACTCAAAATGTTTAAACAATGTTTCTGTAATTGCTTTCCTCCTTTTTGATACTGTATCCTGCATATCAACAAAAAACATCTGTACTATCACAGCCTGGCAGTGGGGGAGCTGTCGGTGGGAAATGCACAGTTTGGAATACAGGGCTCCTGCATCCATTGTTTTAACTCTAGTGCAGCACATTGTTGTACCCATAGACAGAGGTCCACCCCCTGGCATGCAGGGGGGGGTCCTGTTGTCAATGAAAAATAACTATTGTATTTTTTATTAATATTATGGCTGTCTGTTTTGCGGTGTTTAAGCAAGCAGAGATCCAATTGTAAAAGGTCAGCACACACTCACTTGAAACGGGGTATTTTAACCTGAGAATAAAATACTGCGACCCCCCCCTTCCGTTCTCCTTTTTGCTTTGTCCCTCTCCCTTATACCCTACCTGTACATATCTCTAGTAACCTTTTTCCATTTTGATCATGAATAGAATTGTGATACAATTTTGTTCTGTTTTACCTTTCTCAACATGAAATGAAATAAAAAGCAGGCACTAAAACTTGTAGATGTATTTGGTTTGTGTGTAGAGGGATGGGGACTGAGGCTCTGGAACAGATTTCTCATGACTTAAAGGGGAATTTCACTCAAACTATCTTCTAGTATGTGTTTCATTAGTCCACTGTTGATAGTCCCAAAATGACTGCTGACATGCAAAACAAGATATTGGGACATTTTGAAGAAATCATCATGGTGATGTGGCTGGAGACACTTCTTAAAAGAACCAATATCTTGACAACTTGACTGCTGACATGCAAAACATTTGAGTAATATTCCTTTTTAAGGCTAAAGAAGATTTTTGTGCACAACCGGTGCCATGCCTTGGCTGGGGTTCAGATCGTGGATTATAGGCATTGCGGTTTTTAAAGGCAATGTTTGTGAAGATCCCATTTACGGTAAATGCTGCATGTCGGCTCAATCGGAAATTGCCTTAAAGCTACAATGCCTATAACCCGCAATTGGATTGAATCCCGACACTTGTCAAACTATGGTTACAGAAGTAGGGTCTCAATTCCAATCTGTATTGCTGGAGTTGCATGTTATAAAGTAGTACATTTTGAAATTAAGGGCATTTCAGATTGAGCTGACCATATGCAGAAGCTGCGGGAACGTTGCCTTTTACATTTATATTGTGCTCCAGCGTGGATCTTCAGCACTACAGATTGAATTGAGCCCTAGCTCTTGATTTTAAAGCATCAATCATCTACACCTGTCTAAAAATGTGGGCACATTTCTGAATGTGGAGAAGATCAGGCCACCACTGTCATGTCCATCAACCAGTTTCCTTTGCCTATCATAATTTGCCTAAACCCTAATTCCTCATGTCTATCATAAAATGCCGCTCTGCTTTTACAACCGTCACAATGGCACCGTTGTCCAATGCTGCAACAAGGATTTCTGCCTGCCCTGCACGCATCCCTGATCGACTATAGGTTTGGCAGGCCCTCCATGCCAGGAGAACAGATGTGTCGCGTGACCAGAGACATCCTCCTGAGAAATTGGAGAAAGGCTTCTTTGTGAGGCCTGGGATTTTCCAGACTACCAGGCAACACTTGTTTCCCGCCAGCTGGGCACTGCTCACCGGCTATGTGAGCAGGCAACACTATATTTTTTTGTCCGCCAGCTGGGCACTGCCCACCGGCTATGTGAGCCAGCAACATGCCCTTCTCGCGCCTCCCCTTTCTTTCCTCTTCTCGCTTCGGGAGAAGTGGACCATCTGATTGGGACACCTGGGGTTATGTGGTGAACGGGTTTAGAACACCCAGGATGACAAGGAACTGTTAGGGAAGATTGCTCCTTGTAGGAATCGAATGCTCCTGTGAGAACTGTTGTAGAAATTTAAATGTTTATCATTCACTATATTGCACATATTTTACTTTTGCAGTTAGTGAAAATGGGATGTGTATATACAGTTTCCTGTTGCATTTACAGTAACTATTCAAAGCCAGTGCTGCTTATAGAGCCATTTGTCCTTGTGCTCCTCCCAATGTTAAAGTACCTCACTGCTGCCATAACACCTATTCACTCCTATAACCCACTCTTTCTGCACTGCTCTACTTCTGTACCATAGCCAACATTGTCTTTCACAAGACCTACTGGCTGCATGAATACTTGAAAGTTTAAGCAAATATGAGACGCTCTGGATAAGTGTCTACAAAATGACATGTAAATGCTGAACTAGGATCTGTCCATATAATCCTATTCACTAGGATCTAAAATAGCACTTCCACTCGGAGATGCTTTGTGGATACGGGCCCAGAAGTTGCTGTGCAAGACAGGTGAGCTTGGAGAAGTCTGGCTAACTTTCTAACTCCTGCAGTAGGCTCTCATCCCCCACTGGACATAGGGGAGGATCGTATACGCAGGAGTTAGACATTTACAGAGTTTGTCTCTGAGGGCTGTGAGATGGTGTGCTAAAAGTCCCCAGCAGGGAATTAACACAAATGTTAGACTCAGCGTTATCTTTTAGTATACAGTTTTTATATTACAGTAATGTAGTCTAGTAAAAATTTGTCAACTGTAATGTGTATCTTATAGCACTATTTAGGGCTCCCAAGTGGCGCAGCCGTCTAAGGCACTGTATCTCAGTGCTAGAGGTGTCACTACAGACATCCTGGTTTGAATCCAGGCTGTATCACAACTGGCCGTGATTGGGAGTCACATAGGGCGGCACACAATTGGCCCAGCTTCATCTGGGTTTGGCTGGTGTAGGCCATCTGTGGCAGACCAGGGGGTTTGGTCAAGACATTTACACAGGTCAGACACGGACAGAGTATGATTAGCTTGGTTTCAAGGGAGTTTATTAAATAATAAATCAAATGAAAAGGATAGGTCTCCCCCATGAGACCCTCTCCGGGATACCATCTTCTGGGCTCTGGGTCTGGCTGTATCCTGTCGGGCACACAAACTCAACTCCCTCGTCTTAGCTCGGGCCCCGTCTCCAACTACACAGAAGTCACCTTACTTCCCCCAGTCCTCTCCTGTGTGTTGCCCTTCTGGCAGCTTTATGGGGCTTGTACAGCTGTAGACCACACTATTTACCAAGAGAGTTTATCTATATTCTTCGTAGCTGTCTATTAGGGTAGCTGTCAGATCGGGTCTGGCCGGCTAGGATAAGTTCTAGATAGCATAAGTTGAGATCAGTGTGGAAGAACTTGACTGGCCTGCACAAAGCCCTGACCTCAACCCCATCAAACACCTTTGGGAGGAATTGGAACGCCGACTGCGAGCCCGACATCAGTGCCCGACCTCACTAATGCTCGTGGCTGAATAGAAACAAGTCCCTGCAGCAATGTTCCAACGTCTAGTTGGATATGTTCGGCCGTTCCGGTCAGCCAGATAGGACAAATTTGACTGGCTGAACAGGTAAGTAAAGTTCGGCCTGCCGGTCAGGACAAATTTGGTGTTCTGTCCAATAAGATAAGTTTGGCCGGCTTGCCAGATAAAACAAGTTCGGCCAGATACCCTATACTGAGAAAGCGAAAAAAAATTAACATTTTGCTAATATATTAAAAATAAAAAAACATACCTTATTTACATAAGCATTCAGACCCTTTGCTATGAGACTCGAAATTGACCTCAGGTGGGTCCTGTTTCCAATGATCATCCTTGAGATGTTTCTACAACTTGATTGGAGTCCACCTGTGGTAAATCCAATTGATTGGATATGATTCGGGGAAAGGCACACACCTGTTTATATAAGGTCCCACAGCTGACAGTGCATGTCAGATCAAAGACCAGGCCATGAGGTCGAAGGAATAGCCTGTCGAGCTCCGAGACAGGAATGTGGCGAGGCACAGATCTGGGGAAGGGTACCAAAATATTTCTGCAGCATTGAATGTCCCCAAGAACACAGTGGCCATTCTTAAATGGAAGAAGTTTGGCACCACCAAGACTCTTCCTAAAGCTGGCTGCCTGACCAAACTGAGCAGTCGTGGGAGAAGGGCCTTGGTCAGGGAGGTGACCAAGAACTTGAGACATCTGTGGCATTGTGTTATGTGATCATGCTGTTTAATCACCTTCTTGATATGCCACAGCTGTCAGGTGATGGATTTTCTTGGCAAAGGAGAAATGCTCACTAATGGATGTTAACAAATTTGTGCATAACATTTGAAAGAAATAAGCTTTTGTTGCATATGGAACATTTGTGATCTTTTATTTCAGATCATGAAACATGGGATATATTTTTGTTCAGTCAAAAAGTGTCCCATACAATAAGGGGATCCACTGTGTCTATGCTATATAGGGGAAAAGTAAGTTGTAAATGATTCTCTTGGTTAAAAACAATTTGTCATCCAGTAGGCTTTGATTTAAAGTTCCAATATTCTCACCCTCGTGTAAATTCTGTAAGTGTAATGTGTATACCAATTATTTGATGGCCTGACAGCATTCTGTCCCTTATCAACACTTAACTTTTGGTGCCAGCGACAATGACATAAGATAGTAATTAAGACGACTAGCTTGATTGATCCTTCACCATGTTTCTCTCACTAGGTCAGGATATGTAAGCCGCCATATATCCATTATTTCAGATATATGCATAATATTCGTCATTTCTTTAAGAGCATGAGGGTGATGGTTTGTAGTGTGATTTCCTTTACGGTCCATTGAGGTACTTAAAACCGTATTATAATCTCCCACAATAATAATTGCGTCATGTATTGCCTGTAATATAGCATCATTATTTGGACCATATATGGTTAATGAGACATCTGTTTTAGGTCCAATAGCATATTTAAAAGGATCCACCTTCCTTGCAGATCTGTTTGTGCAGTTTGCGCATTCAGATCAAACTTGTTAATATCATCACTCCTTTTGAGTTTCTTTGTCCTTTCTTTGTTCTTTTCTTTGTCCCCCCCCCCCAGTAATTTTGTCCATACAACTTTGTCTAAAAGTGTAGAATGAGTTTCCTGCAAAGAATAAATATATTCCTTCTCTTTTAGCCAGATACAGACAATAACAAGACGATCTATCTGCAACACCATTACATACAACTTTAACTAGCTATACTTATTTCACCACTTACCATTAAGAAGTACCATGGTAATTGAGTGTCCATATAAACCGTACCATAATATTTGCACTGTTAAGCATATCGTAGCTGCGACTAAGGAAACCTCTAATTGTCCTTCAATATTCCACCCCCATCCCATGTAGGGTTGTCATTCCAGTGAATGTCTGACCAACCCTTTACACATGGATCCTAGGGCCTTTCAAGAGATATGGGCTCATCCTTTAAAAAGAGCACATGGTGCCACCTACAGTACAGAACCAGATCCGCAGCGAACATCATTTCAAACCCCTTCCCCTCAGTTGTACTGCATATTTCAAAAAACATGCATATCCTAATTTATTCCCACAATTGACAAATAATATGCATAATAATAAGCACTTCTAATGATTGCTACCCATAATGGCCGGTAGTACGAATTCTACATTTTGGTCAACTGATGTGGGATGCATGCCCCTCTCTCCCTTTCCACCCATAGTTCGACCTACCCCCACACCCAACTCAAATGTTCAACAGTTGTTCCATCCCTGAGCCCAACTCAAGAGAAGACTTGATGTGTGAATGCGTATAAAGTTTGGCTGTTTAAGAAGGCATGCCAAATTAAGCCGGAATGGGAAGATTTGATTAACTAATATCTAGTGTTGGCTGATGAAGCTCAGATACCCCGAACACCCCCACATGCTGGTCCCCGGTTGTGAACTTATCTGTCTGACCGGCCTACCAAACTTATCTGGCTGCACTCGTCTCATCTGTCCAGCGAGCTAACCTTAACCCATCTGGCAAAACTTAACAAGTTTGGACAATTGGCCAGATAGGGTATCTGTCCAGCCAGCTGAACATATATCCCATCTGTCTTGATGACTTGTCCTATCGGGCCAGCCAGCTGAACTAGTTTCATCTGGCCAAACTTATCCTATCTAGCCGGCCAAACTTATTTCTGAAATTATCATATTTGGCCGAACTTGTCCTAACTTTTCCAGGCCTGGAAAACACAAAATTCCATCACGGTACAAACCATGCTTATCCTATCTGGTCAGCCAAACATGTCCCATCTGTCTGGCCAGTTGAACTTACCCCATCTGTACCAAACATGTCCTATATGTCTGGCCGAACTTATCTTAAATTACTTGATTTAAAATAATGTTTACAGTATGAAACAAATCATTTTAACTGCACATATAAAATCAAACATGTGAATGGCTGGCTATTAGTTTGATTGAATATGGACGTTGTTTCCTAAAATAACACATGATAAAACAATTATACAAATAGCATTTACTCTGATTTTCCATGACATCAAAAATAAAATGCCATTGCATTACACATTAAAACATTGACCTCTCCTCTTAACTAGAAAAAAATTCAAAACGATATATTTCTAATTTGCTAAAGAACCTATAAAATATAAAAATGAGCAAAAATAATTCATAATACATAAAAATACTGAAGCATTATGAAAGTCATATTCCTCAGTTACCCTTCACCATCTGCTACTCCAGATAGTGCCCCCTTGTGGCAGTTTGAACACAGTACCCTAATGTCACCAGTCCTATTGGCTTCAATCAGAACAGGCAGTTCATACACTTGACAGTTTTGCTGCCGTAGTCGAGGCACTCTGGGCCGATACACTCACAGCAGGCATTGTGGAACCAGCGGTATTTGGAGCCCCCCATGGACTCGCAGTATTGCTTGCACTGGCGGATGGACACGCAGTCGTCAAAGTACACCACAGTGCACATGTTATCTGTGGAGGGGAAAGACATGGCATTCAAAGGCTCATTTCTCCAAGGAATACAACAGGGAAATATTACCACTACCCATTTGAAAAGTTTACGGAAAACATGCTTAGTCTTCACTTTACGAAGGTACTCTAAAGCAGGGTTTCCCAAACTCTGTCTTGGCCGCCCGGGAAAAGGGAATCCGGAAACACTGGACATATTTAAAAATGTAGGCATAGCCACATGACTCGTTCGGAATTCCCTGCTCAGAAATATGATCAGAATACTAAATCTACATGAACTGTCAAGTGGCCTCACACACACACACAGGTTCCTACAAATCACTAGGACCGGTTGCTGAGTAGAAGACAAATGGAGTGGATGCACATGAAAGTCCACAAGGCCAGCAGCAATCTACTCAATTTGCAGGGCTAGCAGCCCACTAAACTCATCAAAAGATAGCCCGAGATTGCATATGTTTTAATGGAAGGGTCTAGCCACCGAGCTCGGATCAAAGCAGCTTTAGCGATGACTTCATTATAGCTCTCCCTCTCCTAAAACAATAGACTGTTGGGGATTTGAGCTATTCATTGGCTCTTGGGGTTTCCCTAAAATAGTGGGATGGACCAATGTTCATATCTTTAGCACTTACGGGGTGCCCAATCTGCCAGAATATTTTATTTAACTAGGCAGCGAACCGACTTTGGCGACTAGTAATATTTTATTTAAACCTCCCTCTTTGGGCTGGATGTTTCAATGTGTAGTTCATAGTCATAACCTGTGAGCATCATGTTACCTATGTGACCTTGCTGAGCTTCACAATAGAAACTTATAGACACGATATGTGAAAAATGACAAGATCGGTCCTATGACTTGAATGATATTTTTGCTACAAATGCTAAACTATCGTAGAATCTTCAGAGACTTCTGATGAACTAAAACTTTGATAAAAGGCATCATTGTAAGACTATGTGCCCCGCTCTGTTTATTATCTTATTATGGAATACCCAGCAGCTATGATTGTCCCCAAAATTCAACCCGCTCATCCCTCCCTACCTTCAGTACTTTGGGTGTTATCGTAGCTGGTGTGGATACTGTTCCCGGTCAGGGAGACATTTTGGTGCTGGTCCTCCAGAGTTTCCAGGAAAGACACCAGGTTCTCATGGTAAGATAGTTCCTCAGCCACGGGGAAGGATACTACCATCATGTTGATAGGTGCTTCGCCCTCGGTGAGTGCACGGAACAGTGAGGGGATGGGTCGGTAGAGTTCCTCCACCGTGCTCTTGGAGGTAGCCGGAGTATCGCTGTAGTTCCTGGGGTTACACATCCCTGTGTGATGGGATGCAAGGAACAAGTTGATAATTGGTAAATAAATCAAATACTTTTACAATAAATTACTGATCATCAATAAACCACTATTTGTTCATATGATACTCACCATTCACTGCACTACACTTGTAAAGTAGGATGGGTGCACTACCTTGAACAATCAGTGAATAATGGAAGGAAGAATTTGGAGGAGCTCAATATGATGCAAAAACCAAATACCCATCCTCATTAATCCATTCTGACCCTGGTTGTAGTTTGCCCTTTTCAAATGTGCACCTAGTACATGGGACCAAGTCACTAGCAAGTCTCAAGCAAAATGGTCAAAGTTTCAAGTCCTAAGTAGAACTGTCAGAGTCTAGAGTCAATTCCAAGTCGTGCATTTTAAGAGCAAGTTATTTCAAGTCAAAAAAATAAAATAAATCAAGACATGCAATGACATCAATCAACTACAAATCTTTGTCTATTTACTGAGGCTAGCAGACAGCCCTTTTCATTATTTTGTCTACAACACATTTTGATTATGTAATAATACATTTTAACTCATTCCAAAAGCAAGCTTCATAAGATCAATATCAAGCAATTTTGACTTAACAAAAGACCTATGCTAGTAATTGTTGCTTGATGCCCCATTGCTGGTGCGATGGCAAAGCAAACAGTTTATATGCTTGATCCCCAAACACTTTTGGGAGCTGTATACTTTTGGGAGCTGTATATGGCATTACTTTCTAACTTTTTATTTTGCAAGTGTGATGCCTGCGGCTACTCTGGCTGCGTGGAGAGTAGTCCACGGAGTCTCTGTGCCACAAAATGAGTGACAAAACCTGGCCAGACAATCTAAAGTCATGAGTCAAGTCGAAGATCCAAGTTAAGTCTCAAGTTTTTATTTTCTATCATCTCGAGTCTCAAATTTGTGAAGAGCCAGACTCGAGTCCAAATCCTGTGACTCAATTCTACAGTCGTGGCCAAAAGTTAAGAATGACAAATATTAATTTCCACAAAGTTTGCTGCTTCAGTGTCGTTAGATATTTTTGTCAGATGTTACTACGGAATACTGAAGTATAATTACAAGCATTTCATAAGTGTCAAAGGCTTTTATTGACAATTACATGAAGTTGATGCAAAGAGTCAATATTTGCAGTGTTGACCCTTTTTTTTCCCAAGACCTCTGCAATCCGCCCTGGCATTGAGGATTGACCACAAGTTGTCAATGGGATTAAGGTCTGAGGAGTTTCCTGGCCATGGACCCAAAATATTGGTGTTTTGTTCCCCAAGCCACTTATCTTTTTTGCCTTATGGCAAGGTGCTGGAAAAGGCATTGTACGGCACCAAACTGTTCCTGGATGGTTGGGAGAAGGTGCTCTCGGAGGATGTGTTGGTACCATTCTTTATTCATGGCTGTGTTCTTAGGCAATATTGTGAGTGAGCCCACTCCCTTGGCTGAGAAGCAACCCCACACATGAATGGTCTCAGGATGCTTTACTGTTGGCATGACACAGGGCTGATGGTAGCGCTCACCTTGTCTTCTCCGGACAAGCTTTTTTCCGGATGCCCCAAACAATCGGAAAGGGGATTCAGAGAAAATGACTTTACCCCAGTCCTCAGCAGTCCAATCCCTGTTCTTTTGGCAGAATATCAGTCTGTCCCTGATGTTTTTCCTGAAGATAAGTGGCTTCTTTGCTGCCCTTCTTGACACCAGGCCATCCTCCAAAAGACTTTGCCTCATTGTGCGTGCAGATGCACTCACACCTGCCTGCTGCCATTCCTGAGCAAGCTCTGTACTGGTGGTGCCCCGATCCCGTAGCTGAATCAACTTTAGAAGACGGTCCTGGCACTTGCTGGACTTTCTTGGGCGCCCTGAAGCCTTCATCACAACAATTGAACCGCTCTCCGTGAAGTTCTTGATGATCCGATAAATGGTTGATTTAGTTGTAATCTTATAGGCAGCAATATCCTTGCCTGTGAAGACCTTTTTGTGCAAAGCAATGATGACGGCACGTGTTTCCTTGCAGGTAACCATGGTTGACAGAGGAAGAACAATGATTCCAAGCACCTCCCTTTGAAGCTTCCAGTCGGTCATTTGAACTCAATCAGCATGACAGAGTGATCTCCAGCCTTGTCCTCGTCAACACTCACACCTGTGTTAACGAGAGAATCACTGACATGATGTCAGCTGGTCCTTTTGTGGCAGGGCTGAAATGCAGTGGAAATGTTTTTGGGGGATTAAGTTCATTTGTATGACAAAGAGGGACTTTGCAATTCATCTGATCACTCTTCATAACATTCTGGAGTATATGCAAATTGCCATCATACAAACTGAGGCAGCAGACTTTGAAAATTAATATTTGTGTCATTCTCAAAACTTTTGGCCACAACTGTACAACTCTGGCACCTACCCACACAGTCGCAGCACTCCTCCCACAGTGTGCCCAGACAGAGCATACACTCCTTACAGCATGAGCAGTTCCCATCAGAGGGCCTGCACTGACACAGCTCCTGTACATCACAAAACACACAATGTATATTATAACATAGTCACATTTTATGTATGTGGCAGGACTGATGTACATAAGTGCATAACTCACAAGTAAGAGAGAAATTCAGCAAGACAGTGAAGGTGGCACACATTTGCATAACTCTTGTATGCATTTAAGCCTTCTATCATGTTGTGCAAACATTCTTTCAATACAGTAGTCTCAGTCTGGCTTTAGTTGTTACATGAGCGCCAAAACAATATAACATCATTTTTGTGTATTGAGCACGTCATGGTTGACTCAAACAAGAAAATAAGCCATACATATCCTGTTAGAAATCACTACGGGCGGGTGTGTGTAACTGCGTATGTTTGAGGAGTGGGCCGACCTTAAGCTGCCTGTTCTGTGACTCCTCCAGTGCGGCTGGGAGGGCAGTTCAAAGGGAGAGCAGAGGTCAAATTCCAGATGTGCACAGGGATGGAGCTAACTAAGCACACAGTGAAGTGTGGTTGTGGCTGCAACAGCAACCATGGAAGGTATACAGATATCAATCTCCATTGGCCATCGCATGTACAGCCTCGGTAGACTAGGCTACATCCTTTGAAGACACTGTGTGGCTGGAAATGTAAAACATGCGCCTGATTGTAAGCCAAGCCAATATCGAGTACATTTTTAGTATCTCCGCTTTGTTAGTTGAGTGTTCTCAGAAGGGTTAATTTAGTGTACAGGTACTGTTATGGTTGTATGCATGTTTCCAGTATAGAGAGAATGTAGAGATTTTAGGTTAATGTAAAATGACATACACACTGTGGAAATGCATAGTGGGAGTTGCATCAAGTCCTACAATATACAATATTGGCATAACACTATGGCAGTGGCAATTTACTCTGAAAAGACAAGAGATTCCTTATAGAAATTCCATAGAGTTCTCTCAAAGTGATTTAGTAACAGAAAAATGGTATTAGTGAGACAAAAGTTTACCTAAACCGAATGCCTTTTAAAAAACGCACTAAGAGCTTAGCCTTCTTACCTGAATGAGGCACTTGCTGACATCACTGGCACAGAGAGCCTTGTTGCAGGCGGTAATCATGGAAAGTCCAGATAGAAGGAAAAGAAGTGCAGTGGATAGTAAAAATTGAGTGGACTTCATTTCCGACACGCACGAAACAACGGTATCCTGCACCGAAAAAAACAAAGAGTCAGACAATAATTTGGAATGTACCCCTTATTCAACATCAACAAAATACCTAGACGTCATCGGGTCTCAACAAACATACTAATAAAACGCAGGAAAAATCGTGTCAAGGAACCATCCCTTTGATTCAATTGTTATGGTAAATTGCCCGTTTGCTTTAAAGAAGGGGCATTATTCCCTTTCTACACAAATCCCCAAGTCGTCAGACCCACTGCAATGCAAACATTGGTTTCCCGCTTGCTGGCAACTAAATTACAAAGGTTGCTGCGTATTTAATCTTAAACTCTGAATACATTTAAACGTTGTATAGCTATTACGGTAATCTAATTCAATAATAGCATGTTCATCATGCAAGTAGCGCAACCCTCTTAAAGACCTCAGGGTTACATAAGGAAGGAAAGTTGAATTTTATCCTAAAATTAAACACTTAGTTTGGATAAATTGTATGAAAAGTCTGACACTTTTCAGGCGCCGTTTATGAACAAACCTCGTGTTTTGGAGAGGCATATCCAAAGCTATAAACACCTTTTCTCAACATCAACCAACTAGGAAGAAAGGATGCCGTTTTTGTCTTGCACACCGATTAACAATATAATAAAAGTAGTAATCAAACTCACCTTGCCCAACTAGTCGATTGTTGCTCCAGAGGTGAACGTTTCTTAACCCCTTTTCCACCTCTACCTTTCAGAATTAAAGCATGTTCTGATGGCGTGACTCTCCACACTCGCTACACAAAGCAGACAGGGGTAGGCAAGCGCCTTAAAGATACAGTTACCATTTCAGACACAGGAGCCCTGCTCAGGTGAACCCGAGCCAAGAACACTGTCAATTCTTATCATGTGATAGGCCATGTCTACTGGTTTGGCAGTGATATATTCGACTGGGCTATACGAATTTATTAGCTTATCACATAGAAAATAGTTGCAACAATTTTTTCACTGATAATAATAGCCAGATAAGGCCTAGACACCACTCTGAGCCTAGTTCCTTTCTAGATTTCTTCTTAGGTTCCTTCTAGGGAGTTTTTCCTGGCCACTGCTTCGTCCTCTGCATGGCTTGTTCTGGGCTGGGTATCTGTAAAGCACTTTGCAACTGCTAGTGTAAAAAGGGTTTATAAAATACATGTAATAATAGAGGAATTAAATTATACATGTTGTAGGCTATATAAATGAATAACTGGAGATTTCATAATGCATTGCAAATAGAGATTAATTTTATTGTTTATTTCACTTTTGTATATTATCTACCACACTTGCTTTGGCAATGTTAACATATGTTTCCCATGCCGATAAAGCCCCTTGAATTGAATTGATGAAAGAAGACTAGTTTTCTGGATTAGGAAGGACGTTCAACTGAGAAAAAAACGAACTATTACATTATTGCCCAGTAGGTGCAACATTGTAACGTTGTCGCAGTATATGAGTAGAAAAATAAAATGCAACTCACGAGCTTCCGTAGTCAACACACTGATGAAGGAAAGGTCTCCTGAAACCAGTAACGGCAACATCTCACTACATTTTAGCCAGTGAGAACTTAAATATTAATAATTGTTTCATTACATTATTAGTAGACTACACAGCAGAGCTGCCACTGGACCAGATGGCTGCGAAAATCAACGAGGCGCACGACCACATTGCCAAGGCTGAAAAATAGTAAGGAAATCTCGCTAGCTAGATGACGTTAGCTAGCTAGATTGCGTTTGAGCTATTACAGTAGGTGGTCAGCCACTATCATAGTATTGGTAATCGTGTATTGTAAAGTACCTATGTATAAAACAAATAGCATTGGAATTGTATTTTCAATGTAACAAGCTAGCTTGATATTCTAGGTAGGAAGCCAGCTGAGCTGCACTGCAGTTAAGCCTGTCGGTATCACTTCATCAATACTAGGGCGTCCATAACTGTATTACATCCTATGGCAAATCCATATGATTGTAACTTTTTTTTCAGAGGCAATGCTGCTGTAATGTTTGACACTGAATATGATTCATTTTTCCCACAGTTTAAAGACTAGCTTCATGAAATGGAAGCCTGACTATGACAGTGCTGCATCAGAGTACTCAAAAGCAGGTATTGTATCCCAGAGGTTCATACATTCTATGCAGCAACAATTTGGACCTGAATGTATGTCCCCTACTACAACAACACTTGATAGTCTAGTTGGGCAATAGCACACTGTCAGTAATATTATGCTATATTGCAGAAGTGTTGCTCAAGTTGTCTTATGATTTGGCTTATTATAAATGCATAATGAAGCATTCCCTTCTCGCCCAGCTGTTGCCTTTAAAAATGCCAAGATGCTTGAAGAAGCGAAGGAGGCGTACCTGCAAGAGGCAGAGGCACATACCAACAACAAAACGTATCCTTTCGCTGCCAATGGTGAGGGAGGCTTATAAATGGTTTTGCAGGTTAGTTTTGAACAAGGTAATTGTATATGCTGTATTTGAACATTGTGGCCCACAACGATCTGATAATAACATCAACGTTTTCTTTAACTCAACTCAATATACAGACTTTTCCATGCAGCCAAGTGAGTATAAAAGATCTAGGCCTATCTTATGTAATGATATTAATAGAACCAGAATGACACTGATTTGTCTACGTCTGGTTGTATTTAATGTTGCTAAGGAGATCTTTCTGTTACAGAGCACTTGAGGCAGCTGGTATGATGCTCAAGGTTAGTTTTAATGTGATAAACATTATTGTCAATCATATATACTTGTTATCAGAGGTCGGGTGAAATTTACTGTTGCGTTTATGCCATAGTTTTTACGTTTTTGTTGCCCCCTTCTGGATTAAAGGCTTTGTTTTTAGCCAGACGCTTTTGACACATGACATGACTACGGTTTTAATATTAACTAGCTACTAACGCTAATCATTGACAGACATGTTTTTTCTCTCCAGGACATGCAGAGAATACCAGAGGCTATCCAGTATATTGAGAGAGCAAGCATGATGTATGTAGAGAATGGCACACCAGACACTGCAGCCTTGGCCCTCGACAGAGCTGGAAAGTACGTACCGGTTGCCAATATTGATCGTCTTAGACGGTCTCTCAAAATGAATTCCCTGTCAACATGTCACTGTAAACGTATGATGATGCTCGTTGTTATTCCTCGTTTTGATGCTTTTAGGCTACTTCAGTTAAAGTTGCACTTTTCTTTTTTCCAGGCTAATCGAATCACAGGATCTAGCAAAAGCAGTGGATCTGTACCAGAAAGCTGCATCAGTGTTTGAGGTACGACTTGAATTTTTGATTCTAGAGAACACCAGTCATTGAGTTGCTTCCAAGCCACAGCCTCAGTTCAGGGTCACATCTGCAGGAATCTCAGTCTTATTTCATTGATATTGGCTATATATTAATGTGATGAAAAGTGACCAAATCAATCAACATATTCTTGATATGATGAATGTATATTTCTGCAGAATGAAGACCGTCTACGTCAAGCTGTAGAGATGCTGGGGAAAGCATCAAGACTTCTCGTCAGGCAACACAAGTAAATTCTCACCTGCTTTACAGATTGTTCTACCTTTCCTACTCATTCCCTTCCGGCTAACTGTTGTTTTTGGCCCGTCAGGCTTGATGAAGCAGCAGTGTCGATTCAGAAGGAAAAGAACATGTATAAAGAAATAGAGAATTACCCAACCTGTTTTAAGGTGTGTTTAAGGATCTTTCACTTATTTAGCCTGATAAAGACAATTGACCGTGTTCAAAACTGAGCAGACTCTGTTATTATTACCCCTGTTGTGAAGATTAAAACCAAATGGTTGCCTGTGTATTTTCTTCTTCAGAAAACCATTGCCCAAGTGCTAGTCCACCTTCACAGAAATGACTTCGTAGCAGCAGATAAATGTGTTCGAGAGAGTTACAGGTACTGACTTTACATTTGTCTAACTAAAAGGTAAATATGAAGGTTATGAATTTTGTTATGTTTGACTAGGGATTAATAATTCTGGTAACTTACCCCAAATTCCAGAAATCCCGGGTTGAAATATTCCTGGAGTCAGGAGGTAATAAGCACGGAATCTGTGAATACTCCACCCGGGATTTCTGGAAAGATTTCTGGAAAACCTGGGAATTTTGGGAAAGTTACCGGAATTTTGCAACCCTATGCTTGACCATTCTAACCTTTGACCCTAGTCTGCCAGGCTTCAGTGGGAGTGAGGACTGTATTGCCTTGGAGCAGCTCCTGCAGGGCTACGACGAGCAGGATGAGGACCAAGTGCACTGCGTCTGTAACTCGCCCTTATTCAAGTACATGGACAATGATGTGAGTGTTCTGCCTTGTGGCTTATACTGTATGTAACCATCATTCGCATGTCATCACATCATTTGAGTATCTACTTCTCTCAAGTGTGTTCTGTTGTCTCCTTTGATCACATTTAAGGTCTTTAAAAGGTATGGAATCATGAGTTGTCCTTTCCTTATGAAACCTTTCTCCTAGCCACCCCATAGATGCATTTCCAGGCTAGCCTGAATAATGCAGAGTAATTTATTAATAGAAACAATAGCAGTCCAACTGCTTGCTTACCTGCATCACCCATCTAGACCCTGCTTTCTTGTTGTTTTGTACGATTGATTATATTTTACATTTCTTTAGAGCTATTTCTTAAACCTCTCCTGATCAATTCCAGAAAGACACACACACACACACACCTGACTCAAACTAACCAAGGGTTTTCTGATTAGTTCATTAGTTGAATAGTTTAGGAAGAGATCAAAAACATGGAACTGGCTTTGGGTACTCAATGAGAGGTTTAGGAAACACTTCTGAGAAACAAATACTGTAGAGACAACTTGCCATAACCTGACCACAGTGCCAATTGTCTTGCAGTATGCAAAGTTGTCCATCAGCCTGAGGGTTCCAGGGGGGGGTAAGAAGAAGGCTCCTGCTTCAGCTGCCGATGCTGGGGAAGGAGCGGAGGCAGGGGAGGCTGATGAGGATGAGTACGCTGGTGGGCTATGTTAGCCACAGAACCTGGACTTCCTGTCTGGACCAAAGCACTTCCAGTTACCTGTTAAGGATGGGTGTCGGAATCTTCCACACCCCTCCCATTCTCAGCATGCCAGGGGGTCGTGAACTTTGCCTTGCCTCCCATCGCCAGATGTACAACTGTAGGCACTCTAACCATCAAGCATAACAACGAGTTATGCTCGTAACAATAACATAAGCATGGTAATATAATATCACTGTGGAAAATAATCAAACACTACTTAAAGATGTATTATTTGTCCCTTTTGGGGTTTACTGCGATTGTAAAATAATGTATATTTTGCTACATTTGAAGTGATATAAAACATTTGATTTTGAATGTTGATCTAGGTTTGGTAATGTATTTGTTGTATTTGCCTCAATGGATCATCAAGGTGTTTTCTCATTCAATCTACAACAGTATGCAACAAGATACTCTGTGTGAAAATAATGATTTGCACGTTCACCTTACAATATCAAACTCTGTGCTTCAATGATTGATGCGTAAAGGGGTGGATGAGATGATTTCTGAATTTGTAAAGTATGAAGTGTTGAAAGCAGCCATTTCAGTTACTGTTGTGTGTGAAGGCACTTATAATGAATCAAATTTGAGTAGAAAATAATATATATGGGTAATTGGTATATTATTGTACTTTAGTTTCTTCTAGATTTCAGAATGCCTTTCCATTTGTATGATATGTTATGCCTGTACTTTGGAACTGACTGAAAGCTAGATGATGATTTATGTTTACAACGAATCTTAAAATGTGTGTCAAGTCTTGTGGAGTATGCAGGCTTGATGTTTGTGGCATGCCCTCAGTGTTTTTACTGAATCAAGTCATGGAATGGAATAAAATGGCAGCAGGTCAGCTTTCAAACATTTGTTACATTCTGGTCACTGAACCTCGATAACGTCACAAACTAGATTCCTTACACATGAAAACAATCTATTCACTTACACATGGTGCTGCATTTTCCAATGCATAGATTTGATGGCCTTGATCACATTTTGGTTGAACATATGAACTTGTACATTTAAAATAACACTAACTTGTAATGTCAAAAACAAGGGGTTTTCAAGCAATCAAATATAACCGACACAGGTTACACACATCAACGACAGTATCTGTATTTAGGCCCTCAATTCTTAGGTCTTTATAGGGGTGCCATCAAGATGGACATGCTCCATAATATAGAAATATAATTCTAATCTCTATACAGTGTTCATCACATCACTTTTTTCCCCTTTATTGTTTCTCTTTCCTAGGTGTACTACAGGTTCAAACAACCAAAAACGTAATCCCTTTCTGGTGAGATGATACACATTTCCTGAGAACGATGTCTGCCACAGCTCCCTTGATTACTCTGTAGAAACAAAATTAACGGCAACAAATTATTGTAACTTCCCACTGCGCGCAGACGTCAATTCAACGTCTATTGCACGTTGGAAACAACGTTGATTAAACCAGTGTGTGCCCAGTGGGTTGTCTTCAACCTCTCTTCGTTGTCTTGCTGGAAAAGCCAAAGCACTTCCAGGTAGGCTATTGTAAAGGGAAATATCTTGGAAAATCAAAGTGTCAAGTGTCTCTCAGTCGCTGCCCGCTTCTCTTCTCTTTTCCCTTCTCCTGTGTTAGCTCAAGAAAACATGTCTGTTCAAGTTTACAGCCAGCTATCAGTATATTGCACAACCCTTGGTTCATGTTTCCCAATAGGAAAAAGGCCAGACGTCTGGAGGCAGGCAGGACAGCTGCAGTCTGTCTCCCTGTCTGTCTGTGACATCTCAAACACACTGACTGATGGCTGCAATTCTTCAGAGTTGTACTAAACGAGTACAAACAAAAAACAGCTTCTTACAGAGGAGGCTGGTGAGGGGAGGACGGCTCATAATAATGGATGGAATGATATCTAAAGCATTGAAACCAGGTGTTTGATACCACTAAATTAATTCCGTTCCAGCCATTACTATGAGCGCGTCCTCCTAATTTAAAGTGCCACCAGCCACCGCTGTTCTTCAAAGTCCCCTTTCATGTGTAGGTCATTGTTTTTCATGGCAGGCTTGATAGGGAGAGGGTCGCTTAATACCATCCCACCAAAATACAGGGAGCATAGCGAGCTAGCTACTTCCTGCTGGATTGTGCTTTTTTCATGTCTCTGCCCCCCACTAGGTGGCACTGTCATTTAGTTTTTTGGTCCCTGGTCCACTTGATCATAGTCTCTGGTGAGCGGTAGAGAAAGATGAGCTTGGCATAAAGGTCTTCCTCCAGCTCCAGCTCGCCCGTCTCTCTGACCAGGAAGATGTCGGTACACAGCTTCAGGATGCGGTCCACAGCGGGCAGCTCCTCAAACATGATGGAATGGGAGATGCCGCTAAAGAACTCGCGCACAAACTTGCCGATGACCAGCACCACCGATGCATACAGGCCCATGATCCTGCCAGTGAGAGACAAAATAACACATTATAAGCCTTGTTATAATACAATAAAAAAGGCACATACATGCTTATGACTAGTGATAAAGCAATATAAACGCACAAAACCTTTTAGAAAGCAACACCAGGGTTGTGTCCAGTAAGCACAACACAACATTTTGAAATGAGCTGGTATTGCCTGACAAACAATCAAAAATTATGATTGTGTGTCTCACTGAACATGAGTTACATGACCCAAGTCAGACCGTCAGATATCCTCCACTCACCCGTATCCTGCCAGGAAGCCCAGACTGGGCGGGCTGACTTTGTCACTAAACACGTAGAGCTGGAGGCCTGCCTCTCTCTTCTTCCCCACCGCCGCACCCCTCATCTGGATCTGTCCCGCCGATGGCTGGTCTACGATCCACCACTCCTGGATCTCACCACTGCTGTTGTGGGTTCTCTCCAGGTCGAGCAGGATGTTCTTGTAGCCGTTGTCTGAAATGGAGATATCATAAACAATACATCAACGGCAATAAGAGGGCGATGCGTCAGTTCAAAACACAAGTGTTTATTTCAGGACGATGTAAATGTCTAAATGTTTCTATCCATATGAAGTCATTCCAGGTTTAAGGATTCGTGCATTACCTTTATAGAGTTGTTCTATAGGTTTGGCATTGGAGTCACTGGGAGCTCTGAGGAAGCATGGGAAGACTTGTGCTATGACCCTGGAGAGGAGGGGAGAGAAAGATGCAGTCCGGGATCTTAATCTCAACAAAACAGAACATATTGTACGAGTTGGATTTGTAACATATCATACAATTTGCACACACCAAAAAAATGGATGATGTAGTACACAAACTAGTGTAGTTCAAACTGGGACCCATTTTGGCTCGTGAGAACCACTTTCAAAACTGCTGGCTCAAATTATACAAAGTTGTGGAGCATCACTTTAATTATGAATGATTTATCAAGCATCTATAAAAGACCTTATGAAGGGGTTATGAAGGCTTAATTAAGCCTGAAAAGTCGTAGTCTGTTTCCCTTAGCATAGGCTACTTACACAGCCTGGTTTCTGGTCCCATTCAGGAGATCTACTAACTCTTGTCGTGTTGTCATATCAAGGTATGCTACATGTTTATCTGTCGCAACTTCAGCTTTGGCTCCAAGACTGAGATTCCTGTTGAAGAGAGAAAAATCCCAATTACAGACAGTAGATATTTTGCAAGTCAAAAATAGTACACCACACATTCTTTCCCATACATATTACTTTGTGCACTCGTAAATGGGCAGATATCTCAACAGATATTTTACGTCTCTAAAGTACTATGTAATCTATGTGGACCTACACAACACTGTAGTTACTAAGTTATTTGACCAAGTTACAGTTCAAAACGCCTTTGAGTTTCTAAGAAGTGTGTGAGTGTTGTGGCTCTATTCAGTCTGTAAAGCTGAAGCGTTACAGATTCCCCGATAGAAATGTAAAAGGTAATTTCAGCAGACATATGCAGCGTTTACCGTGAATGCAGCCTCCGCTAAAGCGGAAACATTGCCTATAAATTTAAATCACTGTGTAAAGTCGAACTTCCATGATGCGGATTGAATAGAGGTTTGGTTCTCAGTCCGATAGTAAGTGAGTATGTTTCCATACATGTGTGCATTCGAGTATTGGTTCCTCCAGGTTAGTGTTCATCAGGGCACGCAACGGAAAACAGTTGAAACCGTTTTGCAACGCTAATGAAAATTATTATCTTATTGGACTGTTTCAGTCTGTTTTCTTTCCTTTTGGTGCCTAATGAACAGGGCCCTGGTTCTCTTACCTCTGGATGGTCCAGGACATGGTGACAGGGAAGTATTCCTCCTTGCTGAGAACATCCATAAGGTTCTTCCTGCTGGGGGGGCTGATGGTCCACAAGGAATTGGAACTACCCTCCAGCTCCGCCACAGTCACATCCTCTGACGTGTATGCCTCCAAGAACTGCATCGCTGACTGCATGGATAGAAGTATGGAAATATTAAAACACACAATACTTACATTTGCAAGTCCCTGGTGAGTGGGAGGAGAAAGGCCTTAATTATAGTAATACACAGTAATATATTCAAACCAGAATGTAATAGTATTCAAACCTATAGCGTCAAAAGATATTTGAAAAGCTTGAGAAATCTGGCCTAAAATGAAGATTCAGAAAGCAAGCTTTAAAATGGGTGGTTTTCTTACCGGAATGTAGTTGTACGAATTCATGAAGTCTGAAAAATCTGCTTTGCTGATGTCCTTCAGCTGATTTTGCTGGGCACTCATAGTGAAGATGGGCTGAAGGAAGAGATACCAATGTTAAGATACTAAAATCAGATAGTAATGTGTCAAATTCTAAAATTAACAAATGGCAATAAAGAACTGATACTGTCAAGCAGGGTGTCAATTCCATTTAAATTCAGTCAATTCATTCGGTAAACAGAAATAAATGGAATTGCCCCAAACCCTGCCTTTGACACAGTTTTCATACCTGAAAGCCTCCCAGGGTGATGGTGACCGATACGTCCAGAGGTTTGTTGACCACCCCGGCCACGGACTTGACCAGCGACATGAAAAGCAGGGGGAACCAAACGATGCAGATGAGCAGCATGACAATCAAACCTCCCATCCCATACTTCACCACCTTCTTCTTCTTCTGCCCGCGAGGCTGGGGGTACCTCTGGTAAACAACACACATACAGGATTAAGCCTCTGAAAAGAACAAATTGTTCAGGGAAATAAATGATCAAGTTTAGTTACAGTTTTTATGAACATTTGCTAACTTTTGGCGAACCTACATAATTGGTGCCTTTATTTTTATAGTGCTTTTCAATGCAAGTAACAAAGTGCTTCACATCATAAAATAATACAATAAAAGAAAAAAACTCAAACCTGCTGAAACTCATTTCCACAATGCCTCTCTGACAACATACTATCTTCTTCCCCTCTAAGCCTCATTCAGAGATGGATAGGGAGGTCCTAGAGAACTAACACAGCGGGCCGTGGTCTCTCACCTTCTCTGACATCCTCCAGCACTTGAGAACAAAGATGTGAGCGTAGATGTCCTCTACACAGATCCAGCTGGACAAGCTGAGAGTGGTGTCCGTCCACACCCAGTCCATCACCGCTCGCAGCTCTGTCAGGAACGGGACCAGGCGGAACCTGGAAATCAGGAATATTTAGGACAATGTTAGGGTAAGGTTAGGACCAACAGTCAATATAGGTTATGAACCAGCTTATGGCAGGCAGGTATTGGGAGCATGTGCCATCACTGAGTAAGTTTGTCTCATACCGTTTTCATAAATTCATTCAATTCTTGATTATGCTGTCGTCATGTGATTGTAGTTACACTAGTCTTCAGAGCACTCACCCTTGGAAGAGGAATAGGTTGAGGTAGTTGTAACTCTTGGTGAGAAAGTTGCCCAGGACACGGGTGGGGTAGCCACAGCGGATCTGATAGGCCGACAGGCCAAAGTAGATGCACTTGACAAAGTACCACAGCTGGGCCACTGTGTTCTTACTGAACCGTCTGGTGTTTAAAATGGAAACAATGTTAACGATAATCTTTTGAAGTACCTTGAAAACATTCACCATTATGCATTACTTACTAATGAAGCAACCATTTAGTAAGCAATATACAGTATTTAAAAGAAAGAGGGAGCTGGTTATGACTATATGACTAAATTACTAAATGTTAATGTTATCTCTCCACATTCAAACCTTTCTGTGACTCCAGGCAGAATGAAGAACATCCAGAAGTGGATACCGAACACCAGGATGACCTGGAAGATGACTTTTCCCATGACAGTCTTGCGGAGGTAGAGGGCTCGGTCGATGATCATGGTGCCAAACTGGATCAGTACCATCACCAGGAAGGCCTCAGGAACCTGGTCCTCCGACAGGGAGGAAGTGATGTCAGCTGCGGCAGAGTGTTTCTATGAGAGACAGGAAGTCATGTTATTCATTTGGAAGGTTTTTGTTTTCTTCAATGTTTCAAGTTCAAATGTGTTCTTGGCCATTTAGGGAAAATTTCAATTCATTGCACTTGGTTTCAATCACAAACACAATGAGTAAGAACAGTTTATAGTAGAAAGCATTCAGACCCCTTGACCTTTTCCAAATTTTGTTAGGTTACATCCTTATTCAAAAATTGATTAAATTGTTGTTTTTCCTCATCAATCTACACACAATATCCCATAATAACAAAGCAAAAAACAGGTTTGTAGAAATTGTTGTTATCAATTTGTTAAAAATAAAAACCTGAAATATTACATTTATGTAAGTATTCAGACCCTTTACTCGGTACTTTGTTGTTGCACCTTTGGCAGCGATTACAGCCTCGAGTCTTCTTGGGTACGACGCTACAAGTATGACACACCTGTTTTTTAGCGGAGTTTCTCCCATTCTTCTCTGTAGATCCTCTCAAGCTCTGTCAGGTTGGATGGGGAGCGTTGCTGCATAGCTATTTTCAGGTCTCTCCAGAGATGTTCGATCAGGTATACGTCCGGGCTCTGGCTGGGCCAAAAGCCACTCCTGCGTTGTCTTGGCCGTGTGCTTAGGGTCGTTGTCCTGTTGGAAGGTGAACCTTGGCCCTTGTCTGAGGTCCTGAGCGCTCTGGAGCAGGTTTTCATCAAGGATCTCTCTGTACTTTGCTCCGTTCATCTTTGCCTGGATTCCTGACTAATCTCAGTCCCTGTTGCTGAAAAACATCCCCACAGCATGATTCTGCCACCACCATGCTTCATTGTAGGGATGGTTCCAGGTTTCCTCCAGATGGCCAAAGAGCTCAATCTTGGTTTCATCAGACCAGAGAATCTTGTTTCTCATGGTAGGAGAGTCTTTAGGTACCTTTTGGAAAACTCCAAGTGGGCTGTCATGTGCCTTTTATTGAGGAGTGGCTTCTTTCTGGCCACTCTACCATAAAGGTCTGATTGGTGGAGTGCTGCAGAGATGGTTGTCCTTCTGGAAGGTTCTCCCATCTCCACAGAGGAACTCTGGAGCTCTGTAAGAGTGACCATCAGGTGGCCTCCCGGGTGGCGCAGTGGTCTAAAGCCACCAGAGATTCTGGGTTTGAGCCCAGGGAGGTCCATGGGGCGACGCACAATTGGCCCAGCGTCGTCCGTGTTTCGGAGGATGCATGGCTCTCAACCTTCGCCTCTCCTGAGTCCGTACGGGAGTTGCAGCGATGAGACAAGACTATAACTACTACCAATTGGGGAGAAAAAAAGGGTAAAAAAAAAGAGTGACCATCAGGTTCTTGGTCACCATCTCCAAGTCCCTTCTCCCCCGATTGCTTAGTTTGGCCAGGTGGCCAGCTCTAGGAAGAGTCTTGATAGTTCCAAAGTTCTTCCATTTAAGAGTGATGGAGGCCACTGTGTTCTTGGGGACCTTCAATGCTGCAGAAATGTTTTGGTACCATTCCCCAGAGCTGTGCCTCGACAAAATCCTGTCTCGACACTATGCGGACAATTCCTTGCACCTCATAGCTTATTTTTTTGCTCTGACATGCACTGTCAACTGTGGGACCTTATATAGACAGGTGCCTTTCCAAATCATGTCCAATCAATTGAATTTACCACAGGTGGACTGCAAACAAGTTGTAGAAACATCTCCAGGATGATCAATGGAAACAGGATGCACTTGAGGTCAATTTCGAGTCTCCTAGCAAAGGGTCTAAATACTTACGTAAATAAGGTATTTGTTTTGAATTTATTACACATTTTCAAAAAAATAAAACAATCTGTTTTGGCTTCGTCATTATGTGGCATTGTGTATAGATTGCTGATGATTTTTTATGTATTTAATCCATTTTAGAATAAGGCTGTAACGTAACAAAATGTTGAAAAAGTCAAGGAGTCTGAATACTTTCAGACGGCCCGGTATATATCAAACTTACCCCAAAAGCCCAGAAGCCAAAGACGATGATGATAAAGTCAACAGTGTCGGCCAGGAACATGAGCACATACACATCTGTCACAGCACTGTACTCTGGGTGGATCAGGTTGTAGAAGAACTGACGGATGGGGATGTAGATCTCCAGAGTTCTTAACGGAGAATGAACAAAGATTTACAAAACAATTATCAAGGTAAACTAAATACTTTATGAACAGACAATGTTGTTTTTATTACCAATTTAATATCCTGAAAAGTGACTGAATATTGTCAGTTAGTAGCCGAATGAAAGTGTAATATGGCACCTTCAAGTCGATATCCAAACATGACATCCAGACCACCTACTTCTTGACAATGAAGCTCTTGGCTTTGATGAGCTGCTCTCTGAGTTTGTCCAGGATCTTCTCCTTCTTGCTCCTCTGCTGGACACTCCTCACACTGTTCCCTCTCCGTAGGCTCTGCCTTGAGCTCACGCTGTCTGTGGAGTGACTAGGTTTGGTGAGGTTTGGAAGACATGGGCCTCACAAATGACATAATTAAAAGTCTAGACACTTCCCCCAAACGAGCCCAATCAGAGAGTTATTATTCAGCACTTAGGAGCCAGTGTGACCTCACCTCCTCTGGAGTGGCCGGAGCGCAGGGTGCGCTGGGAGAGGTGGGAAGCGGCGCTGGAGCTCTTGCGGCGCAGCTGGGTGGAGGTGGACAGGGAGTAGAAGCGGCGGGGGAAGCGGGCACGTACCGATTCCAGCAGGGAGCTACTGCCCCCCGAGGCCTGCTTCTCCACACGCCTGGAGCTGGACCTCTTCTCCCTGTCAGGGTGGTGCTGCTTAGGGGTTTCTCCCCCTCCTCCCCTGGGGTCATCCTTGTCCCACAGCCCATGACACTGGAGGTTAAGAGCAAGGAATAGAATGGTTATTACACCAGTGTGCTAAATATAACCGTGTATCAATACAGGTAATAAGTAACAATTAACAATGTAGTTAAAGGGGTAGTCCACTTCTTAAAAGTTGTATTTATTTTTGAAAAAAGTGAACTGAAAGAAATAACCATGTAGCTAAAGACTTAGTGGGCACCTTGAGAATAGATCTGTGGAAGAACAGAGCTAGCAGCTGAACCAGGTCATAGTGCACGTATCCTTCCTTCTTCTCCACACCGATGATGTTGGGAGGGTGGAAGGGTTTGGACATGTCCAGCTCAATGTTTTGGTTGAAGGGGAAGAAACCAAACTGGAAGAAGTACTTGATCACGATGGTGACCTGGTGGTATAGTGAGATCGGGGAAACCCTTAAAAATATATAGATGCATGACTCATAACATGTCTCTATAAACACTATTAATTGAGTACAGTGTAGTAGAATTGAGTTTATATCATAAAAGAGCATTATTTCCAGCCTGAACAATAATTGCATTTTCATAGCTGGATAAAACAAATATATTTATGAAAATGTGCAATTTATAATATTAAAGGTACTGTTCACACTAATTCATTTGGGTGACCTATCCCTTTAATACTGCATGGGACAAGGAGTAAGGGCAGATTTACATTGATAAGAAGCTGAACCTGAAGTGCTTCTGTGTTAATACCTCGGTGTAGACGATGGCGGTCATCCAGAAGCGTTTGCTGGGCCTTGGGACAGACAGCATGGCCCAGAGGAAGATGAGGATGGGCAGAACGAGCGTGGCCACGGACGCTGAGATCATGTGGTTGAGGATGATGACCAGGAAACACACCATCTCTGAGTGGGCCACCAGCATGTTGTAGAGAGCATAGAGCAGCTGGAGCAGCGCCGGCTGGTTGCCGTAGAAACGCTCAGAGTCTTCCAGCTCCTCGTCGTAGAACATCCTGATGGAGAGAGAGAAAAAGGGAGCGAGGGTCTATCAAGGTGGACTCTAAAAACCTAAATCCTTTGGAATTGTCAAATAAACAAACTAATCTGAACCTCGATTTCCGGCTTTCTGATAGCCGAGCAATTAACAATATTTGGTAATGCAATTGGCAACACAAGACTAGCTGTGACTAAATACAATACCTATTGCGTAGGAGATCGCTGGCGGTCAGCTCGTGGGTGAGCGAGGGAAACGTGGTGCTCGTGACGCCCGACAGAAAATCTGACTTCTCGTCAGGCGTCACCACAACTAGCCTGTTCTCATGATGGGTCCTACTGGATGAGACCTGCTCGGCCTCCTCCCTGTCCAGGCCTGTGGCTCTGCTGTATGAGGGGGGGATGTCTGTGTCTGTGGGGGTGTTACCGGAGAGGTCTGCCTGGTAGAGCTGGAGCTCACTGTGGTGGGCATAGCACGGTCCCCTCCCCCACCTTGCAGGTTCGGTCTCTAGAACCCTGTCCCGGCTGTCCCAGTCCATTCCCCTAGACCTGGAGAGAAGACTCCCCTCATGGTCCAGGTACAGCCCCATGGAGGTGGAGGTGGATGGGGTCTCGGTGTAGGAGGAGTGGGGGTCCTGGAGGTCCTGGCCTGGCTCCTCTCCTGTCTCTTTGATGGGGTTGGTGGTCCCATGGCAGGAGCAGGTGGCTGTGCACTGGGTGTGCTCACTAGTGGGGAGAGAGAGGCAAGATAATGGAGCGGTTATGTTCTGGAACTCATCTGTCCACAAGTAGGCAGTGTTTAACCTGTGTAAGAGATTTATGAATTGCCTGGATGGCCATAGAGAGGAAGTACAGTGGAGATATTTGTATGGATGTGTAGTGATAATTCAGATATAACAGTAATACATGTATTTGCCATGATTTATCATTAAATAAATGTGGAACAAGGTATCAGCCAATCAGCATCCACAACAGGAACTATTCATTGTATAACCATTTGCTCAAGATAATGAAATGACACAGAAATAGTGTTTGTTCAGCGGTGAGAGGAGAGAGAGAGAGAGAGAGAGAGAGAGAGGTTGTGACAGACTTAAACACTGGATACAAAGACTGTCCGTCAGTACTGAATCAGGGAGTCACCATGGTAACCGCCCACAGCACTACACAATCACCCACCTCATGTCTACTCCCCCTTTTCTCTCTCCTTATTCTCAATATAATCTGACACCTGCACTGACTAACAGACAATAAAGCTCTTTACAGTTTACACTACAGTCACAGATGACATGTTTGAACAGCGCTAAGAGAAAAGGGCAGCTTTAGCACTATAGTCCTGTAGCCAGGAAGTGGATTTGATGACAAGAACATGACTTGCCAACAATCTAAGCCTTGGATTCAGAGGGAGGAAGAGAGTGGTCCTGAGAAATGCTCTTCAAAGAGAGATGAGGTTTACAGTGGTTTACCCATATGAGACACACTAGTACCACTAGCTTTTTGGATCAAGGTAATACATCACAGTTAGTGACACAAATGGTAAATAGGCCAACAAAAGACAGTGACAAAGATGCCTCATTGTCTACAGTCAGTGAAGGGGGGAAAGAGAAGCGAGTGAGGGATCAGGAAAGAGACAAGAAGAGATGTGGGGTGAGGGAAGAGAAGACTGACGGTTGATGGGGCAGAAGTGTAGAGTGAAGGATGAAGGGAGAGAAGTGTAGAGAGTGAGGGATGAGAGGAGAGAAGAGAAGTAGAAGTTGTGTGTTTGTAGTTTCTTACCTGGCCTGGCTGTCTCTGCTGTCGGTTGAGGATGTGGACTCTAGGTCTAGGCCTTCCATCTTGCAGAGTTTAGGATGGGCACGCTCGCTGGTCCTGGGCATCTGGATGCTGTCAGGGCCCATATCAATGTGGTCCAGTGTGGAACGACAGGAGCAGAGCAGGGTGTTCTCTGTGTACGCACTGGAGAAACACACACAGACAGATGGAGTTTGTGGAATGGTCTAAACAGACTATGGACCATGCATAAACTCATACAGTGTGTGTGCACCTCTGGGTATATGTGTTTCTATCTGTGTACGCCTTCATGTCTGTGTCTGTCTGCTTGCCTGTGTGTATGTCAGGGTGCCTGTGAGTGAGTGTGAGTGAGTGAGTGTGAGTGAGTGAGTGTGCGTGAGTGTGTGCGTTAGGCCAGAGTCTAGACAGAGAACAGAATTCCCCGTGGGCACTAGTGCACCCAGAACAGAGCTGTGCAGTTTCAAGCTGCCAGGCTGGTTTTAAACCCTTCATAAACACTCCATCACATACCGGGAGCCTGGCACTCTTCAGTCTCAAATAAATAACAAACTATGACTAAAACAGACAATGTGTGTACCAACAAGCAGCGTGATATCAATCTCATCATTTCTTATGAGTACGAATCATCAAATCAATGAGTATGAATAATCAAATCAAATGTTATTTGTCACATGCGCCAAATACAACATTACAGTGAAATGCTGACTTACAAGCCCTTAACTAACAATGCAGTTCAAGAAATAGAGTTAAGAAAATATTTACTATATTTACTATATATTTATTTAAATAAACAAAAGTAAAAAATGCAATAAAAAGTAACAATAATTACATAATTAAGTAGTAATATATCTGTAATAAAAAGTGTATTTTCCTCAATTCCCTTACCTGGACAGGCTGTCATGAGACACCATAGGGTCATGGCTCTCCAGATAGGCACAGCTCTGCCGCTCGGCCTTGTGGGGGATGCAGTCCTGGCACGTATCCTCCTCGGTTCTCTCCAGGCCAGACTCAATGGACGCAGCCTTGCACATCTGCTTGCGGTAGTACACGTGGATGCTCTCCCGCGAAGGCTTATTCCCCTGGAACATTACAACCAAGAATGGCTGTTAGAATTGTTTGCCCTACACCAACTTCATATTGCGTAGCCTGTAATAACAATGTAATACCATTGGAAATAGGCAATTCCAATGTTATTACTATGCTATTACTAGAAATAGGTACTATAAATACCATGGTTCTAAACAGTATGAAATGGTAAATCATTATGTAATGTTAAGTGGGACCAAATGGTTTTGTTACTAGGAAGAGACATTTATTCACAGACAATCTTCAGCTGGATTCTCATTCAACTGTACACCTGAGGTATCAGGTAATATGCCTTATAGTACAATAAGCATCACAAAATACATAAATACCTTACCTTTTTGACCTCGTGAGTGAGCATACAGCGCTCAATGCGCAGCACGGTGGAGATGTCCAGGTGTTCCTGACACATCGAATTGATCCAGGCTGTGAAACTGTCCAACATGGCCAGGAACAACACCCAGGAGAATTTGACGATGTTGAAGACTCGCTTCAGGATGTTGTCTGTGGATGGGGAGGAAGACAACACACATCTTTTAATAGCCAAGTCCACATCAGTCTTTATTCTTTGTGACTTACAGTACAACTGTAACTTCATTGATGCAGAGGGCCATGTGTCATGGGTTGGGTTAACTTTTCAAACAGGGTTGGGGTCAAGGAACCTAACCCAGGAAGTAAACTGAAATTCCATTTCCAATTCCACATCCATTTCTACCTTTAGATTTTGTGGCATAGAGAAAGTTAAGATGTCAGACAGGGGAGGTGATATGAATAATACTCTGAGTAAAAGAGAATGTTTTGGGATTTTCACCTTCCAGACATTATTTCCTAAAGGTCTTAATGATGAAATGCCTATGTATGTTATGTTGTAAATTTGATCATGAATTATGACCTTATGTCAGATTAGTCTGACGTTTTTCTTACACTGTACACAATGATTTATGAAAACTTGCTTGGCGTTGGTGTCCTGATTGTGGTTTTACAGACGTGTTTAATGTGTCTTATGTACACACTTTATTTGAATATTTATATTTAATATTTGGTAGCACTTGTTTTTTTCCCCTTCACCTCCAACCCCTTTAGATGTGTTGAACGGGTGTGGGTGGGGCTAGGTCTACATAAGGGTGCAATTTTTTTTTTTAACTCACAAAAGCTCTGACGAAGGTCGTAAGGACGATACGTAAAGCTTTTTAAAGATCAGTGATACTATCTAGAGCAGTGTGCGGGTTCCTTCTTCCTCATCTTATCCAACTGTTTCCATGCACCTGCACAAAAGTTAGCTCAGATGTGCGAGTGCCTTTTGAATTTTCAATTCCACATCCTGAAAGTGACTGAAATTAAATACAATTTATCCCAACCCTGGTTTGAATGGCACCTACCTGGTCCATCTTTCTTCTCCTCCATCTCCTTTTGATCCTCCACTTCAACAGTAACATGAACAGCTGGATAGAAAAGAGATTGAAAATAGAATGTTTCAACAAATTCATAACATTTTTAAAATAAACATATCCCTTGCTGTAAAGTCACAAAGCTGCAACCCAAAAGTACCTTTCGAAACAAAGGACGCTCCATTGACAACCCATTGAAAGGGTACTTTTTTGTTGCAGAACAAGTTGTTCTCTATCTAAATAGACTATCCAATACATTGTTGTCCCCTCCCAGACCTCATGTAAAACGATTTGGCTAAACTGAGAGACCGTACTGTATTCCAGCCACATTCACATTCAGTCCAGCCGTCACATGGGATGAATTGACCATATCTAATTCAACATGGCATCCTATATTTCAGACCCAGGAATGCCTTGGCCTTGACTGGAGTTGGAGTTGGAGTTGGGCTGTGGGAAGGAGGGAGGGAGGGTAGAAGGGGGAAGATTTGGCGGAACTGTGGACTGGACACAGCATGGCTCCCGTTAAGGCTTCAGTAAATCGTTAAGTAGGTGCTCTTGAACAACGCAAAAGAGGGGCACAAAATGCCCATTCATGAGTAGTCTAGAGCCTATAACATCCCGTCACGGAGGCTGAGAGAAATCCTCAGGGGGTGAAACGTACACTTTAAGAAAAAAAGGTTCCAGAATAGTTTTTCGGCTGCCCCCATATGAGAACCCTTTTTGGTCGCAGATAGAAAGCTTTTGGGTTCCAAGTACAGCAGAACATCTACATGGAACCCAAAAGAGTTCTACCTGGAACCAAAAAGGGTTCTTCAAATCGTTCTACTATGGGGACAGCCAAAGAACCCTTTAAGATTCTAGATAGCACCTTGTGTTACAGAGTTTACTGTAACACAACAAGTGATGGACAGACAGATGGCGCGAGACGATGGGAAACATTGGGAGGCAGGGGCTTGATTCCCAGAGGAACTGCTACGCAGGTGCGCGTAACGATGGTGGCAGGTGTGAGTAATAATGAGTAAACTGGCGACGTTGAGCACTGGAGAGAGGGATCAGGAGTAGACGTGACACTGCTAGCATATTAAATCTCCTACACTGGGTTGGATTTGCCTGGTTAAACCAAACTGAATGCTGCACTCACCAATGTTTGACATTTGCACAATGTTCAGTCTGGTTAAACCAGGCTAAGGTTGGAAACGGAGGAGACTGAAAGCCTAAGTCATCTGCTTTGAATGAGAACTTGGGTCCTCCTCCATACCTTCCCTCTGGTCCTCTTTCCTTGGCTTGCTGCTGCTCCCTTCAGTGTATTTCTTCCAGAAGCGGCGTTTCTCCTTGCTGCGCTCCTTCATAGCCGTCTTGGAGTCGGTGATCCAGGCATGGTACACAAACTGTGGGGAGAAAACGTTAACAGCCGCACTTATGGACTGGTGATCAAACACAATGTGTCCAGAGATTCTGTTGAAAGGATGTTTGGCTGCTTAATTGTGACACCCACCCTGCTACATACTGAACAACCGTTAAGAGATTTGATCATAGCGCGTCTGGTTCATGTTGACAAACTTGCCATTGGTGAGCAAGTGTTTAATCAAAAGCAATGGGACTCAAATTAAGTTCACACACACAAAACAAAATAGTTGAGATGAGTGTAGGAAATGTCAGGATTAGGCAGCCAAAGAGAAAATAATCTAGTCAACCAACCAGTAACTCACAGGTAAAAGCAAAAGCCATTGACAAAGTACACAATACAGTTTTAGGGGGTGTTTTGATCCAATGAAATGGAATGTAAGGGCATGTGTTTATGTCAACAGGACAAAAAATGGATTTACAATGGAATAAAGCACCCCTCAAGATGAACACCACCAACAATTACTAGTTTGAGACCAGGGTTGGGGTCAGTTCCATTTTAGTTCAGTACATTTCAGTTTACTTCCTGAAATTGACCCCAAACCTGCTTGAGACACAGACCAATCCCTACCGAGAATTACCCTGGAAGAAAAGCCACCACCACACATGCATATCTCACTCCCAAAGCAACAGTTCACTGCATTTCCATGCATCATCAGCGGCGGCCATTTTGTCATGACTCAGCAGCATCTTGTGAAATGGCGCGGGCTGTGGTCTTTGAACAGAACTTTATTGACATCGTGGTGATGTTTTGGAGTGAGAGTGGAAAATGCGTGTAACGTCGTGAGAAAGTGGCTTGGACTGGAGTGCTCAAGGGGGAAAGAGTATACACACAGCATACACAAGGGAAATACAAGATGGAGACCTAGTAGTGAGAGTACCTTGGCTGCCCTCATTATATACTGCAGAGCAGTTTTGGGCAGCTTAATGATACACTTTGGTAAAGCCAACGAGGCAGAGGCAAACTTTCGGATTGCTCTCTACAAAGGGAGGACAAAGCAGGGGTGAGAGTTAGAGAACATAACATTTGTCGCAAATAAAGGTCAAATAAACAGAAATCACGACAAAGGATGTTAGCAGTTAGTACTTAAAAAGAAAGAAAGCTGTTAAGTGCTGAAAGAACAAACAAAATCAGGGAATTAGCAAAAGATCGACTTGTTACTTGTCTGTTGTAAGAACAATTACACATTAGAAATCGGTCCAAACAGAAATAGAAGGAAGCAGTCCCTTTTACATAACCGATACAGATCAAATCAAAAACAGTCCAACTGGTTTCGATGGACAAAATACTATATTCTCAATGCAGGACAATGGTAAAGGGGTAATTTCCTATGTTTGAGTACCTGAAATGCAGACTTCTTGGGTGGCTCTTCCTCCTTTTTATCCTCCTCTTCCTCCTCTTCTTCACTGTCAGTCTCAAACAGGTAATAGTTACCACTTCTCACCACTGAGAAGGGAGTGAAAGACAAGGTTAAAGGTTACCTACTTACACTAGTCCACCCTTGTATTACATTGTACACACATATATGAATGTAAAGACAAACAGAAATCAGATATGGTATTAATCTTGTGTGTCAATAACGAATTCATGCACTCTTAGAAAAAAAGGAGCTTTCTACAACCTAAAATCATTCTTAGGCTTTTTCCATAAGAGAACCCTTGGAAGAACCATTTTTGGTTCCAGGTAGAACCCTTTTGGGTTCCATGTAAGACCATTTCCACAAAGGGTTCTACGTGGAACCAAAAAGTTTTATCCTATGGGGACAGCCGGAGAACCCTTTTGGAAACCTTTTTCTAAGAGTGTGCCTCATTTATTTACATGTAACTACAGTCACAGTATCTTATTGAATTGGAATATTGGAATATTGAAATAGAAAGGTCAAAGTTCACTCACTGGATGCATGGTCCACCCACGGCCTCCACCACTGCTTCTTTGTCTTCCCCCTGCTCTTCTCTTTGTCAGTATTTTCTTTATCTGAAAAACAACTTTTTTTTCTTGCTTTCAAAGTACTTGATGATGTGAATGGAATGTGTCTGTATATGTAATTGTTGTGGGACTGTGATGAGTGTCTTCAAACAGACTTATCATTCAATCAATGCAAAACTGTATAGGCCTACATAGAAGATCATCCAAACATGGCTGTCAGTGCACTCGTTACTCAAAGCCCACTTGCTGTCCCACCTTCATCATCCTCCTCCTCATCCTTGGCGTCTCCGCTTTCCTGCACCAAGCTCAACATCCTCTCCTTGCCTCTCTTGAACTTCTGCTGCCGACTCTTGATGCGGTCCATTCTGATTGGACACAGAGATAGAAACGTTCACAAATGACCAATAGTCTCTGACCACTGTATATTTAAGCAATAAGGCCCGAGGGGGGATGTAATAGGGGTTAGTGTTTGGCTTGGTGTCAGGATGTGTGGGGATGTAATAGGGGTTAGTGTTTGGCTTGGTGTCAGGATGTGTGGGGATGTAATAGGGGTTAGTGTTTGGCTTGGTGTCAGGATGTGTGGGGATGTAATAGGGGTTAGTGTTTGGCTTGGTGTCAGGATGTTTGTAATAGGGGTTAGTGTTTGGCTTGGTGTCAGGATGTGTGAGATGTAATAGGGGTTAGTGTTTGGCTTGGTGTCAGGACATGTGGGGATGTAATAGGGGTTAGTGTTTGGCTTGGTGTCAGGATGTGTGGGGATGTAATAGGGGTTAGTGTTTGGCTTGGTGTCAGGATGTGTGGGGATGTAATAGGGGTTAGTGTTTGGCTTGGTGTCAGGATGTGTGGGGATGTATAGCAGCATCCACATTAATGTAGAAGTGTTTAGAAACATATTCTATTCTAATTTACAATAAAAGTGACTCCAAAATGACACAATACATTATTTACCATTAATTTCTACTGGGCACAAAATAATCTGAAACACTACCAAAACAAACAATAAATGTATCCATTCACAAGCTTGATGTAGTCATTGCGTGCTAAGAATATGGGAACAAAATACTAAACTTTGGACTACTTTAATACCCATTAAGTGAATTTGTCCAAATCATTTTGGTTCCCTAACATTTTTTTTAACCTTTATTTAACTAGGCAAGTCAGTTAAGAACAAATTCTTATTTTCAATGATGGCCTAGGTACAGTGGGTTAACTGCCTGTTCAGGGGCAGAACAACAGATTTGTATCTTGTCAGCTTGAGGATTTGAACTTGCAACCTTCCGGTTACTAGTCCAACACTCTAACCACTAGGCTACCCTGCCGCCCCAAAAGGTCTGTAATTTCAAAATGGTTCACCCGATATCAAATCCAAAGTGCTGGAGTACAGAGTCAAAATAACTAAACATTTGTTACTGTCCCAATACTTTTGGACTTCACTGTATAGTTTCAATAGTTTGACGTTGTTATTGTTACGTGCACAAGTACAGTCAAATGCCTTCCTTGCAAGCTCTTTCCCAATGCAGTAATCATTATCAATATACATTATAGTACTATAAAATAAAATAAAGTACCATAAAAACACACAAGAAATAGAAATAAGAAGAACATGAGAAAGTAAGTAAGCTATATACAGGGTCAGTTCCAGGGTCAGTGCTAATACCATATTTACAATGTGTAGGGATACTGGAGTGGTAGATACTGTATGTGTGTGTGTGTGTGTGTGGAGACCTATGAGTCAGCACAAAAATTTAATTGAAGGGTCAATCGAGGTAGTCTGTGTAGACATTTTGTTAGCTGTTTAGCAGTCTTGTGGCTTGGGGATAGCAGCTTTTCAGGAGCCTGTTGGTGACTTGTTGCTCCAGTACCGCTTGCCATACAGAGGCAGAGAGAACAGTCTATGGCTTTAGTGCATATTATATTTCTGTGTGTACGTCATATGTGTAATGTGTGTCTATTATATCTGTGTAGAAAATGCGCTCACTGTCTCTTCAGTAGGTCCATAGACTTTTTCTCCACTTCGATCCGGGCTTTGACAGCTTTCACTATGGTCGCCTGGAACAGCTCAGCCCCTCTAACACAACAAACACAAGACTTTTCATATAAATTGACAAATACATTGACTGAATAAACAGTCAACTTTGATTTTCTATAAAAAAGAAAATTTGATGGTCCTTGTGAAAGTAAAGTGAATTAAAGTAAACCTTATCCCCAGGCTCCATTGAGAGAGAGCTGGATAGTAGACGCGGTTAAACCAAACAACAGTACAATTTACCTGGAGGCCAGGATCTGTGAGGAGCGGATGTCGGCGACCACGTGCAGGAAGTAGTAGCTCATGAAAACACGTCGCTGTAGCAACAGGAAGGCAAAACAGATGCTATCCCAGATGATGCCTGCCTCGTCGCTAGGCAACTCACACTGCTTGTGGCTGTGCTGCTCAGCTGCAAGGATTTCAAAAAATATTAATAATCAAATATTTATTCATAAAAAAATTTGATTCTTTATATTTAGAAGAAAGTCCAATAAAACTTCTCAACTCAAATTATACAGTACAGTCCCCACCCCCTTCTAATGGAGTCATCATCAAGCATTTCTGAAAATGTACCCGAATAATGTTTAATAAATCCTTTCAAGTGAGTTACATTTTTGTCACATATCAACACGAAGAAAGTGAGTTTCCAAAGGCACGCTGCTTTACATTGGTAATAGGGTCACTTACGTTTAGAATAGCCCTTTATAGTGCAGGCCAGGCTGAAGAGCTGAATGAGCCAACAGTGATCGGTGACCAGGACTTTTATGTACCCACAGGCTAGTATCTGAGGACCGAGAGGACAAACCAGTCAGCTAAAACAGGACACAGCGGCAGCCAAACACACCACAACATCTAGATTACTGTAATGCTGTTGCAGAGGTCTGATCAGCTGAACTTGTCCTATCTGGCCAGCCGGCCGAACTAATCCTATATGTCTCCAATTCATCTGCAGTGTTTACCGTTAACGCAATCTCCGCAAATGCGGGAACATTGCCTTTAAAAGCCTCATTGTTGATCAAGTGAGATCGGATTGAATCCTGGCCCATGTTTCAGGACAGCAGGACTGTTTTGTTTTCATTTGGAGTAGCATTGCTCTTTTGACTTTTTTTCAATTGTTAGACAGGTATGTGTCACCATACTGCGCCCAGAGCCTGACTTCGGCAAACTATCTTCCCGTTTGGCTCCAAAAACCCACAAGAACAACTTTTGTAAATGTTGCATTCTAACTACAATCTCAAATCAACTTTTATTTGTCACATACACATGGTTAGCAGATGTTAATGCGAGTGTGGCGTAATGCTTGTGCTTCTAGTTCCGACAATGCAGTAATAACCAACAAGTAATCTAGCTAACAATTCCAAAACTACTGTCTTATACACAGTGTAAGGGGATAAAGAATATGTACATAAGGATATATGAATGAGTGATGGTACAGAGCAGCATAGGCAAGATACAGTAGATGATATTGAGTACAGTATATACATATGAGATGAGTATGTAAACAAAGTGGCATAGTTAAAGTGGCTAGTGATACATGTATTACATAAGGATGCAGTCGATGATATAGAGTACAGTATATACGTATGCATATGAGATGAATAATGTAGGGTAAGTAACATTATATAAGGTAGCATTGTTTAAAGTGGCTAGTGATATATTTACATCATTTCCCATCAATTCCCATTATTAAAGTGGCTGGAGTTGAGTCAGTGTCATTGTCAGTGTGTTGGCAGCAGCCACTCAATGTTAGTTAGTGGTGGCTGTTTAGCAGTCTGATGGCCTTGAGATAGAAGCTGTTTTTCAGTCTCTCGGTCCCAGCTTTGATGCACCTGTACTGACCTCGCCTTCTGGATGATAGCGGGGTGAACAGGCAGTGGCTCGGGTGGTTGATGTCCTTGATGATCTTTATGGCCTTCCTGTAACATCGGGTGGTGTAGGTGTCCTGGAGGGCAGGTAGTTTGCCCCCGGTGATGCGTTGTGCAGACCTCACTACCCTCTGGAGAGCCTTACGGTTGAGGGCGGAGCAGTTGCCGTACCAGGCGGTGATACAGCCCGCCAGGATGCTCTCGATTGTGCATCTGTAGAAGTTTGTGAGTGCTTTTGGTGACAAGCCGAATTTCTTCAGCCTCCTGAGGTTGAAGAGGCGCTGCTGCGCCTTCTTCACGATGCTGTCTGTGTGAGTGGACCAATTCAGTTTGTCTGTGATGTGTATGCCGAGGAACTTAAAACTTGCTACCCTCTCCACTACTGTTCCATCAATGTGGATAGGGGGGTGTTCCCTCTGCTGTTTCCTGAAGTCCACAATCATCTCCTTAGTTTTGTCTTCGATTATAATCACAGCCGTATATATCCCCCCCAAGCAGACACATCGATGGCTCTGAACAAACTTTATTTAACTCTCTGCAATCTCGTTGTCTTACAACGTTTGATGCCAAGATGGCTGCCCAAACTGAGTTTCCAAATTCCCAGTAATCCCAGTATTCAATAACACTGTATCTAGTGTTGCCAACACTTACCGAGAGTATGTTCTTCATGGTGATCACAAACACGTTGTAGGCAATCAGGAAGTCCCAGTAGTGCAGGATACTTTTGATTGGCTTGAGCAGCAGGTCGCCCCCGAAGAGCAGAAAGTAGAAACAGGCCACCAGGTAGCCCATACAGAAGATGGAGATGCGCGTGGTGCCCGTGATGAAGATGATGGTGAGCACGAACCAGAAGAGGTAGCTGAACATGATCACCTTCAGCATGTCCAGGTAGGATCTGAAAGAGGGAAATTCATGAATAAAAACTTATTGAAGTGAGGGAATGACAACATTCAAAGCAAAAGTCATTTGTTTGGAATCTGTCATTCAAATCATCAAATTTGAAATTGGGTTTTGAACCAGACTATGGGGAAAGCATGCAGTTGGCATATACAGCAGCAAAGCTAACGTTCAACAAAAATATATTCTGGAACAATAGATCTACAAATACAAGCTTTTATATATCCATACAGAAATGAGCAGAGATACGTTGTGTATTTTATCCTACAACACAATATTTTCATACATTTCAATATTACAACTCAGTTGACACATTGTCATCACTACTTGTCACCAGTTCCTGTTGTTTTTACAAGCATATGTATGTGAACTGGAGGAGCAGTGATGTCAGAGACTTTGACTGGGGGGGGGATACGACCTCATTTCTGATACGACCTCATGCTGACTGTTCCAAAGGGCCAGCTGTTTTAAAGAACGTTTCCCCCTTGTTCGAATCACTCACAGGACACGGTTAAAGGCTTGTTTTAACATCCCTGAGTTATCTGATACCAGGAAAGAGAGGTGAGAGCGGAAGGAAAACACAGGTGTTTGGCAATGTGCTCACTTAACTCACTTCACATGTCAAAACAATGGGAACCCAAGGAAAGTGTCTAAAGGACTTTATAATAGACACTTTGGACAGGGACTTAGAGAGATGGAATAACTTGACAGTGAATGGAATAACTTGCCTAAGACCAAATGACTCGTGCTGGCACTCTGAGGAAAAACACATGGACTGTAGTACATAAGGCTAACTCTTTCTCGAGCCACGGGTTCGATACCTGATCAGGCACAGCCTGTGCACCAGACCTGGGCCTGGCTGGTACTGTGTTTCACATAGACTACCTGCAGTGGATGAAGTCAGGGACGGGGTTGTGCTGACTGAAGGAGGCGGCGTCCAGGTCCCTGCAGATCTCCACGTTGTCCCCGGCCAAGAGGCGCACGGCAGCCTCGTTCTCCTCCTCAAACACCTGCCTCTGCAGTGAGGCACACAGCAGCAGCATGAAGTCATCTGTGGGAGAGGATAGGAGGAGGAGGAGGAACAGGAGGAACAGAAAACAGGAGGATGAAGAAAAACACACTTATTTCAAGTCAATCCCAGTCCCAGTCCCAGTCCCAGTCCCAGTCCCAGCCCCAGTCCCAGTCCCAGCCCCAGTCCCAGTCCCAGTCCCAGCCCCAGTCCCAGTCCCAGCCCCAGTCCCAGCCCCAGCCCCAGTCCCAGCCCCAGTCCCAGTCCCAGCCCCAGTCCCAGCCCCAGTCCCAGCCCCAGTCCCAGCCCCAGTCCCAGTCCCAGCCCCAGTCCCAGTCCCAGTCCCAGCCCCAGCCCCAGTCCCAGTCCCAGCCCCAGTCCCAGCCCCAGCCCCAGCCCCAGTCCCAGTCCCAGCCCCAGTCCCAGTCCCAGCCCCAGCCCCAGTCCCAGTCCCAGCCCCAGTCCCAGTCCCAGCCCCAGTCCCAGCCCCAGTCCCAGCCCCAGTCCCAGTCCCAGCCCCAGTCCCAGCCCCAGTCCCAGTCCCAGTCCCAGCCCCAGTCCCAGTCCCAGCCCCAGTCCCAGTCCCAGCCCCAGTCCCAGCCCCAGTCCCAGTCCCAGCCCCAGTCCCAGCCCCAGTCCCAGTCCCAGCCCCAGTCCCAGCCCCAGTCCCAGTCCCAGCCCCAGCCCCAGCCCCAGCCCCAGCCCCAGTCCCAGTCCCAGTCCCAGTCCCAGCCCCAGTCCCAGTCCCAGCCCCAGCCCCAGCCCCAGCCCCAGCCCCAGTCCCAGCCCCAGTCCCAGCCCCAGTCCCAGTCCCAGCCCCAGTCCCAGTAGCTACAATCCCAACGGCAAACACTCAGTAAATAAAGGCTGTTCTCACAGAGCAGGAACAGGGGGTTGGGCTTGGTGTGGAAGTCAGGGAAATAGAGCCACTTGATGACGTTGGAGTCTGTGGAGGATGAGGGGAACCTCCATGGGTAGTCTGGGAAAACCAGGAGAGGGAATGGATCCATTTAAACACTATTATTATACAGTCTGTTATGACCTGTGCAAGATTATGTGCTAACTTTGACACATGTATTCTAACTATCGAGGAGAGACATTAAATGATCAAAATGGACGCAGCAGGTCCGGCCATAGAGGTAAATGGCCCCACATACAATATAATACAATGCAATACAAAATGATGTGTTTGATATCTTTCTGTTGCTCCACCCACCTTTGCAGGCGGCCGGTGGGAAGCCGATGCAGACAAAGTACTGGAAGGTGAGCATGCAGGCCAGGAAGCAGCTGTACTTGGGCCAGATCTCAGCAATGGCCTTTCGCCGCCGGCGGTAGATGACCGCGATCAGACCGAAGGCATGGAGCATGGCGTAGAAGTCCATCCTCTGGCCAATCACGTTCACCGCTAACAGGAAGCATGTCTTACAATAACAATGACAATAGTTCATGTTTAGGAAGCTTTAGTCTCAAGGGACTTTTATATTGGGTCTACAGAGGGTTACGGGGTAGGAAGCACGAAGATGGAGTTCGGAAGTAGAAGTTATGTCTCAGTCATGTAGGAAACTTAGGGCTGGGCGATATGGTCAAAATATCATATCGTAATATTTTTCTAAGTTTTGACAGTATGGCAGTATCTGAGTAATAAAAGTTGTAAATATGTTTAATGATTAGAGCTTTACCCTAGAATGATCACAAATGAATTCTAGGTGATTTTAATGGTCTCTCTTCTGATGGTTTCATACTCAACCAAACTAGGACAAAAACTGCTGACAGTGAAGTAGTTGAATTTGTAGAACTAATATAATGTAATTTAATTTAGCACTGTATCCAAATATCGTTACCGGTATGGATGTGGATCCATAACGGTATACCGGTATTCATAATAAGACAACTCAACAATTACTTTAACACTCTTAACAGATATTTCAAAACAAAGATAGTCTTGTAAATATTCCAACTATCGCACAAGGAAAAAACATGGACACTTTGCTATGACATCATACCTCCAGGCCGAACTTGTAGAAGAAGTAGTTGATGAAGTACTTGGCACAGTTGAGGATGCCGTCGTCGAGGTGTTGCCGGGTGATATCATGGAAGATGGTTTTGGTGACGGGGATGGTGAGGTTGTTACTCATGCGGTACAGGTCCTGGTGACGGTAGATGGTCACCTCGAACGCCAGCAGGGCCAGTATCAACAGGTTGTTCTGTTTGGAGATGGAGATAGGACAGATAAAGGGGACAGGGTTCAAATGACAGTGTAAGTGTTAATGACATAAACATATTTTCCAGTATAGGTCTAACCCACTGTTTACAAGGATACCCCCAAGAGTTAAATGTCATTCGAACACTGGAAGGGATGGCCCGGGAGATGATATTAGTGTATAATGTAACATAATTACAGTAGTTGAAGGTATATGTGAGAAAGACAGGCTATCCTCTATGTGTACTGTATGTGTGTGTGTGTGTGTGTGTGTAGTCAGGTTCCCAGTGCAGCGTCTCTCCTCCACTCACCCTCAGGTTCTCTAGTAGGGGGGAGAACTTGCGGAGGCCCACCCAGTTGGCTGGGTCCACAGGGGCGCTGTAGAGCAGGGAGTGGGCCATCTCACTCCTCTGGGTGTCCGTGTAGTTCAGAGGCTACAGACGAGAGGAAAGGAGTGTCATTAACACCCTGAACTAGTACAGCCTAGCACAACACACCAGAGTATAATGACTGTTTTAGGTAATTTATCCCCTAGAGGAGACACTCAAAGAGGAGAGAGCAAGAGGAGAGAGAGAGAGAAAGGAGAGAGAGAGAGAGAAAGGAGAGAGAGAGAGAAAGGAGAGAGAGAGAGAGAGAGAGAGATGGAAAGGAGAGATGGAAAGGAGAGAGAGAGAGAGAGAGAGAGAGGGGGAAGGAGAGAGAGAGAGAGAGGGAAAGGAGAGAGAGAGAAATGAGAGAGAGAGAGAAAGGAGAGAGAGAGAGAGAGAAAGGAGAGAGAGAGAGAGCGAAAGGAGAGAGAGAAAGGAGAGAGAGAAAATAAATATTGAGGAAAGATCAGAAGTTAAACATACTGTACAGCGTGCACGCATACACACCCACTCCCCCTTTCCACAAACCCACACACCCCACTCCCCCTTTCCACAAACCCACACACACCCACTCCCCCTTTCCACAAACCCACACACACCCACTTTCCACAAACCCACACACACCCACTTTCCACAAACCCACACACACACACAAACCCACACACACCCTCCCCCTTTCCACAAACCCACACACACCCACTCCCCCTTTCCACAAACCCACACACACCCACTCCCCTTTCCACAAACCCACACACACCCACTCCCCCTTTCCACAAACCCACACACACCCACTCCCCCTTTCCACAAACCCACACACACCCACTCCCCCTTTCCACAAACCCACACACACCCACTCCCCCTTTCCACAAACCCACACACACCCCACTCCCCCTTTCCACAAACCCACACACACCCACTCCCCCTTTCCACAAACCCACACACACCCACTTTCCACAAACCCACACACACCCACTTTCCACAAACCCACACACACCCACTCCCCCTTTCCACAAACCCACACACACCCACTCCCCTTTCCACAAACCCACACACACCCACTCCCCCTTTCCACAAACCCACACACACCCACTCCCCCTTTCCACAAACCCACACACACCCACTCCCCCTTTCCACAAACCCACACACACCCACTCCCCCTTTCCACAAACCCACACACACCCACTCCCCCTTTCCACAAACCCACACACACCCACTCCCCTTTCCACAAACCCACACACACCCACTCCCCCTTTCCACAAACCCACACACAACCACTCCCCCTTTCCACAAACCCACCATGGAGCAGTTGTTGGAGTATGTAGAGGGGTTTATAGAGGTGAGTTGGTAGAGCATCTTGCAGACGATGATGACACAGGTCCAGACGGTACAGACGCTGGAGGCCAGGGGCCTGAACTGACTGAAGGGCAGGGCGAACGCCCAACTCACCAGGAACACGTAGTTGAACAGAGACACCTGGAGAACAGATTCAGTCAAAAGACACCTTAACGTTCTCAAGGTAGAGTATGTGTTCTGAAAATACAGTGTGACTGTCCATACATGGGATCTTCAAAGCCTATTTTGATGGCGGGGGAGAGTTGTCTGTTACAATGTGAAGACCATTTAGAGAGATCAAGTGTGAAGTGACGAGACTGTGCACACACAATTGATTAACAGTCAGTGATTGTGAGGACTGTTAGCATCTCATGCTAGTGTTCTCATTGCAATCTTTGTGAGAAAGCGGCTGAATAGGTCGGCTCACCTCTTTGATGGAGACCCAGAGGATGTAAGAGGAGACAATCTTGATGATGTGGAGCTCCAGGAGCCACCAGACGGTCAGCTGCAGCTGCTGGAAGTACTGCAGGAACTTGAGGAAGAGCACCGTGAGGCGGTCCACCACCAGATACCACTTACTCCTCAGGTCTGGGAGAGGAGGGTGAGTGGGAAAGACACACAGAGAAATAGAGAAAGAGACACAGAGAGAGAGAGAGCCAGAGAGGGAGAGACACAGAGAGCGGCAGAGAGAGAGTGAGAGAGACAGAGAGAGACACAGAGAGAGAGAGAGAGAGAGCCAGAGAGGGAGAGACACAGAGAGCGGCAGAGAGAGAGAGAGAGAGTGAGAGAGACAGAGAGAGACACAGAGAGAGAGAGAGCCAGAGAGGGAGAGACACAGAGAGCGGCAGAGAGAGAGTGAGAGAGACAGAGAGAGGCAGAGAGAGACAGAGAGAGAGAGAGAGCCAGAGAGGGAGAGACACAGAGAGCGGCAGAGAGAGAGTGAGAGAGACAGAGAAAGACACAGAGAGAGAGAGAGCCAGAGAGGGAGAGACACAGAGAGCGGCAGAGAGAGAGAGCCAGAGAGGGAGAGACACAGAGAGCGGCAGAGAGAGAGTGAGAGAGACAGAGAGAGACACAGAGAGAGAGAGAGCACTTCACGTTAATGGGTAGAAATGGAAACACTTTGTTCAAGAGCTCACCTGAGGTTGTTTACAGTCAATTGTCAAGCATTATTAAGGCATAGACAAATCACTCTGTAAATGGGGACATAAAGCTCACTTGCCTACAGTACACAGATGGGGACCCCGTTCCAGCGAGCCAGAATACCACTAGAGGGTGCTGTTCAATTTGAATGGTGGTGTATGGCGAACAACATGGAAAGATCATTCAGTTCTCAACAGTCAGTATAGAGTGTCATCTGGCATGATGCTTTACAAACAAGTGATACTCTCATCTAACCGTGCAATACCCTTTCACAACCACAAGCAAACATTTTCAGATCCAACTCTCTGATAACTAACAGCAGGGCAGATATGATCAGTGTCTTCATAACAGGAGCAGACAGAGGTAAATCACACAGACACCTCTGACAGACACACTTGTGTCACTTGTACGTGTGATTTACTCCCCTCGGCTATGTGAGACTGGGCTGAGTGGATTTCAGCACATTCTGGGAACTGTGGTAGTATGTGTCATCACAAACACACCCACACACACAAACACCTTTAACATATTCAAAGTCATTCTTACATCAGCAGGAAACAGATGTTGAACAGCCCAAGCAGTGTTCTGTAAAGACTCTGAGACAGCGTCAGGGTTCAGACACACACACACACACACACACACACACACACACACACACACACACACACACACACACACACACACACACACACACACACACACACACACACACACACACACACACACACACACACACACACACACACACACACACACACACACTAGAGCTGGGTCAATAAACCAAAAATGATCGACACCGACCATAACAATCATTTACCGAAGGCATTTCACTGAAAAATTCGAATTTAACTGTATATAAGAGTATATAAAGAAAAACCCTTGAATGAGTAGGTGTGTCCAAACTATATGTATAGTACCAGTCAAAAGTTTGGACACACCTACTCATTCAAGGGTTTTTCTTTATTTTTACAATTGTCTACATGGTAGAATAATAGTGAAGACATCAAAACTATGAAATAACACATATGGAATCATGTAGTAACCAAAAAATGTTAAACAAATCTCCAATATTTGAGATTCTTCAAAGTAGCTTGATGAATACTTTTCAATTAACAGGTGTGCCTTAAAAGTTCATTTGTGGAATTTCTTTCCTTCTTAATGCGTTTCAGCCAATCAGTTGTGTTGTGACAAGGTAGGGGTGGTATATAGAAGATACCCTATTTGGTAAACGATCAAGTCCATATTATGTCAAGAACAGCTCAAATAAGCAAAGAGAAACGACAGTCCATCATGACTTTAAGATATGAAGGTCAGTCAATCCAGAAAATATCAAGAACATTGAAAGTTTCTTTAAGTGCAGTCGCAAAAATCATCAAGCGCTATGATGAAACTGGCTCTCATGAGGATCGCCGCAGGAAAGGAAGACCCAGAGTTACCTCTGCTGCAGAGGATAAGTTCATTAGAGTTACCAGCCTCAGAAATTGCAGCCCAAATAAATGCTTCACAGAGTTCAAATAACAGACACATCTCAGCATCAACTGTTCAGAGGAGAATCAGGCCATCATGGTCGAATTGCTGCAAAGAAACCACTACTCAAGGACACCAATAAGAACAGGACTTGCTTGGGCCAAGAAACACGAGCAATGGACATTAGACCGGTGTAAATCTGTCCTTTGGTCTGATGAGTCCAAATTTGAGATTTTTGGTTGTGTTTCTGAGACGCAAAGTAGGTGAACGGATGATCTCCGCATGTGTTGTTCCCACCATGAAGCATACTATCATTTGTTTTTCAAAATGACAATGACCCAACACACCTCCAGGCTGTGTAAGGACTATTAAACCGAGAAGGACAGTGATGGAGTGACCTGGTGTCACGACTTCCACCGAAGGTGGCTCCCCTGCCTGTTTGGGCGGCGCTCGGCGGTCGTCGTCGCCAGTCTACTAGCTGCCACCGATCCCCTTTTCCTTTTCTGTTTGTTATGTCTTAGTGGTTGCACCTGTTTCTTGTTTGAGTTTTGGTTCAGGACTATTTAAGCCTGTTAGGCCCGCCTGCTTTTGTGTGGGCTTGTTTTCTGTTAGTCTAGGTTGGTTACGTGTTGTGTTCCCTGTCTGTTTGTGCCCAGTTTTGGGTTGGACACTTTTGTCTTCGCCTGTTGTTTTTGGCGTTAATTGTGGATACGTTCGGTTTCCACCATTTTCCTCTGCTCTCTGCGCTTGACTCCGCAACCACCACTCCTGGCTGTGTGACACCTGGACTCGACAATCCCCTGTACTCTACCCAATTGAGATGGTTTGGGATGAGTTGGACTGCAGAGTAAAGGAAAAGCAGCCAACAAGTGCTCAGCATATATGGGAACTCCTTGACGACATTTTTGAAAAGCATTCCAGGTGTAGCTGGTTAAGAGAATGCCAAGAGTGTGCAAAGCTCCCATCAAGGCAAAGCGTGGCTACGTTGAAGAATCTGAATTTTTTAAAATTTGTTTAACACTTTTTTGGTTGCTACATATTTTCATATCTGTTATTTAATAGTTTTGATGTATTCACTATTATTGTACAATGTAGAAAATAGTACAAATAAAGAAAAACCTTTTGTCTATTACTGCGCTGTACTTTGTGATGTATTTGTACGTTTTATGTTGACCCCAGGATGACATGCTGCTGCATGTGTTGGCTAATGGAATTATAATAAACTAAACACACTGTCAAACAGAGGAAGAATTCTTCTCACTCACTAGACAATCAAAGCCAAATGAAGTTAGACAGCATCAAATTAACACACCATTCACTCGGAAAAGACTACTAGAGAATTAGATGGCATGTAGTCTCTCCACTGTATGGGAGATCCACAACCCAAATCCTCCATACTTACTATGGCTAGCAACGTAGCGTTTGGCTATTGCATAAAGCACAGTGTAACAATAATGAGAACCTATGAGAAAATACCTTGGAGAAAAAGGTATATTCAGGGTAGCATAATACAATGATACATCCTAGAGGTTCATGGCTCTGACTAAACACGGCTTCCAAGCCTGTTAGTTCATCAAACAAGTCTAGACAATTTCATTCCCATCTGTTTACTGTCTTCCTCTCTCGCCGTGCCTGATTCACGTCACTCCAATAAAGCCCTAGCGTATTGGGATATGTCACAATCACATCTCATCAATTATTTTATTACACTCCAACAAAATACAAAGTCTATGTACTTGGCAAATTATTGATACGGATTACCTAGCGGGATACGTCAAAATGAAAACATGTCAACTTTTTAATAGGTTACCCCCGCCAACGTACAATGTTTACTTATCAAATTATTCCAGGTGATAAATTATTTCATATGAAGGCTTCTGAATGAGATACATCAACGTTTATTGGACGAATGAAGGTGCTTGCAAACTGATTTTGTGATATTCACAAAAGGTTTATTTGTTATCCCTGTGCATGTGTGGCATATGCATGTCTGTGTGAGTCTGTCTGTACCTGACATCTCATCGACCGGAGACTCTGGTTGTGCTTTGGGGGGGCAGGGGTAGCTCCCCGCCTTGCTGCAGTGCTCCAGTGGTTCTTCATACCTTCTCATCTCCTCCTCCTCCTCCTCATATCTTCTATTCACCTCCTTATCCTCCTCTTCCAGCTGCACCTTCTCCCCAGCCTCCTCCTCTTTGGTGGTCACAGTGAGGGTGGGTTTGATCAGAGAGATGTCTGCCAGACTGCCATCTAGGTGCACCAGCCTGGGAATGGAGAAAAGAAAATAGCAATAATATATATATATATATATAAGTGGGGCAAAAAAGTATTTAGTCAGCCACCAATTGTGCAAGTTCTCCCACTTAAAAAGATGAGAGAGGCCTGTAATTTTCATCATAGGTACACTTCAACTATGACAAACAAAATGAGAAAAGAAAATCCAGAAAATCACATTGTAGGATTTTGAATGAATTTATTTGCAAATTATGGTGGAATATAAGTATTTGGTCACCTACAAACAAGCAAGATTTCTGGCTCTCACAGACCTGTAACTTCTTCTTTAAGAGGCTCCTCTGTCCTCCACTCGTTACCTGTATTAATGGCACCTGTTTGAACTTGTTATCAGTATAAAAGACACCTGTCCACAACCTCAAACAGTCACACTCCAAACTCCACTATGGCCAAGACCAAAGAGCTGTCAAAGGACACCAGAAACAAAATTGTAGACCTGCACCAGGCTGGGAAGACTGAATCTGCAATAGGTAAGCAGCTTGGTTTGAAGAAATCAACTGTGGGAGCAATTATTAGGAAATGGAAGATATACAAGACCACTGATAATCTCCCTCGATCTGGGGCTCCACGCAAGATCTCACCCCGTGGGGTCAAAATGATCACAAGACCGGTGAGCAAAAATCCCAGAACCACACGGGGGGACCTATTGAATGACCTGCAGAGAGCTGGGACCAAAGTAACAAAGCCTACCATCAGTAACACACTACGCCGCCAGGGACTCAAACACTGCAGTGCCAGACGTGTCCCCCTGCTTAAGCCAGTACATGTCCAGGCCTGTCTGAAGTTTGCTAGAGAGCATTTGGATGATCCAGAAGAAGATTGGGAGAATATCATATGGTCAGATGAAACCAAAATATAACTTTTTGGTAAAAACTCAACTTGTCGTGTTTGGAGGACAAAGAATGATGAGTTGCATCCAAAGAACACCATACCTACTGTGAAGCATGGGGGTGGAAACATCATGCTTTGGGGCTGTTTTTCTGCAAAGGCACCAGGACGACTGATCCGTTTAAAGGAAAGAATGAATGGGGCCATGTATCGTAAGATTTTGAGTGAAAACCTCCTTCCATCAGCAAGGGCATTGAAGATGAAACGTGGCTGGGTCTTTCAGCATGACAATGATCCCAAACACACCGCCCGGACAACGAAGGAGTGGCTTCGTAAGAAGCATTTCAAGGTCCTGGAGTGGCCTAGCCAGTCTCCAGATCTCAACCCCATAGAAAATCTTTGTAGGGAGTTGAAAGTCCGTGTTGCCCAGCAACAGCCCCAAAACATCACTGCTCTAGAGGAGATCTGCATGGAGGAATGGGCCAAAATACCAGCAACAGTGTGTGAAAACCTTGTGAAGACTTACAGAAAACATTTGACCTCTGTCATTGCCAACAAAGGGTATATAACAAAGTATTGAAATAAACTTTTGTTATTGACCAAATACTTATTTCCACCATAGTTTGCAAATAAATTCATTCAAAATCCTACAATGTGATTTTCTGGATTTTTTTGTTGTTTTTGTCTGTCATAGTTGAAGTGTACCTATGATGAAAATTACAGGCCTCTTTCATCTTTTTAAGTGGGAGAACTTGCACAATTGGTGGCTGACTAAATACTTTTTGCATCACTTATATACACACACATATATATATATATATATATATATATATATATATATATATATATATATATATAGTACCAGTCAAAAGTTTGGACACACCTACTCATTCAAGGGGTTTTCTATATTTTTACTATGTTCTACATTGTAGAATAATAGTGAAGACATCAAAACTATGAAATATCACATATGGAATCACGTAGAAACCAAAAAGTGTCAAACAAATCAAAATATATTTATATTTGAGATTCTTCTCCAAGAAGGAGAGTGATGGAGTGCTGCATCAGATGATCTGGCTCCCACAATCACCCAACCTCAACCCAAATGAGATGGTTTGGATTGAGTTGGACTGCAGATTGAAGGAAAAGCAGCCAACAAGTGCTCAGCATATGTGGGAACTCCTTCCAGCCTGTTGGAAAATCATTCCAGGTGAAGCTGGTTGAGAGACGGCCAAGCGTGTGCAAGCTGTCATCAAGGCAAAGGGTGGCTACTTTGAAGAATCTAAAATATGTTTAGATTTGTTTAACACTTTTTTGGTTACTACATGATTCCATGTGTTGTTTCATAGTTATGATGTCTTCACTATTATTCTACAATGTACACAATAAGAAAAATAAAGAAAAAAATAGTCCAAACTTTTCACTGGTACTGTATATATACACGTATATATATTTATCTGAAATGTTTATCCAAAGCATGCATACATTTTTTGTTTAGGTGTCCCTAGCGGGAATCAAACTCAGGATAATTGGCATTGCAATCGGCAATGCTCTATTAACTGAGCCACACAGGACCAGAATAGAAACAGAATTACTAGAATGGACAAAGACTCTAATTCTAGTTCTATGGGAGAGACCGTCAGGCTGGATCCCTGTAGTTATCAAGAGAGTACTTGTTCTGTCTCCTTCCCTTCATGACCACTGATCTCAAAGTGACAGGTGTAAACAACAGAGAGACCTATCCGGTCCATAGGCCTTTTCCTTCTCTTAACATCTGACAAGTTCTGTACTGTTCTGTACCTTAAAAATGATTCCAACTTATGGAGAGCTCATTTACCATTCACTCGCAATCTTCCAAATCAAAATATGCTTTCAATAAAATATTATGTGATGACATTGCATTGCATTCCACCCATACTTGCACCTTGTGCAGTGATACACGTAAAACACCGTTCAGAGGTGTGTGGTTAGTGTTTTAACTTGACACCATGTTAGAGTTAGATGGAAATGGGTCAGAGTGAAAGACTAGGGAGGCTATACAGTAAAACAGAGGGCTTGCCCAGGCAAGCAGCTAATGTCTGAAGCAGCAAGGCACCACTTAGTCATCCTGAACTATGGGCTGTTTTCCCTCCACAATGAGGGAAAACATGGTATGTACTTAGAATCCCTTATGGACAACTAACACTATTGAAATAATTAGAGATGTTTTGATGATAGAGAAGGAGAATGATAACATATTTTGAAGGTTAAGGCCAGCTTTGCTTAGCTTTCCATGGTGAGGGCTTGTGTATGTGTGTGTGTGTGTGTGTGTGTGTGTGTGTGTTTGTGTGTGTATGCATGTGCATACAAGATAAACACAACCAAGTTAGCTAAAGCTAAAACAGGTGCCCTAAAGCTAAGGGTACAACAGGCAACAAGTAAAGGATTGAACACGAGCAGACAAAGAGAAAGGGGGGTCACAGTACAACTGCCAGCCAGTAGGGGCATGGAGAATGGATATCCATGGTAGATTTCACACATCAATTAAAGGAAACCCTTGCGGGACAGTGTGGACAGTTTTAATTCAATTAGAGGCTCGTACAGAATATACCATCCAGGCAAATTTGCTGATACAGTGAAATTGTATTGTAGTTATTTTTGTATGTCAATTGGGATCATGAGAAGTTGTATAAGTAAAAAGGCATCTGCGGCAATCACTTCAAGTGTATCTGATTTGGAAAACTACCATCCATTGTCAGAATTCACTCGTACCAGGTTTGCTTCAAATATGACACATTTGTTGAAGAAAAATAGCACGGATATTGATTGAATTAGAGCTTGGAAATACCTGTTGAGTTGATTGATCATGGGGTGGAGTGACCCTTGGTCAAATCATTTTGAATTCTGCAAGACTTAGTGGTCTCAGTGGGATCAGGTGGGAAAACAAGCTATTCCATTGACACTGCTGGAGAGTCAAACCTTACTTTCCGGACCCACATCATAGAGATAGACTCTAGTGCCCAAAAGCCTGTCATAGCATGGGCAGCGTCATTGAGAACTTTCATGTTGAAATAGTCAACTGGGTGGGACTTCCTATGGGTTAAGGAAGGGTCACATAATTCCATCCAGGTCACTAGTGAGGAAACATTCCATAACTGTAGCTGGCAGTAAATTGCCAACCGTGGCTTTATAACTGATCAAACAATACAGTCTAGGTGGCCATACGCACCCTTTCAGTTTGTTTACCAACTCCTAGAAGTAGTAGAAGAAGAAAATGGACTACTTCAAAATGGATATAGCCTCAGTGGCACTGCCCATGCTCTCACTGACATAATGGGACAGATACAATGATGCTATGTCTATCTAAGTCTATGTGTGAGACCCACCTAGTGATTGTGCTCTTCTGTTTGTCGGCCACCGTCTTGATGTCAGTGAGCAGGAGGAAGTGCTGATGGAAGTAGTGCAGGTGGAGGATGCAGACCAACAGGAAGGAGGTGGGGATGAAGATCCGCATGAACAGAGCCGGGACAGAGAACTTCTCCAGGCCCAGGTCCTCCAGTCTACACAGGGAGAGACAGGGAGAGGAGGGAGAGACAGGGGGAGGAGGGAGAGACAGGGAGAGGAGGGAGAGACAGGGAGAGGAGGGAGAGACAGGGAGAGGAGGGAGAGACAGGGAGAGGAGGGAGAGACAGGGAGAGGAGGGAGAGATAGGGAGAGGAGGGAGAGATAGGGAGAGGAGGGAGAGACAGGGGGAGGAGGGAGAGACAGGGGGAGACAGGGAGAGGAGGGAGAGACGGGGGGGGAGGGAGAGACAGGGGGAGGAGGAATAGACAGGGGGAGGAGGGAGAGGCAGGGGGAGAAGGGAGAGATGGGGAGGAGGGAGAGATGGGGAGGAGGGAGAGACAGGGAGAGGAGGGAGAGACAGGGGGAGGAGGGAGAGACAGGGAGAGGAGGGAGAGACAGGGAGAGGAGGGAGAGACAGGGGGAGAAGGGAGAGACAGGGAGAGGAGGGAGAGACAGGGGAGGAGGAAGAGACAGGGGAGGAGGGAGAGACAGGGAGAGGAGGGAGAGACAGGGAGAGGAGGGAGAGACAGGGAGAGGAGGGAGAGACAGGGGGAGGGATAGACAGGGAGAGGAGGGAGAGACAGGGAGAGGAGGGAGAGGAGGGAGAGACAGGGAGAGGAGGGAGAGGACAGGGGGAGGAGGAAGAGACAGGGGGAGGAGGGAGAGACAGGGAGAGGAGGGAGAGACAGGAAGAGGAGGAAGAGACAGGGGGAGAAGGGAGAGAAGAGTGGTTAACACGGAATGGTGGTAAAGACACATACTCTCCCTCTCTCTCTCTCTCTCTCTCTCTCTCTCTCTTTCTCTTTCTCTCTTATATATATATATATATATATATATAGAGAGAGAGATATACTCACTTGTCTTTGCTCATGCCGGTCATGTTGGACCAGACGTGGATGGAGGAGTCAAACTGGAAGGTGTAGACCAGGATGAGGACCAGCATGGTGTAGAACACCACAGACATCCAGAAGTACTTCAGCATCCTCCTCCACCACTCATAGTGCACCTGATGACCAGAGAGGTAGGCTTTTACAAACCTGCGACTTATATTCCAAAAACACAATCCTATATATACCTTCATAGGACCATTCACTATTTGTAGTATGTGTAGTACAGAAATGGTGAATGTGGAGTGCAAGTGATTTAGTTTCCCCCCGTAGTGCGGAACCAAAGGAAAAGTCCCATAAGACTCATCAGCGCTGGGTTAGATCAAAAACCTGCACAGAGCCAGCCAGAGGGGAAGGTACAGTAAGCCCACAGTAACAGTACCTGGTAGCAAGCCACGCAGAAGAGAAGCAGCATCATGTAGATGATCTTGTACATGACGATGCGTCCCTGGAAGCTGACGAAGAAGAACATGCCGGCGCAGATGTAGATCCAGTACTTGTTCAGCATGGCCGTGAGCGTGTTGCCTAGCACCTGCATCATCTCCCTGTGGCCACCGCTCTCATCCACCTCCTCCTCCTTCTCTGTAGGAAACACAGGGGAGGGAAGAGCTGAAACAACGACAACAGCCACGATGACAACAGAGGGATAAGTTAACACAGCTACGTCTAAATATATATTTTTTCTCCATTTTGTTAAGCTTTTATTTAATGATGAACTCTCAGACAGACATACGGACAGACAGACTAACAGACGGACAGACAAGACGGACTGACGGACGGACTGACTAACAAACAGATGGACAGACGAACAGACGAACGAACAGACGGACTGACAGACAAACAGATGGTCAGACAGACAGACAGACAGACAGACAGACAGACAGACAGACAGACAGACAGACAGACAGACAGACAGACAGACAGACAGACAGACAGACAGACAGACAGACAGACAGACAGACAGACAGACAGAATGACTGACTGACTGACTGACTGATAGACCAACAGACAGAGGGACAGACGAACAGACGGACTGGCTGATTGACTGACAGACAGACTGACAGACTCACCGTTCTTGTGGGCATGGATGACCCTGATGTCCAATAGCACCTCTTCTCTCTGGCTCTCCTTCCTCTCTGTCAATGCCTGTCTCAGCAGCAGCCAGAAACTCAGCAGACACAGCATCTTGGAGCCCAGTTCCCGGAAGGGCACCTCTTTCTTTAAGAAGAGCCCAGGCACGGGGTGGAGGATCTCGAAGCTCCAGATGTACTGGAGGATGATCAACAGGTTCCCATAGAACACCATGAAGGGGGACGTGATCATGGCGTACTTGCGTCGGTCACGCACCATCCACAGCGTGCACGACCAGATGAGGAACACAAAGGTCAGCCAACTCACATAGGTGATACTCCACGCCTGGAGAGGGAGGGAGGGAGGGAAGGGGAGATGGGGAGGGAGGAGAGAGAGAGAGAGAGAGAGAGAGAGAGAGAAAGCTAGATCATCAAGCCACTCACATTAGGAACTGACACTGTGAATAATAGTTAAGCATCACATATCATTGGTGTCACTGGTGTTACTAAAGGAATCACTTTTAGCGAGATCAGCCGGTGGCCTAGACCACCTTTCAACCTTCCAGGGACCTCAGCAGGGCTCCATTAACTAACTACCAATGGAGAAAGAACATGCATCTATTCTGCGGTGTATAAGGTAAAACAATAGGAGCACCCCCCAGCCCTACCCCACCCCCTGCTGCTCTCTGAAGTCCAATATCAGTTTGGGAACTACATGGTACACATTACCCAGGGTCCACAGGGGCTGGCTTTAAGCTGTCACCACTAATTACTAGATTGGCCACCGGGAAGCTGTGTGAGCATGTGTGTATCCTGAAGCCCCCGCCGTCGTCTGGGACTGAAAAGGCAGACTGTTCCTTGCTCATCTGACAGACATAACGGACACACACACACACACACACACACGACTCACCATCATTGCGATGAGAGCACAGATGTAGCTTTGCTTCATGATGAACCTGAAGGTCGTTACCGCGGCGTTTGCTCGTGGCGATCCCCCCTCCTCCACTGGCGCAGTCGCCATCGCCCCTCCCGCCATCTCTTCTCCCGAACCTTCGCCACGCACACCGGCCACCTCATACACACTGCTGTCCTTTCTCTCTGCTGGAGGGGTGGAAAGGGAGGAAGGAGGGAGAGAGCTGTCAGCAACTCAAGAACTGGATGTGAATCATCCTCTAATAGTTGCTGTCAGCCTTGAGAAACAAAGCCTTCTCTTTTTCACACTCCTTGTGATTTTCCAATTTTCCAGTGCTGCTGTTTTCCAGCACGAGATGTGTGTGTGTGGCAGGTTGACGGTGGTAGGCCGAACTGAGCAACTACCATTAGATGAGCCAGCTTTTAATTTTTTGGTCTTCATTTAAGGTTTAGGGTAAGACATTAGGGTTACCAGTGTGGTTAAGGTGAAGGTTAAGGCCAGGTTTGATGACTTGTGGCTGTGCCAGCTAGTGACCACTCTGCATTGCTGCCTCCAGGGCAAAATTCATGGCAATAAATGCCAACCTGTGTTATTTCCAGTATGTGGGTTATACTAACCCAGGTCTGGCCCTGGTTGGTCTGGTTTGTACTGCGGTGTAGAGTACTGGTCCAGTCCCAGCGGCCCGCTGGTGGGGACGTAGTCCGGACGAGACCCGTTGGAGGTTACTATCAACACCTGGGGTAGAAAAAAACGCACTTAGCGGGGAGATTCAGAATAGCGGGAGTAAGTTTATGTATGCGTTATCATCATTGTTTTTGCTTGTCCAATAGCTTTGATTTATTTGATATTTGTTGGATAAATTACGTCTGATTGGGTCTGTTTCCAAGCAACTCAAAAACTCTCAAAACGAGGTAATATATGTTGCATCATGTTACAAGTTACAACATATAAAAAGGAATAGCCGACTAACCTCAGACGTGCCGTATCCATCTTGGGTGGAAATGAGCTAGAAAAAAAGAACATCTAATTAAGACTGCCTTCATATGATACTCAATGTTTGCTTACAAACACATGACCAGTGACAGTATTGGCACTCACATCACCTTACACATGGATATTACAGGACATTGTAGGGCCATGAAAGAATATAGTACACTACAGTACAGTACAGTACAGGTGTGTGTAATATTACTACAGTACAGTACAGGTGTGTGTAATATTACTACAGTACAGTACAGGTGTGTGTAATATTACTACAGTACAGTACAGTACAGTACAGTACAGGTGTGTGTAATATTACTACAGTACAGTACAAGTGTGTGTAATATTACTACAGTACACTACAGTACAGTACAGTACAGGTGTGTGTAATATTACTACAGTACAGTACAAGTGTGTGTAATATTACTACAGTACAGGTATGTGTAATATTACTACAGTACAGTATAGGGGTGTATAATATTACTACAGTACAGTACAGTACAGGTGTGTGTAATATTACTACAGTACAGTACAGTACAGGTGTGTGTAATATTACTACAGTACACTACAGTACAGTACAGTACAGGTGTGTGTAATATTACTACAGTACAGTACAAGTGTGTGTAATATTACTACAGTACAGTACAGTACAGGTGTGTGTAATATTACTACAGTACACTACAGTACAGTACAGTACAGTACAGGTGTGTGTAATATTACTACAGTACAGTACAAGTGTGTGTAATATTACTACAGTACAGTACAGTACAGGTGTGTGTAATATTACTACAGTACAGTACAGTACAGTACAGTACAGTACAGGTGTGTGTAATATTACTACAGTACAGTACAGGTGTGTGTAATATTACTACAGTACAGGACAGGTGAGTGTAATATTACTACACTACCGTACAGGTGTGTGTAATATTACTACAGTACAGGTGTGTGTAATATTACTACAGTACAGTACAGGTGTGTGTAATATTACTACAGTACAGGACAGGTGAGTGTAATATTACTACACTACCGTACAGGTGTGTGTAATATTACTACAGTACAGGTGTGTGTAATATTACTACAGTACAGTACATGTGTGTGTAATCTTACTACAGTACAGGTGTGTGTAATATTACTACAGTACAGTACAGGTGTGTGTAATATTACTACAGTACAGTACATGTATGTGTAATATTACTACAGTACAGTATAGGGGTGTATAATATTACTACAGTACAGTACAGGTGTGTGTAATATTACTACAGTACAGTACAGGTGTGTGTAATATTACTACAGTACAGGTATGTGTAATATTACTACAGTACAGTATAGGGGTGTATAATATTACTACAGTACAGTACAGGTGTGTGTAATATTACTACAGTACAGTACAGGTGTGTGTAATATTACTACAGTACAGGTGTGTGTAATATTACTACAGTACAGGTGTGTGTAATATTACTACAGTACAGTAAAGGTGTGTGTAATATTAGTATAGTACAGTACAGGTATGTGTAATATTACTACAGTACAGTATAGGGGTGTATAATATTACTACAGTACAGTACAGGTGTGTGTAATATTACTACAGTACAGTACAGGTGTGTGTAATATTACTACAGTACAGGTGTGTGTAATATTACTACAGTACAGGTGTGTGTAATATTACTACAGTACAGTAAAGGTGTGTGTAATATTAGTATAGTACAGTACAGGTATGTGTAATATTACTACAGTACAGTACAGGTGTGTGTAATATTACTACAGTACAGGTGTGTATAATATAACTACTGTACATAGTCAGGAAGTCTGTGTACATGTCTCTCATCTGTGTAGTGAGTCATCCTCCACAGCTTCGTAAGATCCAACCATTTCCAAGAACTGTGGATGTGAGGAAGAATATGCAGGTTTCCTCTGTGTCAATTTAGTTTGACGCATGCTGAATGAGTGACTCATTCAGTAAATATGGATACGCCCATGTTTTGAACCACAAATTAAAATACCCCTTTCAATGATAAAAATACAGTTCAACACAGCTACACTGCACCAAAATGGTAGTGGCTTTACAGTAGACCCTATACAGTTAGACAGCCACCATGTTGGTACAGTGTGGATTCTGTAATGGAGGGCCCAGTGTACCACAGGGCCCTGAACAGAAATGGCGTCAGTGTTACCGCAAAGTTAACTCACCATGTACCTCCGGGGCCCTGCCCCAATATGGCCACCATGTTACAGTAACTTTAACTCACCATGTCTGTGGGGTCCTGGAGCCAAAGGCGTATAAGCGTGGCCAGAGTGTAGTAGAGCACCAGCAGCATGATGGGGTTGACATAGTGGTGCCAGGCCAGCGCCGGGTTGACCCGGAACATCCAGGTGTAGGAACAGTCAGTCTGTACCACCGACGAGATGCCAAACAGACTGGTGGAGGGAGGAAGGTGAGGGGCAGGGAAGGATGGGGGATGGAGAGGGGGAGAAAGGCAGGGTGGGGAGAGCATTATTTCTTGCACAGTTGTGCAGTGATGTTGATCTTGAAAATCTGAGAACAATCCAGCCACATTCTATTGCCATGCCATTCCCCATGTATAGCTGAGAGAGAAAAAGAGAGAGAGAGAGAGAGAGAGAGAGACACAGAGAGAGAGAGAGAGAAATAACCTGAATGGGGCATACTATATTACTGAATAGGCAAGCAAGTACTTTTGGAAGGGATTCTGAGAATTAGAGAATAGCAGCAGTCAGCAGTAGCACAGAGGATATTACAGAATGAAACGCCTCCATTACTTGTATTCCCTCTTTAATTACAATTACCCCCCTCTGCATCTTGGCAGTTGGCTCCATGTAAAAAATGAACTTCTACTGGAACAGCACTCTCTGGAATGGTAACCCTGATCAGTAGCATAACCAGACAGTACATTTGATTAGTTCTCCCAAGTCATATACTCACATACCATAAATGATCAAACACACACATTTTACATGGACAAGACTTGAAAGACAGTGTGACAGTGGGATAACAACCTCTCCCTCAACGTGATCGAGACAAAGGAGATGATTGTGGACGACAGGAAGAGGACCGAGCCCCCGTTCTCATGGACGGGGCTGTAGTGGAGCAGGTTGAGAACTTCAAGTTCCTTGGTGTCCACATCACCAACAAACTGACATGGTCCAAACACACCAAGACAGTCGTGGAGAGGGCACGACTAAACCTATTCCCCCTCAGGAGACTGAAAAGATCCTCAAAAGGTGCTACAGCTGCATCACTGCCTGGTTGCATCACTGCCTGGTATGGCAACTGCTCTGCCTCCAACCGCAAGGCACTACGGAGGTGGTGCGAATGGCCCAGTACATCACTGGGGTCAGGCTTCCTGCCATCCAGGACCTCTATACCAGGCAGTGTCAGAGGAAGGCCCTCAAAATTGTCGAAGACTCCAGCCACCCTAGTCATAGACTGTTCTCTCTGCTACCGCAAGGCAAGCGGTACTGGAGCGCCAAGTCTAGGTCCAAAAGGCTTCTAAACAGCTTCTAACCCCAAACCATAAGACTCCTGAACATCTAATCAAATAGCTACCCAGACTATTTGCATCCACCCCTTCCTCTTTACCACCGCTGCTACTCTCTGTTGTTATCATCTATGCATAGTCACTTTAATAACTCTACCTACATGTACATATTACCTCAAGTAACCGGTACCTCCGCACATTGACTCTGTACCAGTACTCCCCTGTATATAGTCTCACTATTGTTATTTTACTGTTTCTCTTTAGTTACTTGTTACTTTTATTTCTTATTCTTATCCATATTTTTTAAACTGCATTGTTGGTTAGGGGCTCGTAAGTAAGCACTTCACTGTAAGGTCTACACCTGTTGTATTCGGCGCATGTGACTAATACCATTTGATATGTTTCTATAATGCTGTGTATTTTCGATGAGATAATGAATGTAGGGGGTATGAGTATGGGCTGCAGCCCAGTGCTGGGGACCCAGCAAGACAAAGTCCCTGGTATAAACAACTGCAACTGCTTCAAGCATGTCTCCGGAACCACAAAACCCACAATTCCCTGGCCTAACATCTTAGTATTCTCAGAAACACTTTCAATTTACACAAGCAGTAACTATGATATGGTCTCTCTCTCTCTCTCTCTCTCTCTCTCTCTCTCTCTCTCTACTACTATTTTAATAAGACTAAAGAAGGCAGTCGGCGAGCAAAACAACAACAGATGTCTCTCGAGTAAAGGAAAGGAAAGAAAGGGAGGACAGAAAGAGAGAAAAGAGAGGGAGAGATGCCAAAGTGCACAATAGTCACTCCAGCAGTCTTTCATTTTGGATTTACATCATGCCGCTATAATCAACCAGAATAGTTTTCTTTGGAATCACGGCTGTCATGTCCTGTTAGGTGTAGGTCGACTTGAGGTGCACAAACATTCTAAAACTGCAGCTTTTATTAATAAGAAATAGAACCTAGAACTCACTTAGCAACACGATGGGTTTGGGTGCGTGGCTCTTTTCAACTGGCCAAAGGAATAAAGGTGTTATATCCTCTGCCTCCTTGGCATAGCCAGCCTACGAACCAGATGCTTTCATGCCCAAGTACTGCTGCCACAGCTGGGGAATGCTAACCACTGACTACTGGTGTGTCTTCAATCAAGTGGCATCGGGTGAATGTCAATAGTATTTATTTGATTCCTCGTGTCCTCTCTCCTCGCCTCCTTCTCAAAACACATTGGAGGAGGTCAGGGGAGAGGCGGTGAGGAGATAGGAAATGAGGAATCAAATGCCACAGGGCACTGGGTGGGTCATTCTAATCTGCCATGGATTGTCATGGTTTCCCAAGGAAGATAGACAGTGAACGTGGTTCAGAAATAAGAACTAATCTACAACAGGGATTGCAGGAGATCAAATATGTAATTTGTGAGTCATAAGCACTACTACATGCAAACGATACACAACAAGAACACACACAGATGCCTGAGTCATTGATACACCCATTCTTGCGCTGACGCTGTGATAAACACTTATAGCAAAACAACCATTTGGCATTTTATGGGCTACTTTCAAGTAGTTTTTATTCCGCAGTTTGGGTCTAAATTGAAAAGCACACATATTTCGGTTAGAGCTCGGGTAGTAACCAAAACGGTATCCTCACCCACAAATGTTAAATTACAAAGCTGGTAGTGATTGTGACTGTTTGATTGTCAGAGGGTTCTTTGTTTTAGCCCATTGGCAAGACAACGCTGCACAGAATCAGCCCAGTACTGCAACCATTAGTGGTGGGCAGCGTCCCAATTTGGGGAATATTTTGGGCCTTTGTCTCACAGACTTACTCCTGTGTCTTTGTCTCACAGACTTACTCCTGGGCCTTTGTCTCACAAACTAACTCTTGGGCCTTTGTCTCACAGACTAACTCCTGGGCCTTTGTCTCACAGACTAACTCCTGGGCCTTTGTCTCACAGACTAACTCCTGGACGTTTGTCTCACGGACTAACTCCTGGACCTTTGTCTCACAGACTAACTCCTGGGCCTTTGTCTCACAGACTAACACCTGGGCCTTTGTCTCACAGACTAACTCCTGGGCCTTTGTCTCACAGACTAACTCCTGGGCCTTTGTCTCACAGACTAACTCCTGGACCTTAGTCTCACGGACTAACTCCTGGACCTTTGTCTCACGGACTAACTCCTGGACCTTTGTCTCACAGACTAACTCCTGGGCCTTTGTCTCATAGACTAACTCCTGGGCCTTTGTCTCACAGACTAACTCCAATTCAGCAAAATGGTCTGATCAAGTGGTAGAATAATGAGTTTCATTAAAGAAACGAGTGCAGTCGTATATAGAGAAAGATCCCAACCCTACTCCTTTACTTCTCATCCCTTTGCTTCTTCTTTCACTGTACTTCCAAGGAGAAATATGTTTCAGTACAATATAAACTCACAGCAACAGGTGTTCTGCGTTAAGTCTTTCACATAATACTGTATAGTTTCAAAATGCTTTTTTAGGAGTTTGCATGAAATGTAATGTCGTTCCTGGTGATTTTGAGAGAGCGAAAGGGGTGCTAACATTCGACACATTAAAGCAAGATGGTCTTGAAGGTCGATTCCATTGTGTTTATTTGTACTGTTATGTCTCAGAATACCCCTCCCCTCACTCACACACACACACACCCACATGCACGCACACACACATGCACACACCTCATTAGTCAGCAGTCTCCGCATTAACTGATAATGCCCAAGAAGTCTCGGGCCGGCAAACCGTGCCGATATATCCTCCAAACACCGGCTTCCAGGGCATTATCACTTTTATACAACAGGTTACCAACATATTCAAATAATGATTTACATATTTTAATTAAAAAAGTTATTTTGAGAAATGTATTAATATTATTTCATCCTTTCACAAGATATAGTCCCGACACAAATCTAGGGTTAGGGTTGCTACCCAAGCCGGCTGGTCGTTCGTTCTATTTCTTCGGTTGCCATAGACATGACCCAGTCATTCAGTCTTTTTGTTCTGTATCTATGGACGCGACCCAATCGTTCAGTCTTTTTGTTCTGTATCTATGGACATGACCCAGTCGTTCAGTCTTTTTGTTCGGTATCTATGGACATGACCCAGTCGTTCAGTCTTTTTGTTCTGTATCTATGGACATGACCCAGTCATTCAGTCTTTTTGTTCTGTATCTATGGACATGACCCAGTCATTCAGTCTTTTTGTTCTGTATCTATGGACATGACCCAGTCATTCAGTCTTTTTGTTCTGTATCTATGGACATGACCCAGTCGTTCAGTCTTTTTGTTCTGTAGGACATCTTTTTTTTTGTTCTGTATCTATGGACGCGACCCAGTCGTTCAGTCTTTTTGTTCTGTATCTATGGACGCGACCCAGTCATTGTCTTTTTGTTCTGTATCTATGGACGTGACCCAGTCGTTCAGTCTTTTTGTTCTGTATCTATGGACATGACCCAGTCGTTCAGTCTTTTTGTTCTGTATCTATGGACATGACCCAGTCGTTCAGTCTTTTTGTTCTGTATCTATGGACGCGACCCAGTCATTCAGTCTTTTTGTTCTGTATCTATGGACGCGACCCAGTCATTCAGTCTTTTTGTTCTGTATCTATGGACGCGACCCAGTCGTTCAGTCTTTTTGTTCTGTATCTATGGACGCGACCCAGTCATTGTCTTTTTGTTCTGTATCTATGGACGCGACCCAGTCGTTCAGTCTTTTTGTTCTGTATCTATGGACGTGACCCAGTCATTCAGTCTTTTTGTTCTGTATCTATGGACGCGACCCAGTCATTCAGTCTTTCTGTTCTGTATCTATGGACATGACCCAGTCGTTCAGTCTTTTTGTTCTGTATCTATGGACGCGACCCAGTCATTCAGTCTTTTTGTTCTGTATCTATGGACGCGACCCAGTCATTCAGTCTTTTTGTTCTGTATCTATGGACGCGACCCAGTCATTCAGTCTTTTTGTTCTGTATCTATGGACGCGACCCAGTCGTTCAGTCTTTTTGTTCTGTATCTATGGACGTGACCCAGTCATTCAGTCTTTTTGTTCTGTATCTATGGACGCGACCCAGTCATTCAGTCTTTCTGTTCTGTTCTATGGACATGACCCAGTCTCAGTCTTTTTGTTCTGTATCTATGGACGCGACCCAGTCATTCAGTCTTTCTGTTCTGTATCTATGGACGCGACCCAGTCATTGTCTTTTTGTTCTGTATCTATGGACGCGACCCAGTCATTGTCTTTTTGTCTGTTCTATGGACGCGACCCAGCCGTTCTCTTTTTGTTCTGTATCTATGGACGCGACCCAGTCGTTCAGTCTTTTTGTTCTGTATCTATGGACGCAACCCAGTCATTCAGTCTTTTTGTTCTGTATCTATGGACGCGACCCAGTCATTGTCTTTTTGTTCTGTATCTATGGACGCGACCCAGTCGTTCAGTCTTTTTGTTCTGTATCTATGGACGCAACCCAGTCATTCAGTCTTTTTGTTCTGTATCTATGGACGCGACCCAGTCATTCAGTCTTTTTGTTCTGTATCTATGGACGCGACCCAGTCATTGTCTTTTTGTTCTGTATCTATGGACGCGACCCAGTCATTGTCTTTTTGTTCTGTATCTATGGACGCGACCCAGTCGTTCAGTCTTTTTGTTCTGTATCTATGGACGCGACCCAGTCGTTCAGTCTTTTTGTTCTGTATCTATGGACGCAACCCAGTCATTCAGTCTTTTTGTTCTGTATCTATGGACGCGACCCAGTCATTCAGTCTTTTTGTTCTGTATCTATGGACGCGACCCAGTCATTCAGTCTTTTTGTTCTGTATCTATGGACGCGACCCAGTCATTCAGTCTTTTTGTTCTGTATCTATGGACGCAACCCAGTCGTTCAGTCTTTTTGTTCTGTATCTATGGACGCGACCCAGTCGTTCAGTCTTTTTGTTCTGTATCTATGGACATGACCCAGTCGTTCAGTCTTTTTGTTCTGTATCTATGGACGCGACCCAGTCATTCAGTCTTTTTGTTCTGTATCTATGGACATGACCCAGTCATTCAGTCTTTTTGTTCTGTATCTATGGACGTGACCCAGTCGTTCAGTCTTTTTGTTCTGTATCTATGGACGCGACCCAGTCGTTCAGTCTTTTTGTTCTGTATCTATGGACGCGACCCAGTCGTTCAGTCTTTTTGTTCTGTATCTATGGACGCGACCCAGTCATTCAGTCTTTTTGTTCTGTATCTATGGACGTGACCCAGTCATTCAGTCTTTTTGTTCTGTATCTATGGACGCGACCCAGTCATTCAGTCTTTTTGTTCTGTATCTATGGACATGACCCAGTCATTCAGTCTTTTGTTCTGTATCTATGGACGCGACCCAGTCATTCAGTCTTTTTGTTCTGTATCTATGGACGTGACCCAGTCATTCAGTCTTTTTGTTCTGTATCTATGGACGACCCAGTCGTTCAGTCTTTTTGTTCTGTATCTATGGACGCGACCCAGTCGTTCAGTCTTTTTGTTCTGTATCTATGGACGCAACCCAGTCATTCAGTCTTTTTGTTCTGTATCTATGGACGCGACCCAGTCATTCAGTCTTTTTGTTCTGTATCTATGGACGCGACCCAGTCATTCAGTCTTTTTGTTCTGTATCTATGGACGCGACCCAGTCATTCAGTCTTTTTGTTCTGTATCTATGGACGCGACCCAGTCGTTCAGTCTTTTTGTTCTGTATCTATGGACGCGACCCAGTCATTCAGTCTTTTTGTTCTGTATCTATGGACGCGACCCAGTCATTCAGTCTTTTTGTTCTGTATCTATGGATGCGACCCAGTCATTCAGTCTTTTTGTTCTGTATCTATGGACGCGACCCAGTCATTGTCTTTTTGTTCTGTATCTATGGACGCAGTCATTCAGTCTTTTTGTTCTGTATCTATGGACGCACCCAGTCGTTCAGTCTTTTTGTTCTGTATCTATGGACGCGACCCAGTCGTTCAGTCTTTTTGTTCTGTATCTATGGACGCGACCCAGTCGTTCAGTCTTTTTGTTCTGTATCTATGGACGCGACCCAGTCGTTCAGTCTTTTTGTTCTGTATCTATGGACGCGACCCAGTCGTTCAGTCTTTTTGTTCTGTATCTATGGACGCGACCCAGTCGTTCAGTCTTTTTGTTCTGTATCTATGGACGCGACCCAGTCGTTCAGTCTTTTTGTTCTGTATCTATGGACGCGACCCAGTCTTTTTGTTCTGTATCTATGGACGCGACCCAGTCGTTCAGTCTTTTTGTTCTGTATCTATGGACGCGACCCAGTCGTCAGTCTTTTTGTTCTGTATCTATGGACGCGACCCAGTCGTTCAGTCTTTTTGTTCTGTATCTATGGACGCGACCCAGTCGTTCAGTCTTTTTGTTCTGTATCTATGGACGCGACCCAGTCATTCAGTCTTTTTGTTCTGTATCTATGGACGCGACCCAGTCATTCAGTCTTTTTGTTCTGTATCTATGGACGCGAGATTTGTATAAACCTTGCTGTCTGTCTCTCCGATGCTAGATGCTTTGTACAGTATAGTAGAGATTAAGTTTATAAATTGCCTGGCTGAGCTGATGAGACAGTCCATTGCGCTGTCAGATGGAACAGAGTAAATAGGCATTTTAACATCATAGATTTAGCCGGTGGTAACTTCTGGAATAGACACCGGCTGGAATGCGGTTTCAACCAATCAGCATTCAGGATTAGACCCACCCGTTGGATAAAGAACAATAATATACAGAATTACAGCAAACTCCAAATACAGAAGAGCCTTTGGACCACTCTCCACCACATGAACGCACACAGACAGACACAAGCAGTTCTCTGACAACTGGTTTGTAAGGTGTTTGTGTTCTGTCGTCAGTTACAAATTTGGCCAACTAGTTGGGGGGGGGGCACATTTCAGGGTGAGCGTTTTCAGCAATTAGTCCTGTATCCTTCACTAAGGCCTTTCTGAAACAATGTTACCGGCACCAAGCAAAAGAAACACTATATTGACCATCCCTCCCCAGGGCTGCCTGTTGGTGTAGTTCAAGCATTGTTACAGCGTTCTCCATCTAAAAAGAGTCTGATCATGCCCTAATTTAGATAAATTGCATCTACTTTACTTAGGGGCTCACTTCTCTCTCTCTCTCTCTCTCTCTGTCTCTCTGTCTCTCTCTCTTTGAACCAGGCAGCTTAGATTTTTTTTTCTCCCACAATTCGTGTCGAGTTCCCTGAAACCAGCTGTGTAATTTCTGAGCGGGCCAAGAATGGGCTGGCGTAATGAGAACCACCTGGGTCGGTGGAGCGGAGGGGAGCCGGAGCTGGGCCGGCCGGTGCCACCTCTCCCTGGCATGGTTCTCTCTGGGCCCTGATAGTGGCTGGATGGATGGAGGGGCCAGATGCACCCGACTGGGGAACAGGGTGGCTGGGGGAGACACTACTTGTCTAGAAGCCCTTGACCTATGTTGAAATGGGAGTGGGTGGCTTGGGAAATGTACAAGGTCAGATTGTGTGAGTGCAGTGTGTGTGTGTGGGGAGGGGGGACTACTTGTCTAGATGCCCTGGGTCACAGAGTGGGTGGGATTGTGTGTGTGTGTACAGTATGGGTCACAGACTGTGTGTGTGTATGTGTGTGTTGGGGGAGGAGGGGTTGAAGTGTGTGTGCTTATCTAGGGTAGAGGTATTCTGAGTTTATGGAACTGCAGGGCATAAATAAGGGGATAGATTGTGTGGGGAATTGAGCAGAGTACAGTGATTTGTGTGATACCGATGTTAGCCTTAACTAATATCTAGTTGAAATCTAGTTGAAATAAACCCGTCACAATCTAAAAATCTATTTACCCTACGGTAGTCTCCCGATGCTCAGTGGTTGCACATCATCGTACAAGTGCTCAACTTCGGTGGGGGATTATTATTATTACTATAACTTTTTAGGGGGGTAAACACTCCAAACAGCCTACTCGACTGCTCGTAGGCATCCGCATGGTCCTAAAGCACACCGTTGCCTTGTTTAAAAAAAAATCACATTCCAATGATAAACCTGGGGGCGGACAAAAATACCATTTCAGAATGTGGTGGTGGTAGGGGGGTCCCCCCCGTACCCCGTGAAAGTTACGCCCCTGCCATCGTGCAATAACTTTTCAGATTTAAGAACATAACCTAAGAATGCTGCCAGCACAAACTTTAGAGCCAGGCTACAGAATGACGCAATCAAGTATATGATCCGTACCTTTGAGAATAATCTCTTGGGTGTAAAATTCTAAATGATTTGACTGGTCGTTAATCTCTAATTTGTATTACACTTTCCTCCATTGGAAAATAAGCAATGAGAACCTATGATCTGAAACACAAAATACTATGCCCATAGAGACAAGGTAGATCACGAAAATACTTTTGAGAGTTTTAATTGGAGGTTTTGGTCTGATATCTCATTTCTTTATCATTGTGACACTTCTTTCCCTCCCATGAAATGGAGATCCCATTGGTGTAAAATGTTTATGATGGTTCCTGTGATAGGATAGAGGCAGCATACTTTATGCCCAAAATAGTTTACATACAACACAGACCTCATTCCTTGTGACTTGTGTCTTTGCAACTCAGAGTCACCTTCTACTATTTTACCGTAATTTAACTAGGTGAGTCAGTTAAGAACAAACTCTTATTTTCAATGACAGCCTAGGAACAGTGGGTTAACTGCCTTGTTCAGGGGCAGAACAACAGACTTTTACCTTGGGATTCGATCTTGAAAACTTTCGGTTACTAGTTCAACACCACACCACTAGGCTACCTGTTGACTTCTACTCCACAAACAACTAAAGTAGTCTAATTATTTACTTCAAATGTTAGCTTCAGTGTTGCCTGTATGGTTCAAATAGACATATAATACACAGTCCCGTCAGAAAGCATTCACACCCCTTGACTTTTCCATATTTAATTGTGTTACAAAAGTGGGATTAAAATGGATTTAATTGTCATTTTTTTGTCAACAATCTACACAACTCAGGTTGGAGTCATTAAAACTCATTTTCAACCACTCCACAAATTTCTTGTTAACAAGCTATAGTTTTGGCAAGTCGGTTAGGACATCTACTTTGTGCATGACACAAGTAGTTTTTCCAACAACTGTTTACAGACAGATTATTTAATTTATAATTCATTGTATTACAATTCCAGTGGGTCAGAAGTTTACATGCACTAAGATGACTGTGCCTTTAAACAGCTTGGAGAATTCCAAAAACTGATGTCAAGGCTTTAGAAGCTTCTGATAGGCTAATTGACATCATTTATGTCAATTGGAGGTGTACCCGTGGATGTATTTCAAGGCCTACCTTCAAACTCAGTGCCTCTTTGCTTGACATCATGGGAAAATCTAAAGAAATCAGCCAAGACCTCAGAAGAAAAATTGTAGACCTCCACAAGTCTGGTTCATCCCTGGGAGCAATTTCCAAATGCCTGAAGGTACCAAGTTCATCTGTACAAACAATAGTACGCAAGTATAAACACCATGGGACCACGCAGCCGTCATACCGCTCAGGAAGGAGACGTGTTCTGTCTCCTAGAGTTGAACGTACTTTGGTGCCAAAAGTGCAAATCAATCCCAGAACAACAGCAAAGGGCCTTGTGAAGATGCTGGAAGAAATAGGTACAAAAGTATCTATATCCACAGTAAAACAAGTCCTATATCGACATAACCTGAAAGGCTGCTCAGCAAGGAAGAAGCCACTGCTCTAAAACCGCCATAAAAAAGCCAGACTACGGTTTTCAACTGCACATGGGGCGAAGATTGTAGTTTTTGGAGAAATGTCCTCTGGTCTGATGAAACAAAAATAGAACTGTTTGGCCATAATGACCATCGTTATGTTTGGAGGAAAAAGGAGGAGGCTTGCAAGCCGAAGAACACCATCCCAACCATGAAGCACAGGGGTGGCAGCATCATGTTGTGGGGGTGCTTTGCTGCAGGAGGGACTGGTGCACTTCACAAAATAGATGGCATCATGAGGGAGGAAAATTATGGGGATATATTAAAGCAACATCTCAATACATCAGTCAGGAAGTTAAAGCTTGGTCGCGAATGGGTCTTCCAAATGGACAATGACCCCAAGCATACTTCCAAAGTTGTGGCAAAATGGCTAAAGGACAACAAAGTCATGGTATTGGAGTGGCCATCACAAAGCCCTGACCTCAATCCCATAGAAAATTTGTGGGCAGAACTGAAAAAGCGTATGCGAGCAAGGAGGTCTACAAACCTGACTCAGTTACACCAGCTCTGTCAGGAGGAATGGGCCAACATTCACCCAACTTATTGTGGGAAGCAATTCCAGTGTAGATTTGGCCTTGTGTTTTAGGTTATTGTCCTGCTGAAAGGTGAATTCATTTCCCAATGTCTGCTGGAAAGCAGACTGAACCAGGTTTCCTTTAGGATTTTGCCTGTGCTTAGCTGCATTTTGTTTATTTTTATCCTGAAAATCTCCCCAGTCTTTAATGATGACAAGCATATCCATAACATGATGCATCCAGTAATTTTCAGTAATTTGTTGTACTGGATTTGCCTCAAACATAACACTTTGTATTCAGGACACCATCCGAAGCGTAATTAATTACTTCCCCATGCACAAAGGGATATTTCATGTTTATTTACATTTTTTTTATCCATATACCAATAGGTGCCCTTCTTTGTGAGGCATTAGAAAACCTCATTTTTCTTTGTGGTTGAATCTGTGTTTGAAATTCAATGTTCAACTGAGGGACCTTACAGAATTGAATGTGTGGTACAGAGATGAGGTAGTCATCAAATTATGTTAAACACTGTTATTGCACATATAGTGAGTCCATGCAACTTGTTATGTGACTTGTTAAGCACATTTTCATTTTCCTGAACTTATTTAGGCTTGCAGTGAACTTATTTAGGCTTGCCATAACAAGGGGGTTGATTACTTATTGACTCAGGACATTTCAGCTTTTCATTTTTAATTCATTAAATTAATTATCCTTTGACATTATGGGGTACTTACTGTGTGTAGGCCAGTGACCAAAACAATCTCAATTGAATCCATTTTAAATTCAGGCTGTAACACAGCAAAATATGGAAAAGGTCAAGGGCTGTGAATACTTTCTGAAGGTACTGTAATATTAGTCTATTTCTTAACTCATGAAACCACAAATCCTTAGTTATTTAGGGAATACCTTTTGGCTCAGGAGCACGCCCGACCCAGGGACAAGAGCCCCGTTAAAGATTTTAAAAAACAACAAGAGATGCCACTGAGCATGTTATATCATTCCTTGACAACCTTCATTTACTTCTCTATAAGTTAAGCCCAAATACATCCAAATACGTTACATAACGTCTTGGGTCAATACCAAGCTCAACTCCACTCCTTTCAACACAAAACACAAAATTCCCATGGCATGACAACATCCCAACTGCTATTCCCGTTCAAAAATTCTTGGTAAAGTTGTTGGCGGGTAGAGCGGGCCTGAGTGTCTGATGCCGGGGCCAGATGAAATACACCATGATCTACAGCCTCCAGCAGATGTCAAACACATTGTTGTGTGTTGTCTGGAGCGAAGAGGCAGACGATGCACATGTTTTATCAGAGGGCCCTTTAATCTTAAAGGTGCACCGTCCGCTGACAACTCCCAGTGCTGCTTTTCATAGGAATTCCTCTCCCTTTCTTTTTTTTGATAAAGAGAGAGAAAGATAGGGGGGAGAGAAAAGACAGAGCGAGAGTGAGATAATTCTTCACCCTTTCAACTTGACACAAGTAATCTCTTCCACAAGAAATGCCATTGCTTTCACGGTCGGATTGTAACTTCCCCGCTGTGACGCCGGATACGACCAAAGCCAACGGACGGACACTTGACACCCACTCTGACACATGCAATCGGCTCAGTCTTTGAGACTTGGATTTCTTGATTTTATTTTGGTGTATTTTTATCCCCTAGACACATTTTTGAGGGGTAATCTTATTGGTCACAGTCAGAGCCTCAGTGTTCCCGTATTCCTATACAGCTAAGTGATTACACACGAAGATGTTATGCTGATTTGCTGTGATTCAAAATGATCCTGTATACAGATGTCCAATGTGTGTTGATGTTTTGAATGATGTATGTGGGTTGCCTTTAGATTTCAACAAAAGGTGATGTATTGAAGCTACATGGAAACATTTCACATTACATTTTGGTAGACACTCTCTTTAGCTTTATTTACAGTAGTGAGTACATACATTTGACATACTTTTTCACATTGGTCCCCCATGGGAATTGAACCCACAGCATTGGCATTGCAAGTGCAATGCTCTACCAACTGAGCCACACCTCCCCTGAAAAAACACACATGCACACACACCCACAGCACACTTTCTCACCTGGCGTAGCTATCCCCGGGTGGGATGAGCTCCTGGAAGAGCTGGAACTGGTAGAGGTAGAGAACCACCAGGTGTCCAGCACTGAAGATGGCCATGAGGACACACAGACAGCTGAAGATGAGCGGGTGGAAGGTCCGACAGAAGGACCACCAGGTACACAGGCCCAGGAAGGTGAAGAAGTACACCGCAGAGGTCAGGGAGGGCAGCATGATGCCTGGAACAGCACAGAAGCAGAGGGGGACATAGTGGCTGATAGAACATCACCAGTGAGACTGGATGGAGCAGTTTGCATTGTATTTCCTAATATTGACTTTACGTTGTTGTCCATTCGCATCTCTGATTTTTACATTTCACACCAGAGAATGAAAAATATGGCACCATTCTAGGTAAGGAAGTTTTACATTCTGTAAGGCTTTGGGAAACAAGGTTCATCCTAACCATTAATGTGTGTATTGTCTCATGCAAATGTTTAATATTGAATACTGAATGTTTCTAGGTAAAATGTCATTAAGTTCAATCAATGATTCATTCAAGTCAATTCAAGGAAATTAGAAATTGAGTAACTGCACTGCTCTGTTAATATGTTTGGGATTGTCAGTCTTCGTTTGAGTGAGGGCACTTACCTGTAAGGCCCAGTAATATGGTGACCACTACTTTCCCTGCAGTGGTAATAAGATTCCCAATGATCTCCTTGACTTTGGACGCCACCGCCGCTATCTGACGAAGGATTATCATCTTAGTGCTCTCCTCCTCTTCTTCACCTTCCCCTTCTTCCCCCTCTCCTGTCTCCTCCACCTCGTCCCCGGTCATCTCTTCATCCCCGTGTTCATAGTCCTCCTCGAACACCAGGTCGTCCTCCTCCATCCACACCTCCTCCCTTTTCTCCTCCACCTCCACCTCCTCCCTTTTCTCCTCCTCCACCTCCTCCCTTTTCTCCCCCTCATTTTCCTCGTCTTCTTTCTTTTCCTGGGGAAAGAAGATGAATACAATGAGTATCAACGCAGAAATTAATAACCTGTACACCCTGCTCCATTGAGTAGAAACGGCTTTGCTGTGTAGCCCTGCTTTGTTGAGAGAAATCAATCCAATAGACTGTGAAGACATAGTATTGGATGAAGTCAATGTATTGCCAATATGTCTGATACTTTGAGTGTTTCTGTGTAAAGACAACAGAGCTGAGCAAAAAACCCTATCAAGCATTTGATGCAGAACCATGTTGCAGCGAAGCTGCTGATAGAGGTTTTAAGGAGGGTCCGAGGAGTTACGTCCCATTGTAATGATTAATGAGAAGGGTTAGTGGAGAGATTACAGGTCTGTTTGACTGTGACATACAGCAGGACCATACTCCAGCCATTTGAACTAGCTGTCTCTTTTTAAGGCATCAAACGACTAAACAAGTCTAATGACTGCCTCCAATTCAGCAAACCTGCACTTTTCACTAAACATCAGCCAGTGCGTGTTTTGATTTAAATGGCAATTATACTGTTGGCTATTTAAGACTGCTGCCATGCAAACCAGCATATGGATTGTAAATGGTTAGCTAGCATTCTGGTTTACATTAGCCATGAGCTATAGTGTACATCTCATTGCATTTAATAAAGGTCAGAAAATAACATTGGTTCATAGCAGGCCATATGGTGAAGATAACAAAGGGAAAAAGCTAAACAGATTGTTATGTGTATTCATAACATAAATCCCAGGAAAACAATATATGTTGACCTTGCGTCATTGCTGGTATCTTCTGTACTATATTATAGATGTTGCTCTCCTTCTCCCATTTATAAATAATACATATGTCAACAGGTGCATTTCAAATGTACATAAAGACGAATTATTAGCCTGTTTGTCTGTGCATTAGATTATAAAGTGACATGCGTTAGGCGAAAGACTCTCCTAATGAGGTTAGGGGAACATAAATGAATCTACTGGGACATAACAGGATGGATGAGCATTAAGAGAAATTAGATTAGGTGTGGGACGCTGGAGACGAGACAGAATGTGGGCTTCACCTCAAAAGCAGCAGTCAGACTAGCTGACTCCAAACTGTGGTAGATGCTCCACGTTGGTTAACGTATGTTTTTATCATATGTACTTCAAATATCAGTTGTTAAAACTCACTAGGGTACCTCACCTGGCCAACATCCAGTGAAATTGCAGAGCGCCAAATTCAAACACAGAAATACTCATTATAAAAATTAATAAAACATACAAGTGTTATACATCGGTTTAAATATTAACTTCTTGTTAATCCAACCATGGTGTCTGATTTCAAAAAGGCTTTACAGCAGAAGCATACCATGCGATTATCTGAGAACAGCGCCCAGCAGACAAATCATTAAAAACAGTAACTGGCCAAGTAGAGGAGTTACACAAGTCAGAAATAGTGATAGAATTAATCACTTACCTTTGATGATCTTCATATGGTTGCACTCACAAGACTCCCATTTACTCAATAAATGTTTGTTTTGTTCGATAAAGTCCATGTTTATATCCAAAAACCTCAGTTTTGTTCACCCATATTGTTCAGTAATCCACAGGCTCAAACGCAGTCGAAAAATCCAAATAGTATCCGTAAAATTAGTAGAAACATGTCAAACGATGTTTCTAATCAATCGTCAGGTTGATTTTAGTCATAATACTCAATAATATTTCAACAGGACAATAACGTTGTCAATATAAAGGGTAAACAAAAAAGGCGCCCTCTCGGTCGCGTGCATGAAAAAGCTCTGCGACACTGAATGGTCCACTCAACCAGAGTGGTCTTACTCCCTAATTTTTCAGAATACACGCCTGAAACAATTTCTAAAGACTGTTGATATCTTGTGGAAGCCATAGGAAGTGCAATTTGAGTCCTAAGTCAATGGATACTGTAATGGCATTCAATAGAAAACTACAAACATAAAAATATTCCACTTCCGGGACGGATTTTTCTCAGGTTTTCACCGGCCAAATCAGTTCTGTTATACTCACAGACATTATCTTAACAGTTTCGGAAACGTTAGAGTGCCTTCTATCCAAATCTACCAATTATATGCATATCATAGCTTCTGGGCCTGAGTAGCAGGCAGTTTACTTTGGGCATGCTTTTCATCCGGAAGTAAAAACAGTGCCCCCTACCCTAGTGAAGTTAATTCAATTTAGAAACAAGGCCATTTAGAAACACTTTAGATAAAGTGTTTAAAAATATACATGTTAGTTGCATAGTAGTTACAACTGTTATAGGTCTACCTGTTTGTAACGTTGTAACAATGTGTATTTACACCGTAATTATACCTAGCCTACTTATATAAATACATAGGTTTCAGGATCCTTTTCAACACTGGAAATGACCACAAGGTAGCAGACAATGGACAAAAGTATACCATTTATGTCACAAGAAGCAATATTTTACACAACCGTAAAAAACTAAAGCAGTGGTATAAAATTAAACTGTGATGGAGATTCAAATTGAAGGCACCTGTTCTTTTACATACTTTGCACAAAAGATGTGTCAAGTAACATTGTGGATATTGTTCAAACAAAATATGAATGATATGCACTCAAGTCATGACAATCATTTAATTTATACAGCAGGCTTTGATGCTTACATCTAGAGGCATTAATCATAGGTTCACTGTCCAATGTATCAGTCCAAATAAACAATACACAGAAGCCATAACTACGAGGAAATACAATTCTGCTCATCCGGAAGGGAAACACAAGAAACATGAAGCCTTCTGGGCATAGACATGTTATTTCTGGATTGGAATAATGGCCAAAAATGGTACGTTACCACAAAAAAGGAAATTCAAAGGGCCCTGGATTGGAATAGTTCAATGTTTGATATTTGTCATAATAAATACAATTTGAAGGAAAAACTAAGAAAGTTTTGCTTCAGAAACAGACATCACCAATTAGATAAAAAGCTCCCATTTCTGAACACAGAAAAAGCTAACTATTGCTAAAAAAAGAAACTATTCTTCAGAAAAAACGTGTTGTCATATGGGTACATGTGGTCATCTGAGATTAATTGGCATAATTTCCTAAAAACATTATTCTCTCATGGTTCATATAGACACATAATAGTCCAACGTGTAAGATGAAAGAATCTTTGGGGATTCGGCTGAGAACTCGCGACCCTCGTTCAGTCACTGTTGCTGTAGTGGGAACCTCAAACTGGACCATGGTTAAACCATATCTAAACCAGGTTGATCCTTTCGACAGCACACTCTGGTTTAATATCTACACTGCAGTCAGCAATTACAGAACTGAAATAAAAAAAACATTAGTGCAGCCTAATCACTTGTTTATTTGAAAGGGGCCTACATGGTAATTAAAAAAAATCTGCCTACATATTTCCCCTACTCTATATTTATTATACCACCACAATGAATGAGCGCTCTGTGCGATCACTCGCCGCCCTATCGCAAAATCTCCACAGAGTAACACAAACAAGTCTTTCTCGCTAGAGCCTGAGAGAAAATACCAAAGTCAGTAATCTGCTCACTATCGGCCGTGGCATATCATAATTGATCAAACAAGTTGCGTTTGATGAAGCCCGGTTTATTTAACCGTGGCAACTGCTCCCATGTGGCCGTCGGGTGGCCGCGCCAACGCAGCTTGCAACTGGGAGTTCAAACCCCAATGCTCAACAGAGGAGGCAGCGAAATAACCAAAGGCTCCCAAATCAACCTCCTGAGGGATCAGATTTCACATCGTCCTCCCGGCTCTCACAAACAGGCTCTCAGTCTGTCCACAGGCCGCACCTACTGAAACATACCATATCACTAACACACTGTGAGATGATGGAGGTGGTGGCTGGAGTCAGTGGGGTTTAATGTAGCCAGTCTAGACGTCAGCACCTCCCCTGGTAGGTCTACTGCTGGTTCACTGTACAGTATTATAACTAGTACATACTGCCGGTTCATTGTACAGTATTATAACTAGTACATACTGCCAGTTCACTGTACAGTATTATAACTAGTACATACTGCCGGTTCACTGTACAGTATTATAACTAGTACATACTGCCGGTTCACTGTACAGTATTATAACTAGTACATACTGCCGGTTCACTGTACAGTATTATAACTAGTACATACTACCGGTTCATTGTACAGTATTATAACTAGTACATACTGCCGGTTCATTGTACAGTATTATAACTAGTACATACTGCCGGTTCACTGTACAGTATTATAACTAGTACATACTACCGGTTCACTGTACAGTATTATAACTAGTACATACTATCGGTTCACTGTACAGTATTATAACTAGTACATACTACCGGTTCATTGTACAGTATTATAACTAGTACATACTAGTACGTACATAGTTTCTGTTTTCAACTGACCAAAAATATTGTCAGACTACTATTGCATACTACTACATCATCTTACTACATTACTTTTCTATCAAGCCTTGTACTTTTGCCACAAAAAATGAGGGTATTTGCTTTCAGTAAGCCTTTAAGCGTGTGAAAAACGTAAGGGATATTGCAAGAAGTGGGCAGGCCTGTCGAGTGAAGCCACAAAGGCCGAATCCAATTCTATGTCCCCAACCACAAGCCTCAGTTTAGTACCTTACAAATGACACATATAAAACCCAAGGGAAACCCCACACCAAATGCATTTGGAACCATTCAGCTGTTCAGACAGTTCTCTGTAAATTAGTCTATTGGTAAAGCCACAAATAACCAGATCAAACATTGAGGCTTCTAAGGCTCCTATGAACAATAACATCCAGTGGTCCTGCTTGGTTCAGATGGTAAGACAGAGCTGCTAGCAATCGGTTTTCCTGTTTTACATCCATAGGCTTATTTTTTAAATTTTTTTACAATTATTTTACCCCCCTTTTCTCCCCAATTTCATGGTATCCAATTGTTAGTAGTTACTATCTTGTCTCATCGCTACAACTCCCGTACGGGCTCGGGAGAGCCGAAGGTTGAAAGCCATGCGTCCTCCGAAACACAACCCAACCAAGCCGCACTGTGGGATGACTTGGAATGCCGCATTAGTTCCCGACCTCACTAACGTTCCTGTGGCTGAATGGAAGCAAGTCCCCGCAGCAATGTTCCAACATCCAGTGGAAAGCATTCCCAGAGGAGTGGAGGCTGTTATAGCAGCAAAGGGGGGACCAACTCCATAATAATGCCCATGATTTTGGAATGAGATTTTCAACAAGCAGGTGTCCACATACTTTTGGTCATGTAGTGTATGAGCTTGTCTGACTACCACGCTTCCTGCTGCCAACTTCACATTTTAGAATCTCCTAAAAGAGCTACAAGATGGCTTTTCGACATTCATTAGTAAATAATCCTACATTCTGGGATCAATTTGAAATGTAACTAAATTAATTCCTAATGATCAATACAAATTAAGTAGATGACCTCTGGATTCTATGGGATGCCACCAAAGGTTTTGTTAAAAATAATGCAACTGCATTTGCATCTGGGTTGAATGAATTACAATTAAAGAATATATCAGGCTATTGCATCCCCCAATAGTCCAAATGTGAAATGCGTACCCTTGCCGATATCATGGACAGAAAGGGTACAGCATTCCAAGATTGGAAAGATACACACACACATTACCAGGCAACTTGTTTTTTTTCTATATTTACAATTTAGGTCAGCTGTGCTGGTCTATGGTCCCTTGGGAATCTCAACCACCGAACCATCCAATGATGGGATTTCTAAATCAATTGTAAATATGAGCTCCCGAAAGGACTGATCTCTATAATATAAACGACTACTGGAAAGCTCATATTCTGGATGGAAACATGTTAGCTGGTTCTACACCTGCATTGCTTGCTGTTTGAGGTTTTAGGCTGGGTTTCTATACAGCACTTTGAGATATCAGCTGATGTACGAAGGGCTATATAAATACATTTGATTTGAGGGAAGGGGTTGGGAGATTAGGGGTGGAGGCCCACTTCATTTTTTGTTTTGTTTTTCTGTTTATACTAAGGTTATTATTATTATTATTATGAACATTTTAAATTACGATCAAAATGATAAATAGTTTGTAGTTATGTACCTTTTGCTATGTTTTTCTTAATTTAGTCACAAAAAAAGACACCACTGGTCCACTGATCTATTGCACTACACTGAGTATACAAAACATTAAGAACACCTGCTCTTTCCATGACATAGACTGGTGAATCCAGGTGAAAGCTATGATCCCTTATTGATGTCACTTGTTAAATCCTCTTCAGTCAGTGTAGATGAAGGGGAGGAGACAGGTTAAAGAAGGATTTTTAAGCTTTGAGACAATTGAGACATGGATTGTGTATCTGTGCCATTGAGAGGGTGAATGGGCAAGACAAAATATTTAAGTGTCTTTGAACAGGTTATGGTAGTAGGTGCCAGGAGCACCGGTTTGTGTCAAGAACGACAACACTGCTGGGTTTTTCACGCTCAACAGATCCCTGTGTGTGTCAAGAATGGTCATCCACCCAAAGGACATCCTGTCAACTTGACACAACTGTGGAAAGCATTGGAGTCCATGCACCGACGAATTGAGTCTGTTCTGACGTCAAAATGAGGGAGTGCAAGTCAATATTAGGAAGGTGTTCCTAATGTTTTGTACACTCAGTGTATTTGTATAACTTGATGTGATGAGTATTATCACATCAATAAAAATAGCAATATAATACATTTTTTACAAGCTTTAAAAAAGATGGCACCGTTGCATGGACAGGGCAGGGGAAGGGGAATGCAATTAGGCACATTATTTGGCATGTCCAAGAATATTTTCCCTCAGCTACAACAAAATGGATCTTATCTGAAGTAAAGCCCTTGTCACATTTAGTCACATATAGTACATTCAGAAAGTACTCAGACCCACTGACTTTTCCACATTTTGTTACGTTGCAGCTTTATTCTAAAATGGATGAAATAAAACAAACATCCTCATTAATCTACACACAACACCCCGTAATGACAAAGCGAAAGCTGTTTTTTAGAAATGTTTGCACATTTATTAAAAATAAAAAACAGAAATACCTTATTTACATAAGTATTCAGACCCTTTGCTATGAGACTCGAAATTGAGCTCAGGTGCATCCTGTTTCCATTGATCATCCTTGAGATGTTTCTACAACTTGATTGGAGTCCACCTGTGGTAAATTCAATTGATTGAACATGATTTAGAAAGGCACACAACTGTCTATAAAAGGTTCCACAGTTGACAATGCATGTCAGAACAAAAACCAAGCCATGGGGTCAAAGGAATTGTTCGTGGAGCTCCAAGACAGGATTGTGTTGAGGCACAGATCTTGGGAAGGGTATCAAAAAATGTCTGCAGCATTGAAGATCCCCAAGAACACAGTAGCCTCCATAATTTTTAAATTGAAGAAGTTTGGAACCACCAAGACTTCCTAGTGCTGGCCGCCCGGCCAAACTGAGCAATCGGGGGAGAAGGGCCTTGGTCAGGGAGGTGACCAAGAACTCAATGGTCACTCTGACAGAGCTCCAGAGTTCCTCTGTGGGGATGGGAGAACCTTCCAGTAGGACAACCATCTCCGCAGCACTCCACCAATCAGGCCTTTATGGTAGTGGCCAGACGGAATCCACTCCTCAGTCAAAGGCACATGGCAGCCCACTGGCATTGGAGACTAGTCAGGATCGAGGGAAAGATGTATGGGGCAAAGTACGAGAGAGATCCTTGATGAAAACCTGCACCGTAGCAATCAGGACCTCAGACTGGGGTGAAGGTTCACCTTCCAACAGGACAACGACGCTAAGCACACAGTCAAGACAACGCAGGAGTGGCTTTGGGACAAGTCTCCGAATTTCCTTGAGTGGCCCAACCAGAGCCCAGACTTGAACCCGATCGAACTTCTCTGGAGAAACCTGAAAATAGCTGTGCAGCAATGTTCCCCATCCAACCTGACAGAGCTTGTGAGGATCTGCATAGAAAAACAGGAGAAACTCCCCAAATACAGGTGTGCCAAGCTTGCAGCGTCAAACCCAAGAAGACTCGAGGCTGTAATCGCTACCAAAGGTGCTTCAACAAAGTACTGAGTAAAGGTTCTTAATACTTATGTTAATGTGATATTTCAGTTGTTTATTTAATACATTTGAATAAGGCCATAACGTAACCAAATGTGGAAAAAGTCAAGGGGTCTGAATGCACTGTATATGGGATCAGTAACATAGCGACTCATTAATCTTAGACCCTAAAGATATCAAACTAAGAGGGGCCCCTAGATTTAAGGCAGAGTGAACTATAGGTGGAGCCCCCCTGTAACGGGTCATGGGAGAAGATTAGGATCAGAGTGGTGGGTTTCAGTAGGCATCAGTAGCGGCCACCATTGTCTTGTCCCTTTCCTACAGTAGCTTCTAGCTAGTATCAGCTAGCTACATCTGTAACTAGTTAACTACCATTGACTAGCCTACAGACTAGCCCACAGGTCCATGGACTAACTTTAGCATCAGAGTGAGCCTGTACATTGGCAAGTGTGATGACTAGGCTGTGGAGTTGTGAGATAGCCAGCCAGTGATCAGAGCAGAGCAGAAAGGAGTACAGCGGGGCAGTATGGTGGTGAGGTTCTAATTAGCCCCTGAGTCATACAGCTGTAAAGGACCCTGCCAAGGGAGGGTGGGGGGGGGCACATACCAACTCATTACCACTCCACAACACGCTGTACACTTGGAGAGAACACATCCCCACACTTTTTTTATTAGGGGAGAGGGAGTAGGGAGAGAGAGAGAGAGAGAGAGAGAGAGAGAGAGAGAGAGAGAGAGAGAAGAGGGGGAAAGTTTGGAGCAGGAGCCCGGTCCTGGCACTGAGATTCTTTCACTGGCACCAGATGAGGAGCAGTGAGAATACGAGTCACCAGATGAGGAGTGGTGAAGATACGAGCTAACAGATGAGTGGTGAAGATACGAGCCACCAAATGAGAAGTGGTGAGAATACGAGCCACCAAATGAGAAGCGGTGAGAATACGAGCCACCAAATGAGAAGCGGTGAGAATACGAGCCACCAAATGAGAAGCGGTGAAGATACGAGCCACCAAATGAGAAGCGGTGAAGATACGAGCCACCAGATGAGGGGCGGTGAGAATACGAGCCACCAAATGAAAAGCGGTGAAGATACGAGCCACCAGATGAGAAGCGGTGAAGATACGAGCCACCAAATGAGAAGCGGTGAGAATACGAGCCACCAGATGAGAAGCGGTGAAGATACGAGCCACCAGATGAGGGGCGGTGAGAATACGAGCCACCAAATGAGGAGCGGTGAGAATACGAGCCACCAGATGAGGAGCGGTGAGAATACGAGCCACCAGATGAGAAGCGGTGAGAATACGAGCCACCAGATGAGGAGCGGTGAGAATACGAGCCACCAGATGAGGAGCGGTGAGAATACGAGCCACCAGATGAGAAGCGGTGAAGATACGAGCCACCAAATGAGGAGCGGTGAGAATACGAGCCACCAAATGAGGAGCGGTGAGAATACGAGCCACCAGATGAGGAGCGGTGAAGATGCAATCCACCAAGCACATGGCAGCAGAGTGAGAGATGATACAGAGTGGATAAGAGAGGAAGAGAGGACAGATTATTAGGAGATAAGAGGAAACTATAGAAGACTAGAGGCATGGAAAGAGGACAGGAGATAATAGAACGTGAGAAGAGGAGAGGAAAGGACATACAGGAAGAGAGAGGAAAAAGAGGGAGAGGTAAGAAAGAGAGGAGTCTGGTAACCCTAGCACAAAATAAAATGTATGCACTCACTACTGTACGTCGCTCTGTACGTCGCACTACTGTACGTCCCCTTATCACCTATTAACCTGTCCTCTCTAAATTACTAAAATGTTCATGTGAAATGTAGCACTGCCGCTGTCGAAAACACAACCCCAGCTAATGTCGACCAGATGTGTCTCCTTCCCCTGGCGCTGGAATGCAAATGTATTGTTAATGGGAGCAAAACAGACAAAGATTAGGAAGTGCTGGTGCGCTGTGAGCGGCACATTCCGCGGCAACACAAATATTGAGCTAAGACTAATGTTGCACGAATTAGGATTTTCGCAGGATTACAGTGCCTTTTGTAAACTATTCAGACCGCTTTACTTTTTCAACATTTTGGTAGGTTACAGCCTTATTCTAAAATTGGAGAGGAAAAATCTACACACAATACCCCATAATGACAAAGCAAAATCAGGATTTTAGAATTTTTTGCTAATTAAAAAAAAAAAAATGGAACTATTACATTTACATAAGTATTCATAACCTTTACTCAGTACTTTGTTGAAGCACCTTTGGTAGCGATTACAGCCTCGAGTCTTCTTGGGTATGACGCTACAAGCTTGGCACACCTGTATATAGACAGGTGTGTGCCTTTCCAAATCATGTCCAATCAATTGAATTTACCACAGGTGGACTCCAATCAAGTTGTAGAAACATCTCAAGGATGATCAATGGAAACAGGATGCACCTGAGCTCAATTTTGAGTCTCATAGCAAAGGGTTTGAATACTTATGTAAATAAGGTATTTCTGTTTATCTTTTTTATAAAACTGTTTTTACTTTATCATTATGGGTATTGTGTATAGATTATTTAATACATTTTAGAAAAAGGCTGTAACGTAACAAAATGTGGAAACGGTCAAGGGGTCTGAATACTTTCGGAAGGCATGTGTTCTGGCGGTTTAGGCACGCACGATTCCGTCGGCATCGGAGAGGCATCGGAGAGGGGTTTAGTCGGTTGGCGTTTAGACAGCTCGGTGATTAACACACAGAGAAAGTCAAAATGAGTAGTGGTGGGGATTACACAAACACATCCCTAAAATTAGGCATGAAAAATGGACCTCAGACTTCAGTCAAAGTGAATTATTGAATTACAGATGGACAGCCAACAAGAGAGAGAGAGAGAGAGAGAGAGAGAGAGACGGAGAGCTGTGCCCATGGAGACAGGAGCCCAACATTGGGAGCCGAGCATCTTTTTAATAAAGGTAATGCTTTTATGTCACAGAGTCAGACAGAGTCAGACATAACATGAACCACACACTCCACTTAGAGTAAAAGACATTAGGCGGTGGATATTAATGTTGTGTTTCCTGTGTCCTGCCAACAGTCAATCAGTCTGGTGCCTCACCTGTCACTGTGTCACGGTCTCAGAGGCATCCCATACATGTAATGACTGTGACTCACACTGGCACCACATAAATCAGGCTGGTGTCAAAGCAGGCCATCTATACGCCAATGATTGCAAAACAAGATGTGGCTCAAGGAGGGAGGAGAAAACCATCAAGAGTAAACACATGACATGCCAAAACGGTGGGAGAAAACTAGGCAGAGTGTTTGCAGCCGGGTGAAATACTGGCATATGAGACAGAGGGGGAGAAAACTAGGCAGAGTGTTTACAGCCACGTCAAATACTGGCCTATGAGACAGAGGGGGAGAAAACTAGGCAGAGTGTTAGCAGCCAGGTCAAATACTGGCCTATGAGACAGAGGAGGAGACGCCAAAATCAGAGAATAAGGAAAAAAATAAGCAGGACTCCAAGACTTTTTGCAAAAGCTGGTCTGAGCCACATGGCCGAAAACAGCTCGACCTTAGAACAGGACGCATGCTGGTATGTGTTAAATGAAGGCAGAAAAAAACAGAGAGTTGCAGGGAACGGGCCACATAACGAAGGCCAAACGAAGGTGCCAGGGAGCTATGGATCAATCAAGGCATTGTGGAAGACGGTACTCGAGTTAAAGTCAATGAGCAGAACCGAGTCACACAAGCCCAAGGTCGCAGAGGGTCACCAGGGGTCAGGAGAGGGGATGCCTTCAGAAAGTATTCATAGCCCTTGACTTATTCCACATTTTATTGTGTTCCAGCCTGAATTCAAAATTGATTAAATAGATGACAAAGTGAAAACATGTTTTTAGAAATGTTGGCAAATGTATTGAAGATAAAATACAGATATCTAATTTACATAAGTATTAACACCACTTTTTAGAAGCACCTTTGGCAACGATTACAACTGTCTTTCTTAGTCTCTAAGAGATTTCCACACCTGGATTGTGCAACATTTGCCCACTATTCAAGCTGGTTGTTGATCATTGCTAGACAACCATTTTCAGGTCTTGCCATAGATTGTCAAGTAGATTTAAGTCAAAAGAGTAACTCGGTATCCCAGGGACATTCACTTTCTTCTTGGTAAGCAACACCAGTGTAGATTTGTCCTTGTGTTTTAGGTTATTTTCCTGCTGAAAGGTGAATTCATCTCCCAGTGTCTGGTGGAAAGCAAACTGAACCAGGTTTTCCTCTAGGATTTTGCCTGTGCTTAGCTGTCACGTTCTGACCTTAGTTCCTTTGTTTTGTCTTTGTTTTAGTATGGTCAGGGCGTGAGTTGGGGTGGGCAGTCTATGTTTGTTTTTCTATGTTGTATTTTGCGTTTGGCCTGGTATGGTTCTCAATCAGAGGCAGGCGTCGTTAGTTGTCTCTGATTGAGAATCATACGTAGGTAGCCTTTTCCCACCAGTGTTTCGTGGGTGATTGTTTTCTGTGTCTGTGTGTTCCACACGGAACTGTTTCGGTTTGCCTTTCTGTCTTTCACCTTGTTATTTTGTATTTGTTTAGTGTTCAGTTTGTATTATTAAAATGGACACATACCACGCTGCAAATTGGTCTGACCTCTCTTACTCCTCATCAGAGGAAGACGAATCCCGTTACATTAGCTCCATTCCATTTTTATCCTGAAAAACTCCCCAGTCCTTAATGATTACAAGCATACCCATAACATGATGCAGCAACCACTATGCTTGAAAATATGGAGATTGGTAGTCTGTAATGTTTTGTATTGAATTTGTATTCAGGGCAAAAGTTCATTGCTTTGCCACATTTCTTGCAGTATTATTTTAGTGCTTTTTTGCAAACAGGATGCATGTTTTGTAATATTTTTATTCTGTACATGCATCCTTCTTTTCACTCTGTCAATTAGGTTAATACTGTGGAGTAACTACAATGTTGTTGATCCATCCTCAGTTTTCTCCTATCACAGCCATTAAACTCTGTAAATGTTTTAAAGTCACCATTGGCCTCATGATGAAATCCATGAGTGGTTTCCTTTCTCTCTGTCAACTGAGTTAGGAAGGACGCCTGTATCTCTGTAATGACTGGATGTATTGATACACCATCCAAAGTGTAATTAATAACTTCACTATGCTCAAAGGGATATTCAATGTCTGCTATTTTTTATACATTTTTTTACATCTACCAACAGGTGCCCTTCTTTGTGAGGCATTGGAAAACCTCAATGGTCTTTGTGGTTGAATCTGTGTTTGATATTCACTGCTCGACTGAGGGACGTTACAGATAATTATGTGACTTGTTTTAAGCACATTTTTTCTCCTGAACTTATTTAGGCCTGACATAATAAAGGGGTTAAATACTTATTGGCTCAAAACATTTCAGCTCTTAATTTTTAATTAATTTGTCATTAATTTTGAAAAACATCATTCCATTTTTACATTATGGGGTACTTACTGTGTGTAGGCCAGTGACAAAAAAAAATCTAAATTCAATCCATGTTAAATTCAGGCTGTAACACAACAACATGTGGAAAAAGTCAAGGGGTGCGAATACTTTATGAATGCACTGTAAGGGCGTCACTCTCTCTGCCATGGTCTTGGCCAGCAGAACAAGGCTACAACAAGAACCAAAGGGCCCAAATTGGACATGTGTTCACAGTTCCCCAACTAGCCAACAGCCGAATGAAGTGACTACAAAAATAGGACCTTTTCTTCACGGCTGCTGAGAGAAACCCAACATTCTTATTCTGATGGAGGGAAAAAGAACATCAGGCATTTGTCATAACTTTAATTTGGAGAACCGCTTGGTGGAGACCAATATTTTTTACAATAAGGGGCTCTTAAATTGAATCAAGTGATCAAGTTCAAACAGTTCCAAGGACTGAACTTAATGCCATAAAATGGTTACAAAAATATTACATGCTTTTCATTTTTACTGCATTAATAATTGGGTATATCAATGCAATGTTTAGCTGGTACAACACTACTTAATTATCCACTACCCGAAAGAATCCTTTAGACTGATGATACTCAACTTTAGTAAAAACCACATGGTCAACTAAATCTAGATATCTAGAGTCTTGTACAGCAATATACATTTAGAATGACCCATTTATACGGCAACCACAGTTGGAATGACCCATTTATAGGGTAACCACTGTTGGAATGACCCATTTATATGGTAACCTCTGTTGGAATGACCCATTTATATGGTAACCATTGTTGGAATGACCCATTTATATGGCAACCATTGTTTGAATGTCCCATTTATATGGTAACCATGGTTGGAATTACCCATTTATATGGTAACCATTGTTGGAATGACCCATTTATATGGTAACCATTGTTGGAATGACCCGTTTATATGGCAGCCGCGGTTGGAATGACCAATTTAAATGGTAGCCATTGTTGGAATGACCCATTTTAAACGGTAACCATTGTTGGAATGACCCATTTTATACGGTAATCATTGTTGGAATGACCCATTTTATATGGTAACCATTGTTGGAATGGCCCCTCCATCACCCACAAAACATAATGAACAAAGACAAATTCACATCCGCATTGAGGAATATGACAAACCCCCCAATTTCCTGTTCGGCTTCCGAACGCAATCTCTTTGGCTGCCGAGACCCAACCCGAGGTCCATTTCAGGAGAGTTGCTGTGTTTCTCATCAACTGACCTTAACCTATCCCCACCCTCTCTTTCGCTTCTCACTTGTACAACAGCTATCTCGTCTCCGAGGCATTTCATCTAGGCCTACATCTGTGTTGTGGCCGGTGTTCTGCCAGATGAACAGGCTCCACCAGTGTGTGTGTGTTGCCAGAACAACAGAGTGGCTCCAGAGGGAAAGAAGCTTTCCAACACGCTCAGGGAGGCTGATCAAACACAGCAGTAGTGCCCCTTCACTAGGGAAAGAGAGAGAATCACAGTCCTGGGAAAAATCCCCCCCACAAACACACACATGCACAAACACACACACGCACACAAATGATGGCTGTTTGGTATTCATCCAGACAGTAATGTGCTTCACTTATTACGCTCTCCCGGAGCTGCAGGGTCTAATTTAGTGCACCTGGAAGTGAGCAGCCAACAGCCCCCCTGCTATAAAATAGGAAGACGGATTGCAGCTCTCCATGCTCTGAGAGACCAGCGCACTGGAGACAGTGTGTGTGTGTGTGTGTTTTGATGACCAAACATATCCCCAAGATGAGGAAGGGTGGAGTCTTTGGTTGGATTACTGAGGATTAACATGTAATGTTAAGGAGTTAAGAGCTTACACTTTCACTGATTGCCTATGATTGCACAACCTTCTGTTGTGGTAACCAAACTGCCCCAGGAATTCTCTACTCTAGCCCCAGATAAGTTCAGTGTAAGCCCAATTTTACCCCAAAATATCAGAACAGGACAGAGGAAGGACAGCAGAGTATTTGGAGTGAGTTTATAAGACAAAGTTAAAGTATTAGTTTCTTCGGGTTCTGTTAGTCTTGTCATTACTCTTCTGTAAGTTCCTGGCCTGTATTGCGCTGTATTACATCAGACATTGATAAGGGTGTTGGAAGTTTAGGGTTCCCATCTAAATCCAAATAGACCAGGGCCCAACGTTTCTCTGTAGAGAGATGATGAGCTCACCTGATCTGGCTCGCAGTTGGCGTTGTGCTGCTGCGACATGTCTTTCACCTGCTGCTTCTCCTCCAGACTCAGGCACAGCAGCCACGTGACCAGGCCCGCCACGAACATGCCGATGTCTGGGATGAACACACGGATTCCGTTTCCTGCATCGGCACCTCGGACACTGCACACACGGACAGAGAGAAAGAAGGAAAAATGGCAAGCCAATCAGGACAGATGAGATGAGGATAAATGCTTTGAGTGTTATTCTGTCATTTTTCAGATGCAGTAGCCTATACTGTATTGTTTTATAAGGTTTCCTGTAAATTGAGTGTCGATATTTGACGCCAGCATTGATAAAATGAAAACTGTACCAATTATGCTTCAATTGTACATTTACAATCTATGTCTTTACCACGAGACGATGGTAAACACAATGTGGTGTGGTTAAGAGCTAGTTTATATATAATGCAAAACATTCCTCTTAATGGTTTTTATGGATCATAACAAAGTAGTGTAATCGTTAAATCGTTTACAGTCTGAATTCCTCTTCTATAAATATATGGGTGCAGTATTTCCTCCTATACCTGACTGGTAACAAAATGAAGGCCAGCCACATTCATTCATATTCCAATATTGTTGACAGGAATTGTTTTCTCACACAAAACACGGTGGATTGGCTATTGAAGTAAACCAGAGGCTCAATCAGGAAATGAAAAATGTAAAGGTAAACAAAGTAGGTATAAGGAAATGGCTATATAACGTCAAAGTACAGCCGGTCTATACATTGTGTACTATACATTGTGTACTATACATTGTGTACTATACATTGTCCTATACATTGTCCTCTACATCGTATCTATACATTTTGTCCTATACATTGTGTACTATACACAGTGTTTTACAGGCCTTTCTCAACCCACACCAATAAAAACATGGCCTGTATTACATTTTTAACAAATGTCATAAAACATGTGCATTCAAACTTCCAAAACCCCCTTCGAGCTAAAATAACGCCTGAGATGAAATGACGTTTTTACGGGTGCCCTTTGCTCAGTAGTGCACTGCACTAGCCTCTTAAAATACACTGAAAACATTTTGTTCCACAGAAAAGGCGTGAGTTATTCCCACTGTCCGCCCTGTTACAGCGCTGGTCCGGCTGGTTCTTATTGCCCATGCTCTGGAACTGTATGCTGTGCTGTGTCCGTTACAGTGGGCCCAACTCTGGTCCTCCTCTATTGGCCCAAAAAACATCTCGAGTGAAATGAAACCATCCAATCTTTACCATGGCCTTCTTTCAATGCCACCGCCCCAACCCCAATTTCAATTGAAAAGTGTAACTTCTCAATTTTTCTATTTGCTCAGGTTCAAAGCAGTGAGTAGCAACACTAGGCAGATGTAAGAGAGAGGAGAAAAGCTTTTTTTTAAACAGCTGAAGTGACATTTTCAGAGAAACCTTTTGAGCTACATTTTCTGTGAGTGAATTTGGAGAGTGGGCGCACAGTGCTGGCTTCTGGCTGGTAGGGAGCTTTTCATAAGAGGCCGATGTGGGAGCACACAACACAGTACACCCTCTATGAACCAAAGACAGCTCAGGAGGCTGGTATTTCTGGTGAGTCATAGTGCAATGCACTCTGGGAGACTGTGTGATCGGGGTGGGACCTAGACATCGCCAGAGGCACGGCCAGGGACACCGTGGGAGAGCACAAGGAGCTTCACATTAGTGATGATGCTCCAAAAAAGAGCCAGGTCAAACAAGAAAAAACAAATCTACATATTAGTGTGTAAACAGTCAGTTAGTTTGGAAGGGATGACCGAGTCTAAAGGTAGAAAGACTGATAGTGAATCGGATTCTGTTATCAGTTTGAAGGCGTCAAGGAAGGCACTTTTAAAAAGCAGGTAGCCATTGCACAGGAACCTCTCCCCAAGAGGCCAATGGCAGTTGGGCCCCTGTGATGGCATTAGAAGAAATGGCTGTATAATCTCAGGATATTCAGGATATACTGCCACGAGCAGCAGATATTTCTGTAGACAGGATATACTGCCACGAGCAGCAGATATCTCCGTAGACAGGATATACTGTCACGAGCAGCAGATATCTCCGTAGACAGAATATACTGCCACGAGCAGCAGATATCTCCGTAGACAGGATATACTGCCACAGTATAGCAGTAGATGGATATCCGATTTTTCGCATGCTTGTTTTGCTTTGTTGTTGTGTTGCAACAAAAACTTTAAACAAATGTTTGGATTCCCATGGTGCTCGCTCCGCATGAACCCCTACTGTCAAAGGCGAGCGGCCAGGGGAGGGCACAGACGCAGACGCTTTGAACCGAGCGATATATGCCTTCGTAAAACATTCATAAGCTGCAGACGGCGCTAGTTAACACACTAGATAAAAACACATGAAAAAAACGGGGGCCCAAACAGCAGAGTCAACAAAAGCTCTTTGTAATGAAGCCTCTCTGTGTCTAAACGGTTTGCTTCTCTCTCGCCGTTTAAAGCGTCTTTCATCTCAGTCCTGCTCATAAAGACAGAGCTGTGGAGTTGAGAGCTGGCAACAGAAACTCTTGCACATGGCATTGATTTCGGACCGAAGATAATAACGGGTGTGATAAATAACCACCTTTAACCATCTCTACTCCAGGAAGCGGCATTAAAGGGGAGGCCATCAAAGTGGCTTGATGAACTGTACAGATTTAGCCTGTCAGTCTCATCTCTAGAAAGATATCTTGTCTTCATAGACAAAGAAAAAAACATAGAAATGTAACTGGTTGATGGATACAGTGACAGGCTGCTACCGAGAGTGAACAGAGCTGTCTGTTGACTGGCAGTTAATTTCGGAAGCCATAACAAAATGTTGCACTAGCTAGCGAGCTAACTCGATTTAGCTGTTATGAGAGACTAACTGGCCCTGGACTTGAGGCCTTGAGGACACACTGGCACGTCTATCAATGGGGCATAGGAGTAGACTATGGGCCCCTGGCTCTCCAGGGTGCCCGGCAGGGCTCCAACACACCAAGGTGCCAGGGAGGGAATAGACAGCTCAGAATACGGCCAAGACGAGGTTGTTCAAACTAATACACACAAACCTGTGATATGGAGTTCAACCTGAATCCTAGAAAGTCTTCAACACAACTATTTGCATTTACAGTAACTTAACCATTTCAAAATAATCATGTCGTCTAGTTTTGAAGATATCAAAACTACCCACATCAGAATAGAAAGAACTTCAATTCATAGAGGCCTAATAATAATAATATGATTTGAAGAAAATTACTGCAATCACAATGACAAACTTAGAATGATGAAGGATCTTGACTCTAGATCTTAGAAGATTATTTCTCTTGGTGTTTTTTTAAATTGTTAAAATAGCTTAGAAGATCCTAAAAGATCTTGGAGGACTTTGCGTTCACCTACTTCCACTATTGTACCTTTTGTTTGCTCTACACCACCCAGTATCACCCAGTACCAGTATCCAGTCAATGCATGTTCCATCAACTGTACGTTAAGAGATGTTGGATGTAATGAGGATTTGTGGGATACATTTTTCATCCATTATCCTGTGTGTGTGTTTGAATGCACATCTTAACCACAGAGGAGATTACTTTCCCATTAACCCAAATTAAAACATTCCGCACGGGCATGCCAGCACGTCACTCGACATGCCAAATGTATTTAATTCGCAAATCCACAAAAACATGATCTGCGTTCTCCCCTCTTTCAATCACAGTCAACTACAACTCAATCATTCAACAACTTGCATTGGGACATGGAACATGTTGACAAATGCACTGTGAAAACTCATTAAATACAATTTCCCAAAGAGGAATCTCATTAATTCATTGATTTCGGTACCAGAACACCCCATGAGAGTGATAATATGGAGTCCATGACCCAATAATGACAGACCACTAAGATCATTGACTGGAGGACATCTGAGTGAATAGATTTGAAATTCCTGACTGAACGTATCTCAACGACCTAGCGGGATATCTGGTTGTCCCATAATCCAATCAGATCTCTCGTGCAAGTTCCTAATGAATTATCGCGGGTTTCCACTATTGTTGCGTCCAGGTCCATCAAATTGAATCAACTTGTATTTGTCACATGCGCCGAATACAACAGGTTACAACCCCCACAGTGAAATGCTTACTTACAAGCTCTTTCCCAACGATGCAGAGTTCAAGAAGAAGATAAAAAACATGTAAACACACGAGAAATGAAACATATAATAACGAAGGAGTACCAATACCATATCAATGTGCAGGAATATGTGGTAATTGAGGTAGATATGTAAAGTGCATTCGGAAAGTATTCAGACCCCTTGACTTTTTCCACATTTCGTTACGTTACAGCCTTATGGATTGTAATCCTAAAATGGATTACATCGTGTCCCCGCCTCATCAATCTACATACAATACACCATAATGACAAAACGAAACTCTTTTCTTTTTTTTAGCTAAATTCTTACAAATAAAAAACTGATATCACATTTACATAAGTATTCAGACTCTTTACTTTGCTGAAGCACCTATAGCAGCAATTACAGCCTTGAGTCTTGGGTACGAAGCTACAAGCTTGGCACACCTGTATTTGGGGAGTTTCTCCCATTCTTCTCTGCAGATCCATCAAGCTCTATCAGGTTGGATGGGGAGCGTCGCTGCACAGCTATTTTCAGGTCTCTTCACAGATGTTCGATCGGGTTCAAGTCCAGGCTCTGGTTGGGCCATTCAAGGACATTCAGAGACTTGTCCCGAAGTCACTCCTGCGTTGTGTTGGCTGTCAGGATGCACCTGAGCTCAATTTCGAGTCTCATAGCAAAGGGTCTGAATACTAATGTAAATAAGGTATTTCGCTTTTTGTTTTATATAAATTTGCAAGCATTTCTAAAAAGCTGCTTTCACTTTGTCATTATGGGGTTTTGTGTGGAGATTGATGAGGGGAAAAAATGATTTAATCCATTTTAGAAGACGGCTGTAACGTAGCAAAATGTGGATTAGCTGTTCAGTGGTCCAATTGCTTGGAGATAGAAGCTCTCAGATCTTGTTGGTACGAGACCTGATGCTCTGGTACCGTTTGGGTGGATGGAGTCCTTGGTAAGTTTCTGGGCTTTCCGTAGACACATCAGAGCTGGGAGAGCATGTAGTTCATCAAAGGAAATGGAGGAAATGTGAACACAGATCATGTTTAACAATTATGTGGATAAGTCGGTAGCCCAGGAGTTATGTGGCTGGGGTGGATTTAAGTATGGAGAAAAACAACCCAGGTTTAAGTGCTTTGATACCTATACTTTGAACGGATTGTCTGTAAGCCACGGATTTGTGCATGATCAGCATACGATTCTGATCCAAGCCTTTAGCCACACGGCTTCAGTAGACTGTTTAACATGAATACCATAATCATCAGCTAGTATCTCTCAACAAATCCAAATGTCCTGAATATCATGGGGACCTTACACGCACACAAAATGTGCTTTTGTTTATGGAAGCCAAACATAAATAGATAGCATTTCTGGAGATGGTTAATTGACATAAGCAAAGATGTATTTACGAGTGTCAGGGGGCAAGGTGCTCTCTTTATTTTGAGTTTCTGGAGCAGACCATCTCCTGCCACATGTAAACACAGACAGACAGACAGACAGACAGACAGACAGACAGACAGACAGACAGACAGACAGACAGACAGACAGACAGACAGACAGACAGACAGACAGACAGACAGACAGACAGACAGACAGACAGACAGACAGACAGACAGACAGACAGACAGACAGACAGACAGACACACACACATGCCAACTCCAGCTCCCAAATGGCAAGAATAAACTGTTCCTGTGCCATTGAAACTGTGATTCCTTCAAACAATCTGCCAACTGTCATTTAGAAAACCCCACTTTAACATACGGTAATATCCATGTCAGGTTGAACGACACACAACTAGAATGGTTCAAACGTAATTCAATTCATCATCAAGCTTCGAGGTGAACGATAATAACAAGGGAGGGTTAATGGTAAACGGTTGTGCCGCCATCCTCTCATATAGCATATAAAAACCTGAAAGCCGATGCCCTGGTCGACTGTTCCTGTGCTTAGGGAAACCACAGCTAACGGGATGATTAGGAAGCCAACACACAGACAGACTGCAATTGTCGACTTAGGGCCTTGAGGCCTCAGGAAGGTTGAAGGAAGGTTGTGGGAAGGATGAGCTGTTTGCAAAGTGACACACATAATGGCAGAGATAGGTCTTCACCAGAAGCCAGCATGGTTAGGTAACTGTTATATGGCATCCAGTTATAAAACACACACTAAAAAAGGGTCCCATCCAGTTGAGGAGGTGATACATAGGAAGGACAATGTTTTCTACTACTGTCTGAGACGCTACATATTTCGGAGAAAGTATTCCAATATCGATGAACATTGCCGCTAAAACTGTGAAATGTCACTCCGGCAGCACAAAGAATGTGCAGAGGGTCACAACACTGGTCACACCATTGGCCGACACAGGGGCCTAATGATTGAACTCATCCAATCACGTCCAGCATATTAAAAGAAGACTGTACCACAAGGGGTTAAGGAGGGTAGTCTGGATATGTTTACTAGAACTACTTCCTCACAAAATGGAGGACAGGTCGTGAGTATGATTCATTTAGCCCCGCTGTTTGCTCTGAGTCATCGAGCAGGGGGGAAGGAGGGAGAAAAAGCCACAATTCACAGGAAGCAACCAGAGGCACAGATGACCAAATAAGACAGTGCGACCCGTTTTTCTTCTTATACCTCTGTCCGTCGCTTGTACAAGCACTTTTTGGTGTAAGCCTTGAGGAACATGTTTAGCTTATTCATTCTCGAATACAAAAAATATATAGTTGTTGACTACTGAAGAAGGGAAAGTTAAAGTTGTGAATGCAACAGGTGACACGTGGTTGTAACAGGTGGTTCATACACAATTACAACAGGTGTTCCTACCGATCTGTTCTAGGCAAAATCTTGATCCCCGCCGACAATATCCTGCTTATCTGGTTGTCTGGTACTGTATCTCTCAGGACATTCAACACTTCCTCCTCACTTCATCTTTAATCCCCTGTAAATCCCTTTAACCGGCTTGTTTCAAGTCGGCCAATATGCTCTGGGCCGTCGCTAGACAGCAATTACGCCTTAATTGTTTGTACAGTAAACAGAGGACGTTTGGCGCGTCGCCACCGGCAGCCCTCAGAGTACAGCGCGGTCCTGGCGAGGTCCGGGCAAGGCTGGCAGCGTCCACAGAGTACCACAGACCGTCGGGCACACTGTTGGGCCAAGAGAAACAGGGCAGCACAGTGGCACGATTCAGGCCTCGCATATCACTGGTTTATATTCCAGGCCAGCACCTGGCCGGCTGGCAATATCCAGCCCAACATTATTAAAGACCTGGAGTTTAACAACTGATTTGAGAATTATACATTAGAGGGTGGAAAATGTTCTGTGACCCCGTGTTTAACAGAAATACATGTGTAATTAATAGATTAGGGTATTTGTGGAGCAGTAGATTATACTCAAGAGATGTATATGGTAAATAAATGGTGGCAGCACTAAGTAGACTTCATTGAGGAACAAGGAACAGTCACAGCTCTGAAATAGTCCACCTGCTCCAACCCAGACAGCTCTTGGAAATCTGACTAGATTTATCCATCTCAGCTACTGTACGCTAGTTTGGGTGTGTGAACATGACTCTTTTTCCCCAAATAACAACAACATAGTATAGAAATGTCACAGTTCAAAGCACCATCATGCAGTGTGTAAACTGTTGGATTGTGTAGTAGTCAGAGGAACAGAAAGCAGACACTGGAGTCTTTGAGTGCGCTGGGTTTCACCACGTAAAACGTTTCACAGACTAAACAGTAGTCGTTACAAAATCAAACCACATCTGGAGATATTCCCTGATTCTATCAGGGAATAGGATTCTAGAAATGTTGCACAATACTCAGCTGCCCTCGGAACAATAGTGAGGGGATGTCGATATGATAGAGAGGAAATCTTGTTTCATTGTAGACAATGAAACAAGAGTAAATAACATAAGATACAAAAGCCCAGTTTGACTTAACACGCACAAACATCAGATTGTGAACATGATCCTAAGCTTATCTCCATGTGAAAGGAAACAAAAGTGACTTTTACCTCGATGCACCAACCACTACAAAACATGGTTATGGGTATTATGGGTAGAAGGCTCCCAAAGAGGAATAGAGAAGGACATAAGTGCTACCCTGAAGCGACGATGGAGATCACATGACGGAGGTCACTTGCTTAATACATACAGTGCCTTCAGAAAGTATTCACACCCCTTGACTTATTCCACTTTTTTTTTGTGTTACAGCCTGAATTGAAAATGGATTTAAAAAAATGTTTTTTACACATCTACACACAATACCCCATAGTGAAAACGTGTTTTTCAAATTGTTTGCAAATATATTGAAAATGAAATACAGAAATACAATGTGCATCAGTATTCACAACCCTTTCCTATGACACTCGAAGTTGAGCGCAAGTGCATCCAATTTCCTTTTGATCATCCTTGAGAAGTCACTACAACTTGATTAGAGTCCATCTGTATCCAATTCAACTGTTTGGACGTGATTTAGAAAGAAACACACATGTCTATATAAGGTCCTACAGTTGACAGTGCATCAGAGCATAAACTATATCATGAAGTCCAAGGAACTGAGAACTCAGAGATTGCGATGAGGTATATTTCTGGGGAAGAGTTTCAAACAATTTCCAAGAGCACGGTGGTCTCCATGATTGGGAAATAAAAAAAATATGGAACTACCCAGACTTCTTAGAGCTAGCTGTCCAACCAAACTGAGCCACTGGGCAAGAAGGTCCTTGGTCAGAGAGGTGACCAAGTACCCAATGACCACCCTGACAGAACTACAGAGTTCCTTGGCTGAGATGGGAGAACCTATAGCACTTCACCAATCTGGGCTTTATGGGAGAGTTGTCAGGCGGAAGCAACTCCTGAGAAAAAGGGCACATGAGAGCACACCTGGAGTTTGCAAAAGGGCACATCAAAGACTCAGAGCATAAGACAAGATATTCTGTGATCTGATGAGACAGAAATATAACTCTTTGGCCTGAATGCTATGCGTTATATCTGGAGAAAACCAGGCACAGCTCATCACCCATCAAACACCATCCCTACCGTGAAGCATTGTGCTGACAGCATCATGCTATGGGGAAGTATTTTCAGCAGATAGAGGGAACAATGAATGAAGTCAAATACAGGCAAATTCTTATTGACAACCTGGTTCAGAGTGCAAACAACCTTAGACTGTGGTGAAGATTTACGTTCCAACAGGACAATGACCCCAAGCATACAGCCAAAGCAATACTGGAGTGGCTTCAGACTTGAATCCCATTGAAAATCTGTGAAAAGATTGCTGTTCACCGCCACTCCCCGTCTAACTTAACAGAGCTTGAGAAAATCTGGAAGGAAGAATGGGAGAAAATCCACAAATACAGATGTGCAAAGCTGGTACAGACATACCCAAAAGGGCTCAAAGCTGTAATCGCCGCCAAGTGTGATTCTACAAAGTATTGACTCAGGTGTGTGAATACTAACAGTACCAGTCAAAAGTTTGGACACACCTACTCATTCAAGGGTTTTTCTTTATTTTTACTATTATCTACTTTGTATAATAATAGTGAAGACATCAAAACTATGAAATAACACATATGGAATCATGTAGTAACCAAAATATATTTTATATTTGATTCTTCAAAGTAGCCACCCTTTGCCTTGATGACATCTTTGCACACTCTTGACATTATCTCAACCAGCTTCATGAGGTAGTCACCTGGAATGCATTTCAATTAACAGGTGTGCATTGTTAAAAGTTAATTTGTGGAATTTCTTTCCTTCTTTGAGCCAATCAATTTTGTTGTGACAAGGTAGCAGTGGTATATAGAATATAGCCTTGTTTGGTAAAATACCAAGTCCATATTATGGCAAGAACAGCTCAAATAATCAAAGAGAAACGAAAGTCCATCATTACTTTAAGACATAAAGGTCAGTCAATACGGAACATTTAAAAAATGTTAAAAGTTTCTTCAAGTGCAGTCGCAAAAACCATCAGAGTTACCTCTGCTGCAGAGGATAAGTTCATTAGAGTTACCAGCCTCAGCAATTGCAGCCCAAATAAATGCTTCACATAGTTCAAGTAACAGACACATCTCAACGTCAACTGTTCAGAGGAATCTGCGTGAATCAGGGCTTCATGGTCGAATTGCTGCAAAGAAACCACAACTAAAGAACATCAATAACAAGAAGAGACTTGCTTCTTCCTAGGTTTTGGCCTTTCTAGGGAGTTTTTCCTAGCCACCGTGCTTCTACACCTGCATTGCTTGCTGTTTGGGGTTTTAGGCTGGGTTTCTGTACAGCACTTTGAGATATCAGCTGATGTAAGAAGGGCTATATAAATACATTTGATTTGATTTGATTAGACACGTGAAAATCTGTAATTTGGTTTGACGAGTCCTAATTTGAGATTTTTGTCTCCAACCACCGTGTCTTTGTGAGATGCAGAGTAGGTGAACAGACGATATCCGCATGTGTGGTTCCCACCATGAGGCATGGAAAAGGAGGCGTGGTGGTGTGGGGGTGCATTGCTGGTGACACTGTCAGTAATTTATTTAGAATTCAAGGCACACTTAACCAGCATGGCTACCACAGCATTCTACAGCGATACGCCATCCCATCTGGTTTGCGGTTAGTCGCACTATATCATTTGTTTTTCAACAGGACACTTCCAGGCTGTGTAAGGGCTATTTGACCAAGGAGAGTAATGGAGTGCTGCATCAGATGACCTGGCCTCCACAAGGCAGAGGGTGGCTACTTTGAAGAATCTAATATCTAAAATATATTTAGATATATTTTCACACTTTTTTGGTTACTACATGATTACATATGTGTTATTTCATAGTTTTTATGTCTTCACTGTTATTCTACAATGTAGTAAAACAGTAAAATAAAGAACAACCCTTGAATGAGTAGGTGTGTCCAAACCTTCGACTGGAACTGTATGTAAATGAGATATTTCTGTTTCATTTTCATTAAATTTGCAAACATTTCTAAACATGTTTACACTTTGTCATCATGGGGCATTGTTTGTAGATGGGTGAGAAATAAAATGTTTTATCCATATTGAATTCAGGCTGTAACACAACAAAATGTGGAATAAGTCTCGGGGTATGAATACTTTCTGAAGGCACTGTACAGTACATTCCTCTCAACAAATCTCCATTCTCATGTGGTTATTCTAGGTGCAACACATTTCCTATGGGAACCAGTGACCACATTTCAAGCTTTTATGCCCATTGTTAGTAAGAAATCTTTCCTGCAGAAAATAAACCATTTATGTAGACCAGCTTGACCGACTCTGCCAAGGAAAGAAACAATGAAATACAAAATGAGATGGGTAAATTCCACGCTGTTATTCCCCTCACTGTTGCGTCACACGGTTGAACGTCAGCCAAGAGGACCCAGCTCATTCCAAGCCAATTCATCTCACTCTACTGAGGGGAACACAACAGCAACTGTGCGTTACAGTGAATACATCAAAGTCAAACTTAAATCTAGTTAAGTTTTTAATTTGACAGAAAGGGTTGTCCTTTTTTATAAACCTAGAAATGTGGATGCCAGACACTGATGTTGACCCTGACAGAAAGGTCTTTGTTACACAGAAATCGACATGATAGACAGTGACGTTTCCTCTCCTCTCCACAGTCTGAATCAGCTACTGTCTGACTGTTAGTTAAGGGCTTGTAAGTAAGTATTTCACGGTGATACCTGTTGTATTTGGCGCATGTGACGATTTTGATTAACACTAACGTATTGTGCTGATAACAGAGCAGACAGACAGACAGACGGTCATATTACGTAAACTACTAATACTACTGGTTGGCTATAGGCTCCAGTCAGGTACATGGCTCATACCGAAGCCCCATCCTCCTGCCAAACACACACACTCACAACCTCTTCCCAGCCAGCCAGGTTAAATTACAATCAAAATGGTGTAACGATTGTCTTCGGGTGAAAGAGAGGAGGACCAAGATGCAACATGATGATAATCCATATTTAATGGGAATACTTAAACACCGAACAAAAACAACAAACCGACAAACGGAACAAAGACGAAACAGTCCCGTAACATGAACACTAAACACTGGAACAGGAACAATCACCCACAAAATACCCAAAGAATATGGCTGCCTAAATATGGTTCCCAATCAGAGACAACGATAGACAGCTGCCTCTAATTGAGAACCAATCTAGGCAACCATAGACTTACAAAAACACCTAGAATAGAAAACACCCCCATAAACATACAAAACCCCTAGAGAAGAGAAAAACACACACATCACCCATGTCACACCCTGACCTAACCAAAATAACAAAGAAAACAAAGAATACTAAGGTCAGGGTGTGACAAATGGGGCAAAGCTGGAATGGCGTAACTACCGAAAAGTACTGTAGTTCAGACACACTGCTTCGCAGTGAAATAATATGACAGACTAGTAGTCAATGAAGACTAGGCCAATAACCAGTATCAAGAAAATAAAGATTTACACATTTACACCTGGCCTCATACACTTGAGAGTGTGACTAACAACCTTTCCACAAAATAACATAGACATTCTGATTCATTTTTTATGTAACACAAAAAAGTTGATTTCCCCAAGATTCTTTGATAAGTCCCCAGGAAAGGACACTAGTGTCACATTCATTTGAAGCTTCCTTTGTCTGTAATGGTCCTCCCTCATTACAGTCGCTCCCAGTCTCACTTTCCAGTGCTGTATGTCATGTGAAACAGGAGCTCCATTAAGGGGCTAGGCCACTCCAGAGCCGGGTGTAAGTAGGACCCATCACTCAGTGGGCTCCACAGGCTCCTGTCTGGTACACATTCATCACTGTCACTCAACTGTCTCCCAGACTCCCACAAAGCAACAGGAGGAGAGGCGCCGTAGCAGCAGCATCAGGGCTGAGACAGACCAGAGCGGGAGAGACTACAAGAACACAGCTGACGCTTAAACCAACTTTAAACCTAAAACTGACACTTACCTTAACCCTAACCTTAACCATACTCTTAACCCTAAACCTAAACCTAAACCTAAACTTAATGGAATACTTCGGGATTTTAGCAATGATGCCCTTTATCTACTTCCCCAGAGACAGATGAACTAGGGGATACCATTTGTATGTCTCGGTGTCCAGTAAGAAGGAAGTTAGAGGTAGTTTCAAAAGCCATTGCTAACTGCTAGCATGCTAGTAGATACTCATAGACTTCCTGTCAATGGGTATCTGCTAGCGTGCTCGTAGAGGCCAATAGACTTCCCGTCAATGGGTATCTGCTAGCGTGCTCGTAGAGGCCAATAGACTTCCCGTCAATGGGTCTGCTCTGCCAATAGCGTGCTCAATGGGTATCTGCTAGCGTGCCAATAGACTTCCCGTCAATGGGTATCTGCTAGCGTGCTCGTAGAGGCCAATAGACTTCCCGTCAATGGGTATCTGCTAGCGTGCTCGTAGAGGCCAATAGACTTCCCGTCAATGGGTATCTGCTAGCGTGCTCGTAGAGGCCAATAGACTTCCCGTCAATGGGTATCTGCTAGCGTGCTCGTAGAGGCCAATAGACTTCCAGTCAATGGGTATCTGCTAGCGTGCTCGTAGAGGCCAATAGACTTCCCGTCAATGGGTATCTGCTAGCGTGCTCGTAGAGGCCAATAGACTTCCCGTCAATGGGTATCTGCTAGCGTGCTCGTAGAGGCCAATAGACTTCCCGTCAATGGGTATCTGCTAGCGTGCTCGTAGAGGCCAATAGACTTCCCGTCAATGGGTATCTGCTAGCGTGCTCGTAGAGGCCAATAGACTTCCCGTCAATGGGTATCTGCTAGCGTGCTCGTAGAGGCCAATAGACTTCCCGTCAATGGGTATCTGCTAGCGTGCTCGTAGAGGCCAATAGACTTCCCGTCAATGGGTATCTGCTAGCGTGCTCGTAGAGGCCAATAGACTTCCAGTCTTGAACCTGTGAGAACTGTGTTTACAGTGTGACATCATAAGTTGAGCAAATATCTGTTATAAATCTGCTATTAGTGTGCAAATGGTCAGGCATATTTGCCAAATGATATCAACAAGACCATTAGGCTAAGCCCCATATGTCACCAGAAGTAGTCAAAACACTGACGAGCCATCTTTCTGTCCAGCTAATTTCACAGACAGACACAGACGGACAGACGGACAGACAGACAGACAGACGGACGGACGGACAGACAGACAAACTGACAGAGAGGACCATGGAGAGGGCTGTTATAGTTACCACCCAACGAGCCTTGCTGGGAACTCCCTCTCTCCCAGACAAAATTACAATATCACTGTATCCAACACCTGAGGAATGCCAGCAGCTTCCCTCATGGTGGCATTACCGTGACTCTAAACATTCGGGTTGGCTCTTTCCCCCATTTGCTGTTTCTTTAACCCAGTAACCAGTAACACTTTCCAATGCTTGGAAGGTGACATCACCGCACCTGTAGCTATGGATCACCTCGGGAACCCCGAAATGGCTCTGCTAGTTAGCCTGGCACACAGACGCAGCACAGCGCAGAAGACTGGGCAAATTTACTATGTTTACGCCACACATGCTGTAAGGATATGTGCGAAAGTTATACAACCATAATTTCTGTGAACCCGGCGGCCGCACCAACCAGCCGATGCTGGGAAAATAAACGGCCACTTCAATCCGTCATGACACAATGTAGTAAAGGTGCAGACTTGAAAAAAAACACAAAATCTCTGGTTTGTTGAGTCTATTATTTTACGGCTAGCCTTTCTTTCAAACCATAGCTGGGGAAGAAGCATGTATGCAATGACTGTACAAATGAATGGACAAAGCCATTGATCAAGCGACACAATTCATTTCTATGTGAAGACTCAATAGCGCATTTGAAGCCAAATCGGTTAAGATGGCGTCTCATGTCGGAGATTTATGCAACCATAACATGCGCAGTATTAGCTATCGCTGTCGGCCTTGAACTTCGTGGCTTCAATGAGAGGGGGCAGTCATTCTCCCCTGCACATATCTCGCTTTGAGGCATTCGATCACATCAACAAAGCCTTGAACAGCATGTAATGACGACATAAGTAAGCTATATACAGGGTCAGTTCCAGGGTCAGTAAGGTATATACAGGGTCAGTAAGCTATATACAAATCCCAGGGTCAGTAAGCTGTACTGTATACAGAGTCAGTTCCAGGGTCAGTGCCAATACCATATTTACAATGTACAGGGATACTGGAGTGATAGAGGTAGATATGTATAGGGGTAAGTGGACTAGGCATCAGGTATATGATAAACAGAGTAGCAAAGTGTGTGTATAGTCAGTCTGAATGTGTGTGAACAAATTAAAGGTGTGTGTTTGTGTGTGTTGGAGTGTCAGTGTGAATGAGTCTGTAGAGTGTGCATAAAGTGAGTATGAGTGTGTAGAGTGGGAATAGTGAGTATGAGTGTGTAGAGTGTGCATAGAGTGAGTATGAGTGTGTAGTGTGCATAGGGAGTGTGTAGAGTGCATAGAATCAGTGCAAAATGACTCTGCAGATAGTGCAGAGAGTCTGTGTAGCCATTTTGTTAGCTGCAGTTGAAGTCGGAAGTTTACATACACTCAGGTTGGAGACATTAAAACTTGTTTTCAACCACTCCACAAATGTCTTGTTAACAAGCTATAGTTTTGGCAAGTCGGTTAGGACATCTACTTTGTGCATGACACAAGTAATTTTTCCAACAATTACTTAGACAGATTATTTTACTTATAATTCACTGTATCACAATTCCAGTGGGTCAGAAGTTTACATACACTAAGTTGACTGTGCCTTTAAACAGCTTGGAAAATTCCAGAAAATTATGTCATGGCTTTAGAAGATTCTGATGGGCTAATTGACATCATTTGATTCAATTTTAGGTGTACCTGTGGATGTATTTCAAGGCCTACCTTCAAACTCAGTGCCTCTTTGCTTGACATTATGGGAATATCAAAAGAAATCAGCCAAGACCTCAAAAAATAAATTGTAGACCACAAGTCTGGTTCATCCTTGGGAGCAATTTCCAAACGCCTGAAGGTACCACGTTCATCTGTACAAACAATAGTACGCTATTATAAACACCATGGGACCACTCAGCCGTCATACCGCTCAGGATGGAGACGCGTTCTGTCTCCTTGAGATGAACATACCTTGGTGCGAAAAGTGCAAATCAATCCCAGAAAAACAGCAAAGGACGTTGTGAAGATGCTGGAAGAAACAGGTACAAAAGTATCTATATCCACAGTAAAACGAGTCCTATATCAACATAACCTGAAAGGCAAGGAAGGAAGAAGCCACTGCTCCAAAACTGCACAACTGGGTTTGCATCTGCACATGGGGACAAAGATGGTGCTTTTTGGAGAAATGTCCTCTGGTCTGATTAAACAAAAATAGAACTGTTTGGCCATAATGACCATCGTTATGTTTGGAAGAAAAAGGGGGATGCTTGCAAACCGAAGAACACCATCCCAACCGTGAAGCACAGGGGTGGCAGCATCATGTTGTGGGGGTGCTTTGCTGCAGGAGGGACTGGTGCACTTCACAAAATAGATGGCATCATGAGGGAGGACAATTATGTGAATATATTGAAGCAACATCTCAAGCCATCAGTCAGGAAGTTAAAGCTTGGTCGCAAAAGGGTCTTCCAAATGGACAATGACTCAAGCATACTTCCAAAGTTGTGGCAAAATGGCTTAAGGACAACAAAGTTAAGGTATTGGAGTGACCATCACAAAGGCCTGACCTCAATCCCATAGAAAATGTGTGGGCAGAACTGAAAAAGTGTGTGCGAGCAAGGAGGCCTACAAACCTGACTCAGTTACACCAGCTCTGTCAGGAGAAATTCACCCAGGGCCAAAATTCACCCAACTTATTGTGGGAAGCTTGTGGAAGGCTACCTGAAACGTTTGACCCAAGTTAAACAATGTAAAGGCAATGCTACCAAATAGTAATTGAGTGTATGTAAACTTCTGACCCACTGGAGATTTGATGAAAGAAATAAAAGCTAAAATAAATCATTCTCTCTACTATTATTCTGATGTCACATTCTTAAATAAAGTGGTGATCCTAACTGAAACAGGGAATTTTTACTAGGATTAAATGTCAGGGATTGTGAAAAACTGAGTTTAAATGTATTTGGCTAAGGTTTATGTAAGCCTGTTGGTGTCAGACTTGTTTCTCCGGTACTCAGTGGTGCAGCTGTTGAACTTTTTGAGGATTTGAGGGCCCATACCAAATCTTTTCTACCTCCTGAGGGGGAAGAGGCGCTGTTGCACCTTCTCACGACTGTTTGCGTGTGTGTGGACCATTTTAAATCCTTATTGATTATGACACCGAGGAACTTGAAGCCCGGGATCCAGTTGCAGAGGGAAGTGTTCAGGCCCAGCATCTCAAGCTTGGTGACTATGGTGTTAAGCGCTGAGCTGTAGTTAATGAACAACATTATCACATTGGTAGTCCTCTTATCTAGGTGTGTGAGGACAGTTCCAGTGCAATGAAGATTGCATTGTCTACAGTATGGATCTGTCTGGGCGGTATGCAAATTGGAGTGGGTCTAGGGCACGTGTCAAACTCATTCCATGGAGGGCCGAGTGTCTGATGGATTTTGCTCCTCTCTGGGGTACTTGATTGATTAATTAAGGTCACTAATTAGAAAGGAACTCCCCTCACCTGGTTGTCTAGGTCTTAACTGAAAGGAAAAAACTAAAAGCAGCAGACACTAAGCCCTCCATGGAATGAGTTTGACACCCCTGCTTTAGGGTGTCTGGGATGATGGAGTTGATGTGTGCCATAACCAGCCTTTCAAAGCACTTCATGATCACATATGTGCTACAGGGCAGTAGTTATTATGGCAGGTAGTCTTAAGACCTCATGGGAACAGAAATGATGGTGGTCAGCTTGAAACATGTGGGGATTTCAAACTGGGACAAGGAGAGGTTGAGAATGACTGTGAATACGCCTGACAGCTGTTCTGACCATGCTCTGAGAACGCGCCCTGGAACACCGTCCGGCCCTGCGGCCTTATGAGCGTTGACCTGATTAAAAACCTTATGGATGACCCACTTGGGAAAACAGTCATTTGTATGCTGTGATGAGGGCTCTACCTGAGTGGTTCATATGGCAATGAAAGTAGATGAGAATGAAACATGGATTGTTTTGTTGGCTGCTGCGTTTTAACTTGCTCTAGTGTATTAGAGTGTCTGCCAAATGACTGGGTGTATTGGGTGAAATGTAATCATTCAGTTGAGCTCAATTGAACAAGTACTATGGCACTGTGCCATAGAATGGATTTTAGCGACGTACAATAGAACAAGTAAACCTTCTTGTTGTCCTCTTTGGGGTGTGGGAGGATACTCCGCACTTTACCACACAAACACCATGAAAATATATATGGGGATCAAACTGAGCTATGTACAGTAGATCATGCCAGGTTTGATTTTAATGTGAAAGCATTGGTCTCTTACCTTTCCAAGCCCAGCTGTCGAACCGACTTCTCCCATGTTGAACCTGAAAAGAACACAAAATATAGACGTCAAAATCCTCGCTCAACAGAGTGGACCATTATTCCAAACTCCTGAGGTGGACTTAAGATGGCAGCTGCTCAAATGGCAGGCTTTCATGAACCACTTTCTGTTATCCCACAGAGCCTCCCCATCATTCAACCTGGAGTGTTGACAACCTGAGCTCCATTAGAATACACTGAAAAGTTGAAGTTGTACCAATCAATCTTTGACTCGATAAACTTTCTATGCCTGCACAGGGATGCAATCCCAATTCTGACACCAATGTGGCAGATCTTTCAAATGATATACAGATTACATGAATAATTTAACCTTGAATCCAATGGTTTCACATGCACACTGACCCTCCTTAGGAAGGTAACACAGATCTAAACCATATGTTAGCGAAGGTAAACCACACACACACGTACACACACACACGTACACACACACACACACCCACACACACACACACACACACACACACACACACACACACACACACACACACACACACACACACACACACACACACACACATACACACACACACACACACACACACACACACACACACACACACACGTACACACACACACACACACACACACACACACACACACACATACACACACACACACACACACACAGGGGCGGCTGTGCACCATCGACAGCCACTTGGAACGCCCTCCGTCTCACAGTTAGTTGTCATCCTGTGACTCACATGACTCATGCATTTGGCAGACAACTCCTCTCTCTCCTCTCTTCCGCCTCTTTGTGTGTTTATGACACAAAACTCCGATGTCCGCCCGCACGTTGATTTAACGACTCAGGGAAAAACAAAAATGTTCTTGAAAGGCTTTGGACTCCTGGGCTTTTTGTTTACAGAGACAGTTCCAGGTGTGTGGAGGCCCCCCTCTGGAAGGGAGTTGAGAATTGTCTTACTGCCAAGTAACCAACTCCCAACACACCGCCCCCCTGCAGCTGATCTGAGGATAGTTACCCTAACGACAGATCCATGAGTCAGTGCTCAGGCGGCTAATTAGCTCTGTCATTAGCTTGTTAACTGCCTGGTTAATAGGCCCTACTCAGATGAGAAGACAAGTTCACCACTGGGATGACTGATGACCACTTCCTGTTAAAAAAGGAATTTAACTGAGAAAGTGCTGTGAAAGTACTTTCTGTCATTAACTTGAAATTATTCAACTTTATCAATAATACATTTCTTGCTAACACTTTACCTTAAGTTCCCCTTATATTTATGTAACTAAACAGTAACAACTGAAGTAACAACATTGTATTAACACGTAGTTACATATTAGTAATTCATTTGTAATAACATGCTAATAGAGCTTAGCCATTTCTCTAAAACACACTATCATCATGGTGTTTTTTAACAGTAAGTTTACAAACATTGGTTGTGGTAAGTATAATTGAAACTTGGGTATCATTACGGTAAGTGTGGAAATAAGTATAGCCAGTTATAATTGTAATGGCTTAGCAGATCATAAAAAAAGAATAGAATATCTATTGTTTACAGGAAACTCATTCTACAAATATATATGAGATTGGGTGGGAAAAGGACTGGGAGGGAGAAATATATTTTTGTCATAGGCAAAGAAACTCAAAAGGGGTGATTATACTAATTAACACAAATTTTGATCCAATTGTGCAAACTGTGAAAACAGATCAACAAGGAAGATGGATTACTTTAAATATGCTACTGGACCAAAAACAGATCTGGCTAATTTATCTATATGGGCCAAATAATGATGATCCACACTTCTTCTAAAATATATATAATAATCTATTGAGCTCACAAGCAACGAAATAATCTATTATTATGGTTGGAGTTTATAATACGGTTTTAAGTACCTCAACCTATCATAAAGGAAATCACTCACAGACCCTTTATAAAGCTCAAACTATACAAACTATCACCCTCAAGCACTTAAGGTGATCACGAAGATCATGGATACATTAGAACTAGATATACGTACATGGAGGAGGCTTAATCAAGCTAGCCGTCTTTATTACTTCCTAGTCTCGTTCTTGCTGGCAGTTTGTTCTTAACTAAGACAACATAATTCATAATTTGCTTTATTTTGCACAGAATAGGTACAGCAGATCCCCTTATTGTATTGGACACTTTCAAATGTACTTTTAGAGGCCATTCAATACAATACTCATCATTAAAACAAAAGCTGTTTAGATCAAAAGAGATTAGACTAATAAAGGAAATAGAGGAAGTAACAGAGCAGGTAGATGGTAAAGGAAACTACTATAGAGGCACAAAATAGGTTAGAGGAAAAACAAAAAGAAATGGAGGTAGTTATTCAAGAACGATCAAGTGTAATGTAATACAAAAATACAGCGAATTGGATGGAAAATGGTGAAAAATGCACCACATTTTTCTTGAATCTTCAAACTCATTACAAATGATGGAGTTATCTGTGATTCACCAAATGATATTTTGAAAGAGGAAGCAAAGTATTTGAAGCATATGTTTTCTTTTCAGTCCATTTCCACTGAATGATCTTAACTGTAAGGATTTCTTTCCTAATAATAATAATAATAATAAAATTAACACATTTATAGAAAGAACTGTGTGAAGGCCAACTTACAGATTATTATCTTTTTGAGGCAATAACATCTTTTCAGCCTGGAAAAACACCAGGGCTTGACGGTATACCAGTAGAGGGATATCAGACCTTTTTTGATGTACTCAAAGATCCATTATTGCATGTTTAATTACTCTTATACAAATGGTAGACTTTCAGATACTCAACAAGGTCTGATTTCATTACTACTAAAACAGGACCTAGGTGATAAGTATAAAGATCCAGTCCATTCAAAAAACTGGAGGTCTGTAACACTTGAATGTTGTGATGTGAAAATCCTGGCGAAATGCATAGCACATACACTACTGTTCAAAAGTTTGGTGTCACTTAGAGATTTCCTTGTTTTGAAAAAAAAAATGAATTGTCCATTAATATAACATCAAATTGATCAGAAATACAGTGTAGACATTGTTAATGTTGTAAATGACTGTTGTAGCTGGAAACGGCAGATTTTTTTAATGGAATATCTACATAGGCGTACAGAGGCCCATTATCAGCAACCATCACTCCTGTGTTCCAATGGCACGTTGTGTTAACTAATCCAAGTTTATCATTTTAAAAGGCTAATTGATCATTAGAAAACCCTTTTGCAATTATGTTAGCACAGCTGAACACGGATGTTCTGATTAAAGAAGCAATAAAACCGGCCTTCTTTAGACTAGTCTTAGTATCTGGAGCATCAGCATTTGTGGGTTCAATTACAGGCTCAAAATGGCCAGAAACAAAGACCTTTCTTCTGAAAATCTATTCTTGTTCTGAGAAATGAAGGCGAGAAATTGCCAAGAAACTGAAGATCTTGTACAGTGCTGTGTACTACTCCCTTCACAGAACAGCGCAAACTGGCACTAACCAGAATAGAAAGAGTTTGGGAGGCCCTGGTGCACAACTGAGTAAGAGGACAAGTACATTAGAGTGTCTAGTTTGAGAAACAGACTCCTCACAAATCCTCAACTGGCAGCTTCATTAAATAGTACCCGCAAAACACCAGTCTCAACATCAACAGCGAAGAGGCGACTCTGGGATGCTGTGCTATGGCGAGGCATACTATGAGCAATGTATGTGTTGCTGTATGTGTTGCTATCGGCAGCTAGACAGCGGACCATGAACCTTTCCTTTAAGGATTCCACATTGTATAGTGTTCCCTTGACGAGGCCATGGCTAAGCTAATAAAGAGGAAGGGGCACACGCGTTTGTTTCATAGACAGTTTACTTTCCGACAGTTTCTTGCTTACATCATGTGTACCTTTTCTTCTCCACTTCCTCCCTCACTCCCTTCCTCCCTGTTATTTTATGGTTATAATACAGCCTGGACATTGTCTATGAGAGAAGGCCACAGCGTACTGCAATGATGAAATGCAGCCAAACCAAGATCATATATCCACATGAATTTATGCTCACGTTAATATAATATTACAGACACAGATTTATGCCGGGCCATGGGAAAATGTCATGCGTGTTTAACAAGTTGTTTTTCTAACTACGATGCATGGAGGTTGTCTGACTCAATCTGACGTAGCGAGTCCAGGTTTTCAACGTCTGAAACTCCAGCCGTCACAGGAGTCATGAGGAGTGGGGCCTTGCGCTGCTTTAGATTTGTGTGTTTATATTTCTGGATGCTTATAGTAGGAGTTGCAAAAAACTGGGCTGACAGGATAGGCCAACTTTAGATTTACAATATAAAATTATTTTAAAAAGCTACTTACAAAGCTCTGGTAAAAAATAACCTCTAAATTTGGCTCGTAATGTTTGTCTCACAGGCTCACGTCAGATTGAGAAGCTCATCCACATTTCTCAAACGTCAAATTTCAAAGTGTTTGGTTATTTCTCTGTATTGTTCCAAGGATAAATTTGAGGCATTAACTCAGAATTCTTAAGGTAAGGGTTAAGGTTTGGGATAGGCTTTAAACAAAAATATCAAAAACAACTGTCTATCTCTGGATTCAAACATGCAACCTTTGCAACCATGGGCAGATGTTTATGCCCAGCCATCATCCCCCCCACGCCATAGCCACACCAAAGCATATTTGAGGGTAACAGTGCTCACTGTTGCCCCTAGTGGCCGGTTTCAACATACATCTCCCGATGTCCTCAGACATGGATGGACGTCAAATACGGACTTGTATCACGGGTGACCTGCCTACTAATATCCAGACAGGCAAACCCACAGGTGTTACTTTTCTTAGAATTCTCCATTAGTAAGCTGCATCTAAAGTTACAGTATAGGCCTACACATTACACGAAAGAGAGAGTGTCAGAGAGAGGGGAGAAAGTGAGAAAGAGAAAGAGAGAGAGAGAGAGAGAAAGGAAGGAGAGAGAGAGAAAGGAAGGAGAGAGAGTGAGAGAGAGAAAGGAAGGAGAGAGAGTGAGTGGGGGCTTTGTGGAGCAACGTCGTGGTCACAGGAGCTGTTTGGCAGCTCAGATGGGTGCAGTGGCTCGGGAAAATGAGGGAGAGCAATAATGTGGTGCCGCGGGAATAACGTAGCGTTGTAATAACGTCCAGGGCTGCAGGCAATAAGCCTATATAGCCCCCAGCGCAAATAGACACACACACACACACACACACACAAACACATATTACACACACCAGCCACAATTCAGCTCATTAGTGAAGAAACAACTCATTGAACGCAGCTATAATATTTAGTCATGGCATCAGTTCTCAAATACATCATTGTGGATTTTAAAACTGCAAATCCTCTGTGTATTTTCACCCGGTTGAAATGAAAACAATCTGTTACTTTTGTTATGAACAGTAGCCAATGAAATACACTAGCCATGTCCAAACCATGCCTCATACTATAGTTGTGTTAACTGCACATTTTTTTGTAATAATGATTTGTCTACCACTTAAATCACAAAATTGAATTACCATTCATGACCACTATTTTCTTTCATAGTCTTTTCTCTTTGATAGCTGATATGTACATATCTAATGCAGTAGTTTATACTGTATGGTGGCGACTAGAATAGCAGATGCAGCAACCTGTCTAGAAGAAGCCATATCTAGACTATAGTGCGGTGTGGTAATCCCATCTGGATATCACTGGGAGAAAAGCACTTCAATTAGACACAAGCTGCCCATCAAACAGTCTGGTGGATCAGCGAAGCCTCAGAAGTAGTAATTATAACATTTGTCTGTCAACAGCGATACAACGCCCCTGCTTAGATCACACTGCATACCTGGATTAGCCTAACACTGATTGCTGTACATAGTGAGTATAGCACAGATTCACTGCTACTTCCCCTTAGCCTTTCTGTCTCTATCTCTCTATGATGTCATGGTCACAGAAATGGTGGAAGTCACCTGGGTATTAGGTCAAATGGTTAGCTCAAAGGAGGTAGCCAATGAAATAGTGAAATTGAGGGATCCAGTGTTTCCATATACAGCAATGGGAGATAGGAAGGAAACAAGGAGGGAGGACAAGGAAGGACCCTCAAATAAAAATGCCAAAACCCAGGAAAATCCTCAATTTGTGACGTGTCAAGGGAGATGAAAAGAGTTTTATTTGCGATGTGTTCATTCGAGACAGCTTGCAACAGTTCATTTCGAAATAACAATGTGCAATTCAGAAACACCTGTGGCAAAGACAGTCTAAAAACAATCCCTCAACTCCCCTGGCAGCGGTTTCCTTCTGCTGAGAGGGAGGTGAATGTTTTCATATGGCTGAACATGGGTTATTTTACAGATGATGGCTGTTCAAGGTAAAACTATGCCTAAAAGTCTTACAGAACATCATAGAAATCTATTAAACCAGACTTCTACACGCCTCCATAATGCTTCGACAATGTAAGCAAACTGCGGATGAGACATCTTGTAAAAACCTACTAACTACCAACTACCAAGGAAATGCTTTCAGTTTATGTACATTGTGGGATTCAATTGCAATTAAGCAATTTGGGGGGGGAGGGGGGAATCATAGAAAGAGTTGGATGTATTAGCTATTGAATTAAGAGCTAATAGTGTTTTGGTCGAGGAACCGACATTGAGTTTTAGTGTATTTATGTCGGTGGAGGAGGACGTAAAACATAAAGGCCTCTTCCTTCCTGGAAGTCTCTTATTAATGACCTCATACCAACCTCTACTTCTCAGTATTTGACTGAAATATGTACCGGTACTCATTTTGAGTGCCAGTACTGTTTGTATTTAGGTGCAGGAGCTCCACAATACTTCGGAGATAATATTCTATAAGAGGAACAGGAGATCAAGCTGTAGAACATTTGAGGGGCCGGTCCTCAGTTCTAGTGAGCTCCTGCCCAAATCAAGCATGGGACAGACTGACAAACGGACGGACGCACACCTGGCAAATATGGCTGCCGCTTGCTCGCTGACCGACCAAGCACACATCCTAGTTAGGCTAAGTCAGTAGAGGGCAAAACCGAGGGGCCCACTCAAGGCAAGGCTGGGGCCACTTAATCGATCATTTGAAACGAGATGTTTTGCAGATTTCACCACTCTTCTCTGGTTATTAGTCGTGACAAGGGGTGAAATGCAGATATAGAAGATACGACTGAAGCTCTGACAGAGATGCCTTTCACCTCCTACCTCCACACAGCTTACTGTGGGACATGTCTACAATGTTGTTATTGCGTTTGACACATTGTTTACATTAGTAGCTACTGGAAATTGAAAGTTGTATCCTCTCCTTTGTAAGCCATCTGTACTGCTACCTGCGTACCTATGAAATGTGGGCCGTGGTGTTATATGTATTTTTAGAGAGATTGGGCTGCGCATCCTGGGGAAGATGATTCTTATCGCAGGAGACGCAGAGCTATTGACGACAAACACAAAACAAGAAAATAGGAGTCATGTTTTGGACATTTGTTATTTTTGCTGGCAGCTCTTCAATGTGACGATAGATGAAAAAGTCTTGTTGCTGGCGTCTGAACAAGCTCAACTGAGTCCGCACACAAAACAAAGGACTATTAATGCAGACAAGGCACACAGAGAGAACAGAGACGCCTACACAGTACACATACAGTTCCAAAAGCACTCTTTATTCTGTACCCGCTTCCTGCTACACATCTACCATTTATAATACTATTTAATAATAACAAAGAGAATGGTTGGCACGCAATAAAATAGACTTGTTTTGAAATGTACTTATTGAAATCAACTTAACTTACCCCACATTATGGATATGGCTTTCTCGAGGGAGGATTTAGTATACTACTAGAAATGTACTTTAGTATACTACTAGAAATGTACTTGTATTGACTGGATGCTTCACACTACTTTCATCTTACCTCACATCTTACCTCACATTACAAGGGCAGTTCTGTAGACTAAGCTATCTAGGTTGTACAATATATGTACTGTATACTTCCAGTAATTGGGCCAGTGTCTGTCTTCACATAGCCGCCCTCTGTCTCTCGCCACAACACTCTCTTTTAGCAGCCAGGGTCATTTTTCATCCCTCTTTCATCTCTGACCTCACCTCAGGTTGTTTTCGCTCCCTACTTCACTCCTCAACTTCCCTCTGCGCTCTAAGGGCCACACCGGCAGCGGCAGCATTTGCAGCTGCACATTTTTACGGTGGAGATTGAGATTTATCCCCTGCCAACAGCCATCGCTGAGAGGAAGATGTCATTTTTTGCCAACCTCACGTGGGGATGTAGTGAGGATATGTCACCCAACAGGCTGTGGAACGAGTGGAGAGGTTGATCAGTCAAATGTTCCTAAAGTTTTATTAGTGTATTGTGTTACTCTGAGGTCATGTTCAAAGGCCCCTTGGACCTGGGGGGAATGTAGAAACAAAGGAACTGTTGAACCATCAGATAACCCTCCCTGTGTGAAGGAGCTTCTTCTTTTGGCTTCCCCCTAGCTAGCGCTGTGATGTCATAGGTGGTTACTAACAGGGGTACTAAACATAATACAGAGCATCAAATGATGTCAGAAGTGAAAGTTAATATGGGCATATCTCACATCTCAAATAGCTCAATTGAAAGGCTGGTAATTCAACCAAATCCACGTGTGGGAAAACTTGCATTGCAACAATACATGTTACAGAGCCAAGAAAATACCCAAAAATGATGTAATCATGACAAGATCATATGAAACTCCCCTTTCCGCAGTGCAAGATTAGCAAGGTGTGAATTTGATGGACGCTGCCTCCCTTGCAACTCCATACAGCACAGTACATCCCCAACCAACCAGGATCATTATACGGTTCTCCTGTCAGCAGTAAACATCCCGTGACACAATATGAAATAGTAGACTCCACAGCTATGAATAGCAATAAAAGTAGGAATGCCGAACCTAGTGATAAACCATGGTGCGAAATACTTAAAATGAGCACTAAAATGTTTGTTTTAAAGCCCCATATGATGGAACTGGTTCCCCTCACTACTCAGATACAGCAGAACATGCACTGAGTTTACAAAACATTAAGAACACCTGATTTTTTCCATTACATAGACTGACCAGGTGAATCCAAGTGAAAGCTATGATCCCTTATTGATGCTACTTCTTAAATCCACTTCAATCAGTGTAGATGAAGGGGAGGAGACAGGTTAAAGAAGGATTTTTAAGCCTTGAGACAATTGAGACATGGATTGTATGTGTACAATTCAGAGGGTGAATGGGCAAGAATGTATGTGTGTGTGTGTGTGTGGAAGGGTCACAGTTGCTTTCCCTGATGTTTCAGTCAGGCCAAAGAACAATACTGAAGTATAACTCAATGTGTAACTTTAGAAGCATTGGACGTGGGGAAGGGTTTGTGTTTGGTTCACATAGTGGTAAACTTAGCTACCCATTAGAGACCATGTTCCTCATTATGATTCTGGTTAACAAATGGAGTCCAATCGGCTACTGTTGAGGATTAAGGATTGGAAGGGCCAGTACATAAGGATTGAAAGGGCCAGTACATAAGGATTGAAAGGGCCAGTACATAATGAATTGAAGGGCCAGTACATAGGGAATGGAAGTGAAGGGCCAGTACATAATGAATTGAAGGGCCAGTACATAAGTATTGGAAGGGAAGGGCCAGTACATAAGGAATTGAAGGGAAGTGCCAGTACATAAGGATTGGAAGGGCCAGTACATAAGGATTGGAAGGGCCAGTATATAAGGATTGGAAGGGTCAGTACATACGGATTGGAAGGGCCAGTACATAAGGAATGGAAGGGAAGGTTCAGTACATAATGAATGGATTGGAAGGGCCAGTACATAAGGATTGGAAGGGCCAGTACATAAGTAATGGAAGGGAAGGGCCAGTACATAAGGAATGGAAGGGAAGGGCCCGTACATAAGGATTGGAAGGGCCAGTACATAAAGATTGGAAGGGCCAGTACATACGGATTGGAAGGGAAGGGCCAGTACATTATTGTACATTACATTACTATTATTTACCCAGGAGTATCATCTATAGTGTCCACTATTATTTACCCAAGAGTATCATCTATAGTGTCCACTATTATTTACCCAGGAGTATCATCTATAGTGTCCACTATTATTTACCCAAGAGTATCATCTATTGTGTCCACTATTATTTACCCAGGAGTATCATCTATAGTGTCCACTATTATTTACCCAAAACCAATGTCTATAGTGTCCACTATTATTTACCCAAAAGCACTGTCTATAGTGTCCACTATTATTTACCCAAAAGCAATGTCTATAGTGTCCACAATTATTTACCCAAAAGCACTGTCTATAGTGTCCACTATTATTTACCCAAAAGCACTGTCTATAGTGTCCACAATTATTTACCCAAAAGCACTGTCTATAGTGTCCACTATTATTTACCCAAAAGCACTGTCTATAGTGTTCACTATTATTTACCCAAGAGTACCGTCTTTATATTGTCCACTATTATTTACCCAAGAGTATCATCTATAGTGTCCACTATTATTTCTGCTCATATCTGTTAATTGCATTCTGACTACGACTGACTCCAGCATTGGCACAACTTTTCACTGTACTGTGTTTGCTAGTGAATTTTCATCAGTATTTTGGAATTGTCCCGGGGTATTTGACAGAAAAAAGGCTGTTAACGCAGCCATTTACAACAGCACAGCATTGTCCTGTCTAGACAGGGTTTAAAGTTGATACATAGTTCAAACCTTTCATCAAAGAACTAGACTATTTACACATCGCACACAAAGTTACACTCTGGTTTTTCAAAACTTGGTGAATCGGTGAAGTTCCTTAATCGATTGTTTTCGTTCCGTCTTTTGACATAACACCGTGCACACTGACACTGGGGACGAGCCCAGACTGGCGTTTCAAGGGGTATTTATGCAACTTAAAGACACCGCCCTTCAATTTTTATGATTGTACTCTACACATGTGAAACAGACAGACAGCCTTCACTCTGAATTTTCGGTGGGGGGTTTGAATGCACTTCTGTCAGGACAGCATGGGAGTGAGGGAGTTTTTTGTTTTCATTATGTTTATCCCCATCTTGAGTGCAGATGTTGTGGCTTTATATTGCTACTCAGGGAGAGTTGTGCCAGTAGTTTGCAGCAGCAGCAACAGCGGGGCCTGTGTTGGGCCGCGGCCCAGACCGGGTTTCGGGTTCTGGTCTGAACACCCTGGTGTCGGGGCCAGTGGGTAACCTGATCCAGGCGTGGGCTGGGCTGTGACCTCTGCTCACTCCCACCCTGCAGCCCCAACCAGCCCAGGTGCCACTTACTGGGGTGGCTGCTCACAGAGTTCAGGTACTGCTGTATTCCAAGTCATTTATATCAATGTGGGATATACAGCATATCGACATGGAAATCCAATCAATCCATTTAGAACCAGCAAACAGCCACCAGTGGCATTAATACTGCATTCCTGGTCAAGAACATTTTTCAACCCCTAGCAATCCTTTGGGAAAGCATGTAATGTTATGGCCGATGTTAAGGGTCAGGTGTGAGACAGCTGTGTGTGTGTGTGTGTGTGTGTGTGTGTGTGTGTGTGTGTGTGTGTGTGTGTGTGTGTGTGTGTGTGTGTGTGTGTGTGTGTGTGTGTGTGTGTGTGTGTGTGTGTGTGTGTGTGTGTGTGTGTGTGTGTGTGTGTGTGTGTGTGTGTGTGTGTGTGTGTGTGTGTGTGTGTGTGTGTGTGGGTGTGTGTGTGTGTGTGTGTGTGTGTGTGTGTGCGCGTATGCGTGTTTGTACATTCCTACACATGTGCGTGTGTGTAAACGAGGTAGACCTGACATCACACTGTGCTGGGAGTGTAGTAGAGAAGGTTGATACTCACAGTTGAAGTTGGGTTCTAGGTTGTCTCCTGCTAGCAGACTGTTGACGGTGACCTGGTAGATGATGTGCAGAAGCAGGAAGGCTACACTGGTGAAGCACAGGGACTTGAGCAGGCGTCCTGTGTGGCCTGAAAGAGAGAGAAACATGATCATATAAGGTTTTTCAGATACCGAGGTCATTCAAGTGTATACTTCAGACTCACTGAATAGCTAACAAAAGTTAAATAGTAGTAGTGATGACTAGGCTACTTCCAGTGGTGGAAAAAGTACTCAACTGTCCTGCTTGAGTAAAAGTAAAGATACCGTAATAGAAAATTACTCAAGTAAAATTTAAAGTCACCCAGAAAAATACTAAATGTTATTGCTAAAATATACTTAAGTGTCAAAAGTAAAAGTATAAGCATAAATCATTTCACATTCCCTATATTAAGTAAACCAAACGGCACAATTTTTTTCCTTTTTTAAATTTACGAATAGCCAGGCACACTCCAACACTCAGTCATAATTTATAAACAAAGCATTTGTGTTTCGTGAGTCCACCATATCAGAGGCAGTAGGCAGATGTTCTCTTGATAAGTGCGTGAATTGGTCCATTTTCTTTATTTTCTTTAGTTATGTAGTGGAATAAAATGTAAAAGTTGTCAAAAACATAAATAGTAATGTGAAGTACAAAAATGGACTTAAGTAGTACTTTAAAGTATTTTTACATAAGTACTTTACACCATTGGCTACTTCTTGGTTGTATTCTGGTTTTACTGGTGTTCAAAGGTTACTAGAGTATGAGACAAATTTCAACTTCACAAGGACGTCAACTAACAATATTATTGCAACATAAACTTCAGAACTAATCTCCTATCATTAGTTAGGCCGTACTTTAAACTCAAATTGATTCAACCAAATCCTATTCCATATATCACAGACCTGTAAACACTCGCAACCAACTATTAGCGGCCCAACGATCCACCAACTGTAGGGTAAATGTTAGAATCTAGTCATTAACCGAGTGGAGACCCCACAGCCCTGTTATAGGGTTGATGGTAATCATCTTATCCTGTCTGGTCCCATCCTAACAGGCCAGGCCTGCAGTAATCCAACTCCATTACTCGTAATACAGTACTGTATTACAGGCGTCTCCACTGCCAAGGGCCAGTAATATCCCAGCGATATTTTTGGCAGCCCAGTGGCCGTCCGTCATGTGTGGACCAACCTAAACACACGGTGAGCTCAATGCCGGCAAAGCAAAAGTTAAATGGGATGCATAAAACAGAGCTCAACACCTAGAAATGATTGGTCGGCTGTCTGGTTTGCCAGTTGATTTTTTAAATTTAACCCAGTAAGTTGACTGAGAACACATTCTCATTTACAGCAACAACCTGGGGAATAGTTACAGGGGAGAGGAGGATTAGGTAGCCAGGGACAAGTAGGTAGCCATGGTGGTATGACAGCCAGATTGGGAATTTAGCCAGGACACTAGGGTTAACACCCCTACAATAAGTGCCATGGGATCTTTAGTGACCACAGAGAGTCAGGACACCCATTTAACATCATATCTGAAAGACAGCACATTATACAGGGCAATGTTCCCAATCACCCCCATGGGATAGATTTTTTTTTTTTTTTTTTTAGATCACAGGAAAGAATACCTCCTACTGGCCCTCAAACATCACTTCCAGCAGCATCTGGTCTCCCATCCAGGGATTGACCAGGAGCAACCCTGCTTAGCAAACCAGCAGTTGGATACAGAGCGGTATGCTGCTGATTTGACAGGCTGCTTCGAGATGTTGATAGGAGTGATTATGGGAGGATGCAGAGGTCTAGATGTGTTGTAGGCAAAAGCATCATAAAGCAAGGGGGAAGTGCCCAAAGAAGAAGTTTCTGAATAGAAATGATTCAGCCTGTTCAGTCGATTAGTACAACACAGCATCTAACCAGGAAGCAGAAGAGCCCACTCAGTTCACGGTGGATCCAAACAAGATGTTGGCAGGATTTCATCAAAACAAACAAGTACATGTAATATTCCTTACTATGGAAACATAACTCCAAGGAAGATATCAAATAAAGCTGACAAATTGGCCCCTTGTATTTAGCTCAAACCTTATCAAAGACAGGCAGTGACACTAGCTCAAAGTGTGAGAGAGAGCTGAGAGTGCCTTAGCTGAGTGTCAGCCACTAACTGTGCAGCTGTCAGACCCTTGACACAGAGCAAGAACACACTCCAGTAAACTCCCAAAGTGCCACTCCCATCTTTCTATTACACTAATAGAAAAAAGGGTTCCAAAAGGGTTCTTTGGCTGTCCCCATAGGAGAACCCTTTTTGGTTCCAAGTAGAACCCTTTTTGGTTCCATCCAAAACATGGTGTGGGGGCTGTGCTTTGGCAAAGTGGGTGGGGTTATATCCTTCCTGTTTGGCCCTGTCTGGGGGTGTCCTCGGATGGGGCCACAGTGTCTCCTGACCCCTCCTGTCTCAGCCTCCAGTATTTATGCTGCAGTAGTTTATGTGTCGGGGGGGCTAGGGTCAGTTTGTTATATCTGGAGTACTTCTCCTGTCCTATTCAGTGTCCTGTGTGAATTTAAGTGTGCTTTCTCTAATTCTCTCTTTCTCTCTTTCTTTCTCTCTCTCGGAGGACCTGAGCCCTAGGACCATGCCCCAGGACTACCTGACATGATGACTCCTTGCTGTCCCCAGTCCACCTGGCCGTGCTGCTGCTCCAGTTTCAACTGTTCTGCCTTATTATTATTCGACCATGCTGGTCATTTATGAACATTTGAACATCTTGGCCATGTTCTGTTATAATCTCCACCCGGCACAGCCAGAAGAGGACTGGCCACCCCACATAGCCTGGTTCCACTCTAGGTTTCTTCCTAGGTTTTGGCGTTTCTAGGGAGTTTTTCCTAGCCACCATGCTTCTACACCTGCATTGCTTGCTGTTTGGGGTTTTAGGCTGGGTTTCTGTACAGCACTTTGAGATATCAGCTGATGTACGAAGGGCTATATAAATAAATTCGATTTGATTTGATTTGATCCATGTCTTCATCACTGGAAAAGGTGAATGGTTGAGATTGATATCAGTTAAAAGCTTACAAACAGGGTTGTCAAACTATTATATCATAAAAAATAAAATAAAATCACTTTTTACAAATGTTTTAATTGTTAACCCTTATACATCAATTATCTAAAAAACTCAGATTTGGCATATGTTGTAGCTTAAACCCTATTTTTGTGTTTTTTGTGTTGTGCACGCCATTGGTTGTGCTCGCCATCGGTTGAGGCACAACACCCTCTTCAATACAGGGTGGTTGTTGTGTTTTAGCTGTTAAATCTACTAATGGTAGATAAATACCAAATGGTAGCACATCTGAGAATGTTGACTTTAATGGGAAAACTGTTGTTTTAAATTACACTGTCGATCTTCCATTGGAAACCTATTGAAATCATAGAAATATAGATATTAGAATAGACATGACCATTTAAGTTGACATTCAACGGTGGGTGGACCTGCGGCCATCTTTGTGGTAGTAATTAGAAGTAAAAATGTCAATTCAATTTACATTTCAATTGTGTACCAGCTAAATTGCAGTGGTCTGAAGGGATAGGTCCATTCTATGAATTATATTTCTATGATTGAAATGACACCCAGCCTGTATTTAGGAGCATGTTCTGTCACAACCGATGGTGGGCACAACACAAAAACCCACTGTTTGTAAGCTTTAAAATGATATCAAACTCAACCATTTTATATTTTCCAGTGATGAAGATATGGATGTTTCACGGTATGGTGGGGTATGCAAAATGGGTCAACTTTGAGCACATTTATCTCCTGCGTGTTTCGGAATTCAGGTCTAAAAAGTTACTTTCTGACCACTTCTTCCATGGCAAAAATAATTTTGTTTTAATTCGAAAGGGATGATGTCCCAAAAGTGATGGAATTCAAATGAATTTACCCTGCTCACATATGGCGGTGACATTTTACAATTTTACAATCAAACTAAGAGCCAAACTTCAGTTGTACATTTATTGTCGTCAAACAATGGATTGAACTTCCTTTAAAACGCTGGGGCTATGATTAAAGTCAAATGTAAAATCTGTGGTGTATTAACATTGCATTTGCCACAATGGCACGTCAACAAAGGGATTTTCAGTGAATGGTCTCGAGCATCCAGTTGTAGTTGGTGTCTCGGTCTGTTTTAGATTAGACGTATGAGATGTATTACTCCAAACCAACATGGCTGCAGGGTAACTTTCACACTGCACTGTTTTCACTGTTGCCAAAGGCTATCCCCATCCATTGTGGTTCTCTACCATTACACACATTTCATAAGGCTCCACACATCAAACAGCGGACACGCTACATCATAAACACCTACTGGTTGTAATCTTTCAAACCGTCTGTCGAGATGGAGGAACATTTTCCGAAGAGCATTGTGTGTACAATGAGATACTGTTGTAGAAATATGTCAATGAGCCTGTTCATGTACCATACGTATATATAATTGCATTGTTTTTCTTTTCAGCCAATTATGTCTTAGAAATTATTTTTATCCCTTATATCTATGAGAACTAATAACTTTTTATACCATTAACCCAATGAGTCCCACCGTAACACTGATGCATGTTGAACTTCTAACCACTTTTAAACATAGTGTGTTTGAGCTACAGACTTTTGGGTTGTATCATTGGATTCGTACACTGATTGTACAAAACATTAAGAACACCTGCTCTTTCCATGACAGACTGACCAGGTGAAGCTATGATCCCTTATTGATGTCACTTGTTAAATCCACTTCAATCAGTTTAGATGAAGGGGAGGAGACAAGTTAATGATAGATTTTTAAGAATTGAGACAAATGAGATGTAGATTGTGTATGTATTCAGGCTCTTAAATATTGAGTCTTGCCCATTCAGAGGGTGAATCGGCAAGACTAAATCTTTAAGAGCCTGAATGGGGCATGGTAGTAGGTGCCAGGCGCACCGGTTTGTGTCAAGAACTGCAAAGCTGCTGGGTTTTTCATGCTCAACAGTTTCCCATGTGTATCAAGAATGGCCCACCACCCAAAGGACATCCAGCCAACTTGACACAACTGTGGGAAGTATTGGAGTCAACATGGTCTAGCATCCCTGTAGGGTCCATGCCCTGACGAATTGAGACTGTTCTGAGGGCAAAGGGGGGTGCAACTCAATATTAGGAAAGTGTTCCTAATGTTTGGTATACTAAGTGTACATTTCTTCTGCATCCGTAGATACCGACCATTAGTCTATGTGATTAACGGGAGCTAGAATGGTGTTTGTGAGACAATGGCGGATCCCGAAGGGGCCCAGGGCCCGGGGCCGGGACATTTTACAAAAACATCTGTCGAGTCTGAATGGTTTGAGCTACAAACTATCACACGCTATCTATGAAAAGCTGAGACTCCCACGAACATGCACATGTTGCTCTATGTTCACAAGCTACACAGGAGTTGTCAGAAGGTAAGGGGTTCTTCTGTATAGAAGATCACAGGAAATCCCAGGATGTAGTCTATAATACTGTAATAAGCTCACATAGTTGCTGACACAAACTCCAAACTCCACACAGTTGTTACTGACTAGTTGGATATTAATTTCCCAGTGAGCAAACAATTTATGTACTAACAGCACTTCTATAAATTCATTTTGATCAGGTTTTCACTTTGGCGGACCTTATTTTTTTTATTGACATTTGTCAATAAAACTCATGAATGCAACTGTTTATGTCAAATTGTTTTATTCTCAATAACACCACTGAGAATATCCCAATTGACTGTAGAAAGGCGATACTTACACAGGAAGCTGGACCAGATGTGTTCATTTAGAACCAGCAAATAGTCACCAGTGCCATTAATACTGTATTCCTGGTCAAGAAAATGTTTCAACACTTAGCAGTCCTTTGGGAAAGCATGTATTATTATGGCCAATATTAAGGGTCAGGTGTGGGACAGCTGTGTGTGTGTGTGTGTGTGTGTGTGTGTGTGTGTGTGTGTGTGTGTGTGTGTGTGTGTGTGTGTGTGTGTGTGTGTGTGTGTGTGTGTGTGTGTGTGTGTGTGTGCGTGTGTGTGTGTGTGTGTGTGTGTGTGTGTGTGTGTGTGCATGTGTGTGTGTAAGCTTTAGGGCAGGGGTGGGCAACTCCAGTTCTTGAGGGCCTGAGTGGTGTCACACTTTTTCTCCATCTCTAGTAAACACAGCTGAATAATCAAATTGCATTCTGAACTGAAGATCATGATAAGGTGATTATTGGAGTCAGGTGTGTTAACTGGGGCAAAACTGTGACACCAATCAGGCTCTTGCAGATTGGAATTGCCCACGCCTGATTTAGGGCATAAGAACAAAAGAGGTTGTGTAGGCATACTCGAACATCAGCAAAACAAATTGTGCAATTTAGCCCCCCCCCCTCCTCCTTTTCACTTCTCTTCCATTCACCACCGTGTTTAAATTAAGGTTGAGATTAATGGAATGCAACAGTGTGAAGGTATGTATGTGAATCTCTGGATGCCAGTGCAAGAGGACTGGCAAGCGTACGGTTGCTAAATGTATGATTGCTAAATACTGCACAATTTAAACGCTTGCCTTCCTATCCCCCCTTCACCAAAACATGTGTAAATATTGGACTATAAATTGTGCCGTCTTGTATTATACTTACAGATGTAAGACCTTAATATGAACTTATTGCCTGCAGCAGGAAAAAACTCCGGTAGCAAAATTTTTGTAGGGGTTGATACATTTTTCATTAGGGCAAATCAAGTCTGAAATTTCAAAGTAGAAATACAAACTTTAGAAGCCTTTTTAAAACTCAAATACACCACAAGTTTGCTTTTCCTGCCGTGCAGCAACAAAAGAGGGATCAAGTAAAAATCCTACATCTACGTAAAAATGTATTCTATTCTACTGAGCCATTTACTTTGTTCGTATCCTTATCTTGTATTATTTCTTATTGTTGTTGCGTTGTCGAGAAGGAACCTGCAAGTAAGCATGTCGTTGGATGGTGTGTTTACAATGTGTAACCCATCCATACAACTAATAAAACTTTAAACTTGGTGTGTGTTCGGCGTGAGCCCCACATGTTTCTTGGCGAGGCACAGGCTGCCAAGCCATGGGAGTGAGCTGCTTTGCTCGTTTTAAAGGCCCGCTAGGTAGATGCTCGAGTTGCAACTTGGTTCCCGTCGTGCCCGTCATAACTTCTAATGGTTTTGCCTGACTCCGCTGCTCCTTGCCAATCCTGTTGCCTGACTTGGCTGCTCCTTGCCAATCCTGTTGCCTGACTCCGCTGCTCCTTGCCAATCCTGTTGCCTGACTTGGCTGCTCCTTGCCAATGTTGCCTGACTCCGCTGCTCATTGCCAATCCTGTTGCCTGACTCCGCTGCTCCTTGCCAATCCTGTTGCCTGACTCCGCTGCTCCTTGCCAATCCTGTTGCCTGACTTGGCTGCTCCTTGCCAATCCTGTTGCCTGACTCCGCTGCTCCTTGCCAATCCTGTTGCCTGACTTGGCTGCTCCTTGCCAATCCTGTTGCCTGACTCCGCTGCTCATTGCCAATCCTGTTGCCTGACTCCGCTGCTCCTTGCCAATCCTGTTGCCTGACTCCGCTGCTCCTTGCCAATCCTGTTGCCTGACTCCGCTGCTCCTTGCCAATCCTGTTACCTGACTCCGCTGCTCCTTGCCAATCCTGTTGCCTGACTCCGCTGCTCCTTGCCAATCCTGTTGCCTGACTCCGCTGCTCCTTGCCAATCCTGTTGCCTGACTCAGCTGCTCCTTGCCAATCCTGTTGCCTGACTCCGCTGCTCCTTGCCAATCCTGTTGCCTGACTCCGCTGCTCTTTGCCAATCCTGTTGCCTGACTCAGCTGCTCCTTGCCAATCCTGTTGCCTGACTCAGCTGCTCCTTGCCAATCCTGTTGCCTGACTCAGCTGCTCCTTGCCAATCCTGTTGCCTGACTCCGCTGCTCCTTGCCAATCCTGTTGCCTGACTCAGCTGCTCCTTGCCAATCCTGTTGCCTGACTCAGCTGCTCCTTGCCAATCCTGTTGCCTGACTCAGCTGCTCCTTGCCAATCCTGTTGCCTGACTCAGCTGCTCCTTGCCAATCCTGTTGCCTGACTCAGCTGCTCCTTGCCAATCCTGTTGCCTGACTCCGCTGCTCTTTGCCAATCCTGTTGCCTGACTCAGCTGCTCCTTGCCAATCCTGTTGCCTGACTCCGCTGCTCCTTGCCAATCCTGTTGCCTGACTCCGCTGCTCCTTGCCAATCCTGTTGCCTGACTCCGCTGCTCCTGCCAATCCTGTTGCCTGACTCAGCTGCTCCTTGCCAATCCTGTTGCCTGACTCCGCTGCTCCTTGCCAATCCTGTTGCCTGACTCCGCTGCTCCTTGCCAATCCTGTTGCCTGACTCAGCTGCTCCTTGCCAATCCTGTTGCCTGACTCCGCTGCTCCTTGCCAATCCTGTTGCCTGACTCCGCTGCTCCTTGCCAATCCTGTTGCCTGACTCAGCTGCTCCTTGCTAATCCTGTTGCCTGACTCCGCTGCTCCTTGCCAATCCTGTTGCCTGACTCCGCTGCTCCTTGCCAATCCTGTTGCCTGACTCAGCTGCTCCTTGCTAATCCTGTTGCCTGACTCCGCTGCTCCTTGCCAATCCTGTTGCCTGACTCCGCTGCTCCTTGCCAATCCTGTTGCCTGACTCCGCTGCTCCTTGCCAATCCTGTTGCCTGAAAGTAGAGCTCTTTATTGGCAATCACAAATCACTGATAGGGAGTAAATCACATTATTACAAATGGACTCTGATTCCTATGGTTGTGAATCTATGAACCTTTATTGTTGTTCTTATTAGGGAGAGAAAATCTGATTTGTGAACCCATACTGTCAGAGCAAGAGAAGGATGAAGGGAAACAGAGTAGGTACACGTTGTAGTTAAGTCCATTGAAATAGCTGTCCTTCAGATTAAAAAGTGGATTGGCATTGATTTGTTTTGTCATGGAAGCCAACTAGTGGACTACTCGTTTAGATGAGCTCAAATGACAGACAAAACAGAAATTTGACTAGATCTATTGCCAGAGCCTAAGCATAACTGATGTAAGAGCCCTATTCAACCAAACCAAGTTACTGGCTCTGATTAAATATGGCCCAAAGTTTCAAGGATTATTTGTTGACAAAAAATGACTCAATCTAATGTGACTCAAAATTACACAAAATGTAAGTTGTTGACATTTAGTTGTTGAAAACATATTCCTGACTTTAAAACATTGTAATTCTACTAGCTGAATCAGGACATTGTTAATAAATACTGTCCAATATACCCCAGCAAACTGACCACATGTTTATCCCTTTACTTTGCCAAGGCTAAATTGAGCTATGTGTTAATACTATGTTACCTAGCTACCCGCTCAATGTAGTCTGTTTCATCTGGTGTAATCTAGCGGAAAGCACTTACCCTTTAAATACGGCCTAGCAAAAAAATCAAAATTGTGCTATCGTGCCACATTTACCTTCACATGCCACATCCCCTTTAAAGCTGCCCTTGGAATGAATGCAGGTTTAAACCAGCCTGGAGAGAATTCCTTGAGTGCAAGCCCCAAGACATATTAGACTGTGGCGTGAAAAAAATGCATATTAGGGTTAGTTGTGTGTTTAGGTGATAGTGTAGTTGTTATACTGCTATAGACTGCTGGGGAAAGAAGTGCATGAGAAGTAGTGCTGTGTATGATAACTAGATGGGTCTTTAGACTCAAATTCCCTCTGAAATAAAACTGATCTTGTAAAGAGCAAAGTTTTTTTTTAAAGTAAACAAACAAATAAAGAATCATGTTTTATGGCGGCCATCTTGAAAGTAAATAAAAACAAAGTACACCAAGGGTGGTTGTGTAAAAATAAAGATTTCTGTCTCGACTGTAGTCAAAGCTTACTGGGGTAGTGAGGAAGTTTGGGACATCGTCATTAATTGAACTCCAATTTGATCTATTAACATGTTCTTGTAAAAACATGGCCAACATGCTCTCCCTCAACAAAGGTAGGTAATTAGACGTAAAATCCCTCGTTGCACAGATTTTCTGGGAGAATGTGGAGCGCCATGACTACATTTGAAGGATCAATGTGTTTTTTGGAACAGACACCCTGGCTTGACTAATTCTATTCATTAAAACAGTAGTCTTAGTCATAATACAGAATTACAATATTAGTAGTATTGATGCTATTGTGTTACTTTTTATAATTTTATAATTTTATAAAATTGTATTTTTTACTTTAGTTTATTTGGTAAATATTTTGTTAAAGCATTTCACTGTAAGGTCTACACTCGTTGTATTCGGCGCATGTGACAAATACAGTTTGATTTGATAAAGATACATATCAATATATTACACACAAAATAAATAGCAAAAAAAAACAGGAAATTTTGAGTTTTTGATTAGTTTGGCAGCAAATGTATGCTAAGAGTTTAAAAGACTCAGGATCTGCTACAGTAAATGCTACAGCTAACAACACAGCTACAGATGTTTAATGCATCAAGGAAACAAACTGTCAACCAGTCTCTAATTAGGCCTTATGATGTTTCTCAGACTCTATGATATGCCCCAGAACACACCACTGGGACTCTCCAATGCACATTGTGGAAGCTCTGTCTGCGCCTGTGTGTGTGTGTGTGTGTGTGGAGAGAGGCAGAGACATCACCTCAGGGGCTCCCAAAGAATAAGCCCAAGCCAGAATACAGTATTGGTCTTGGAATGCAACCTCAACAGAAAGAGCTAGTTGACTGACCAGCAGACAATGATGCAGACACTTGCATTCTTCAACCTCCCTAAACATTTTGCACTATTATTATTAAATTCAGTGCTGAACAAGCATCCGATCCAATTTCTATTCAAAACAATCGCTTCAGAGGTTTAAATTTGACGAAGAATAAACATAAGTTCAAATTCAAACCACATAAAAAAATACCCAATACCACAATGAATCAAAGCCTCACTGTTGGTTTGCCTTAACAGAGGACCCCAGAGGGCCACGGTTGACGTCTTGCATTGAGGCAGGATTCAAAGGGACATGGAGGGCGGAAGAGGGATGGCAGGCAGGGAGGCAGGCAACTCGTTGTGCGGACGGTGCAGGTGACTCATCGGCTTCCTGAGGAAAAGAGACGAAGGGGTTTGGATGAAGGAGTTTAGGGAGGCGTGGGCCTGGGGTCCCCTGGTGACGACCTCTCCATTGAGCTCTGTTTCCTCAGGAAGCCCTCTTGTCTCCTCTGTTTGTATTACCTTCCTGCTGGATGGCTCGAGGTAGTGGAGATCGCTGCTATTGTGGTGCTGTACTGTATTACAGAGATTGAGACAGAGACAGAGATTTCCCCCCGATTGAGGGAGAAACTAGAATTTGTGGTAGTAGAGTCATTGGGGCAAAAGGTTTTTGTGTCAATTGGCGGTGTCTGGGTTGTCTACATCAATGGTTTGCTTAGTTGATAAAATGCATCAGGTCATCACACACCGACTGACTATGCAGAATTCTCAAAACAGTTATACCACCTATTTGATGACTGAAAAACGCATAAGAGTGTGTTAGCACAGTACATGCCACATCACAGTCAGACAAAGTGAGGAGTGGCTATGAAATGACGCCTAACTTTGAGGATAAATTACCATCTTTATAATTAACGGACGACATCTGGTTCAGGTTGATGCGAATGCCAACCCTGTTACACCGCCTGAACCAGGTATGAATCAGCCCAATTGAACTAAGAGACCAGGACGAAGCAAAGCAAGCAGCATTTGATAAACTGTCAAAGTGAGCAAACCATGAGGAGACCTGGAGTTGTATTGGCTGTAGTAAATCACGCCTTCTGCACCTCTAAGCCCTGGTGGTGTGGTGATGGGGTATATACATGGGCTGGAGCCACTTGTTAACAGCTCACACAGGACTGAATCAAAACTTGAGCAATGTGTGTGTTTTAGTACAAATCTCCAATTGACATAAATGAATGACTGGCACAAAAGTTGGACTTACTGTTTGTGCATGCACGCATGTCAAGATGGGATTTGTCGGCCTGACAATTGAACCTGCTATAGTGATGTTTACTGCTTTTCTCACAGTTTTGATTTAACTGTGGGAATAAGATCTACTGCGTGAATGCTGGAATGCGGGTATGATTGGATCGAGCCCTCTTGAAACTTACTCAACATTATCTAACTAGTTAGCTGCTTGGCCACTAAGCTTTGCCTCAACAGGTGTCGCGGAGGATGACGTACAGACTGTCACTTGAGCTTTATTAGAAAAGCTGTGTAAAATCAGAGAACATTTCGGATTGGTAAAGGACTTGAGGGAAAGAGCTAATTGATAGAGATGCATGTCCATGTTTTCCATGGAGTGGTGATGGGACTGAAGCCTAAAGCTGGAGCGATGGAGGGAAACAGCTGGAGGAGGAGAAGAAAATTGAGGGGAAAAATGTCTCAATCTCTCCACTGCTCTGCAGCCAGCTGCTAAAGGACAAGAGAAGTCTGTACTTTTGAACCCTGACCTCCATCACCTCCGGGGGTCCCTCTCTATTGTTCATCACCGCCAGATGATCTTTTTCTTGCACAGTTTTTTTTGTCTCGGTCCAATTGGCTGCCTCAGCTGCTTCATCCTTGTAAAAGCCAGGGAACCACACAACCGTACCGTCATTCAAATGGTCATTCAATTTCCTTGGAGATTAAGTGGAATGAGCGCCATGTCTTCACTTCACTAGATGTCATAAATGGTCTCCATGTTTTGTGGTGAGTAAATATAGAGTAAGAATCTGTCTTTGTGCCGTACCGGCATCATATTATTGAGTCAAGATTTTGAGGCTGAGATTTCCCCCCCACTGCCACCAATTATTTGGGGGGACTACTTTAGAGGCAAGAGAAACTCCTTAAACAAGAGAGACATGACTGACAAGCACGTGTTGCATGTTCTTACATGTAGGGAATTATGTATTTACAGTACGTGTGTTATGGACAAGGAAAGGAATCCAACAGCACAGTCTATCACAGTGCCATCCGTTTTGCCACCAAAGCCCCATATACCCACCACCACTGCGACCTGTACACTCTCTTTGGCTGGTCCTCGCTTCATACTCGCCGCCAAACCCACTGGCTCCAGGTCATCTATAAGTCTCTGCTGGGTAAAGCCCCACCTTATCTCAGCTCACGGGTCACCATAGCAGCACCCACCCATAACACGCGCTCCAGCAGATATATCTCACTGGTCACCCCCAAAGTCAATTCTTCCATTGGCCGCCTTTCCTTTCAGTTCTCTGCTGCCAATGACTGGAACGAACTGCAAAAATCACTGAAGCTAGAGATTCATATCTCCCTCACCAGCTATCAGAGCAGCTCACAGATCACTGCACCTGTACATAGACCATCTGTAAATAGCCCATCCATCTACCTCTTCCCCCATACTGTATTTATTTAATTATTTATTTATTTATCTTGCTCCTTTGCACTCCAGTATCTCTATTTGCACATCTATTTGCACATTCATCTTCTGCACATCTACCATTCCAGTGTTTAACTGCTATATTGTAATTGTAATTATATTGTAATTACTTCGCCACTATGGCCTTACCTCCCTTACCTTCGCCATTTATTGCCTTACCTCCCTTACCCTACCTCATTTGCACACACTGTATATAGACTTTTTCTACTGTATTATTGACTGTGTGTTTGTTTATTCCATGTAATCTCTGTGTTGTTGTATGTGTCGAACTGCTTTGCTTTATCTTGGCCAGGTCGCAGTTGTAAATGAGAACTTGTTCTCAACTAGCCTACCTGGTTAAATAAAGGTTAAATAAAAATGAATTTGAAAAAACATGGAGCCTGTCACCTTGGGTGTGAGGTGTAGGCCTAACTCATCCCTCAACTGGACACATCGACTGTCATTCTACCCTGAGAATAAGTGCAGAATCCAAGATTGAGAAATAAGCAAAGGCCTGTCTTGTATTTTTGTGCACAAGTAAATCCTTTAAATTACTACTACTGGCACTAAAGTAGGATTTAGATAGCTTTAGTTACAAGCACATACAGTATCAAGTATGGATTTGGTCCATTAAGATATAGGTGTCATGTACCTTATGGGTTCAGCACTCAATCAAATAAACTTTTTGTTAGCTTAGTCAATTCTTAATAATTATGAATAAGCTGTTATCATTCCTTTTTTGTGTGTGTTTAATGGCAAATACTATATATCTTACATACAGTCAGGGGTCAAATATGACTGTGCTTCCAGACTGCTTTGTCAAGTTAAAGCAAACAGGCTGACAAATATATGAGGTCAGCCAAGTCTTCCACATTAGCATTAAGATTTGAGTCATTTAGCAGATGCTCTTATCCAGAGCGCCTGACAGGCTGCCTCCCCATTATAACATTGTAATGCCTGAACATGCAAGGCGTAGAGTCAAGAAGCAGGACATTACCTCCTCCAGCTCATTCACTTTAACTGGGATGAATCCTAATCACATACTGCATCAAGGCCCTGTATTCAGCCGACCTGAAACACCAACCTGATCAATTCATTGACTTCATACCAGCAGACGTTTGTTGCGTTTGATTTTGCTTGGCTTGTCTGGCATGCCGTGGGACTACTCCATTGGTCGTGCTGTGCCAGGCAAGCCACACCAAGGGCATCTGAAGTTCTAATTGATGATGACCTATGAAGCTTTCAGTTGCTGTTGGTTTAAAGTGGGAGTCGTGTGACGACAAATACTACAGTATCGCAACAGATATAACACACACGCGGTCGAATTCTGTCCAGACCTACAGAATACCAGGTGGAGTGACTAAAAGAAAGGGTATTTCTCACCAGATAACAGCTGGGTTATTCAACACTGAAATAAGTCTGACCAATGGAGGGGGGGGGACAGGATAGGGTGTTTATACAATTCACATTTTTAGTCATTAAGCAGACGTTCTTATCCAGATCCACTGACAGTAGTGAGTGTATACATTTCAACTTCTTTTTTTTTTTGGTGGACTTTATTTAGTCTTCTCCATACTGGTCCCCCGTGGGAATCTAATCCACAAGCCTGGCGCTGCCAGTGCCATGCTCTACCAACTGAGCTACACAGAGGGAATATAAGCTGGCACAACACTGCCAATATCTCACTATATACACCTCCTGGGAACAACCTTAGATTTAGGGTGTAGTGTTGCAATGCCTTCTTCAGCACTGATAACGAGTAGAGGCACTGATAGTAGACAGAGGATTGGGCTTGTGTATGGGATTTTAGGATGAGCTTTCGCAGGCTAATGAGTGAGTGAGAGTGAGTGAATGACCAAGTTTACATGCACACAGTATTCTGGATAATAGCTTATATCCAGTTTAAGGTCTTATTCGGGACAAGCTGTTTACATGCACCTTTAATATCCCGCTCACGACGAGGATCACTGTATCCATGACGAGGATCACTGTATCCATGACGAGGATCACTGTATCCATGACGAGGATCACTGTATCCATGAATAAACAGAATATTCCTCATTTAAGTTCATATTGGTTAAATGGAATAGTAACTGAAATGTGGACACTGACTGTAGGTCTATAACCTCTCATATAAGCTAAAATAATGTTAATTCCTGCAGAATTATGCATTCCATGCAGTAAAATGATACAACAAATGTTAATTGTCTCAGGAACAGGAGTGGAAATATGATTTCTTTCTTTCAGCATCTCTTGAGAAAATGTGAATGTGTGTGTAATGTGTTATCTTTGACACTGTCATGCAAGCAAACAGTATTTCAACCACCTAAAATATGCACCAAAGACAAACTTAAGTCTTATCAGAAAACAGGTTTCATCATTTTTCTCAGCTTTTCATTTCCTTAAAACTGGTCAAACTGATGACATTTGGACATTCTGCACAGACGTTTTCCACTGTTTTGAAGTTATTGCGTTTTCTCCCAAGTCCCTAAACGAAACAGACAACTTTACCAGTGTTAACTATTACTAATGCATTCATTCTATTAATGTAGGACATTATTCTGGTGAGCACTACTTTATTTAGTCTTCTGGGGCAACAAGTTATGACAGAAGAGAAGCTGCACGTATCTAACTATAGTTGACAAACAAATGGTCTACAAAATGTCGGAACTTATAAGCAGTAAGCTGTCTAAATGAGGGGTGAAAGTAGCCAGTAGTCTATACAGCCCAGTGTGGAGTAACAGCAAAATAAATCATTATGGAATTATTATGGTGGATCAACCTGCGCAGTTAGCCTACTTCTTGAAGTTATTTAGTTGACAATCAGATGAAAACATCATCACACAACACCCATGATATGCGAAACTGAGCCTGCGCAGACCGCGAAAAACAACGTTAAACGGGATGTTTACATGCCACAGTATCCCGTCTAAGATCAGCATATCCCAGGCATCTTAACCGGGTTTATCATAACCGGGATACAAGCTTTTTCGGGTTATTGTAAACAGGATATGATGTTTATATGCGTCAACTCAAAAACAGAATACTTGAGTATCCCGAATAACAACGGGATATTGGTGTGCATGTAAACGTGGTCAGTGTTGAACTTGTGGCCTGCTGACACTCAAGGGGGAGAGTGTCTGAGCAGACAGGCAGAGGCTGCATTCTTTCATCTCACTCTATTTTTCTTGTCTTCCTTCCCTTCCTCCTCCCTCTCTTCTCCTGAGTGGTTCTATCACCGCCTATGACATGTTCACTAAATATGCCATTGTTCCTACAACAGTTAATTTTTTTCTTTCTTTCTTGTTTTTTCCTAACATTTTTGGGGGTCGATGGATAAGAGCTGTCTTATATTGGACTGCAGGCTTACAGTGTACAATAAAATTCCATGTTCAAACTGAGACGGTAAAGATGGAAGTGTCCATAAAGGACAACGGCACTGCGGGTTCACCCCCCAAAAATGTGTGCTGTATTTTAAGGACATATGTGTTTTTGCTTCAATGTCCAATGACAGTGTTCGAAAGACTAACAGTGTGTGTGTGTGTGTGTGTGTGTGTGTGTGTGTGTGTGTGTGTGTGTGTGTGTGTCATAGCCCCGTGTTACAATGACGACCCACTGCCCTATCATTTCCCATCCCCGTCTCCTCCTCTGACACAAAGATGGTCAAACAGTCAGAGATCATTCTGTCACCGAGTGCTGTAAATCCTAGGTGTAGGCCGAGGCCATCCATAAACCCTGATCATTTAAGCATTTAACCGTCCACTCTTTAAAGTGGCTTGGTTGCTTTAGGAATTACCAGGTAGCCCTTTCCTGCAGTCAAATGGCCTATTGGAACAGTTTATTAGTCATTTAGTCCATTTCTTACCTCGCATTGTTGTTTTGGTGGGTTCTGGGAACAATGGGATGAGTAGGAGGTAGATGAGGTAGATGAAGGACAGGGCATTGTACCGGAACAGACACGCTGCAACACAATAAGGCAAGTCAGATCACAAACCATCTATGACATAACAGCATGGATAAATCCCCCTTAAGAAGTTAGCACCCTTAATTAGAAGGAACCAAAATAAAACAGAGTAGCAGCACTGACGTTTAAAATGAAAGGGCGAAGAAGTTCTGTGGCTCACTAACAGTTATGATGCAGAGTGGTGTGAACGATGTCAATGGGAATGGAGGAGAGGGAAGGGATAGCTCTATAAACCTCAGCGCTTTTTGGATAGACGACCGCGCTGCACCCGAAATTCCAACAGTGTTTGACAACAGGCGTTTTGCCCTGGAGCAAACATGGCAGATCTCTGTCGGAGTGCCGAATTGGAGCCCGAACGACATTACTACCACTGCCCAGGCCAAAAACATCCAGATTGGAGCAAACATGGCAGATCTCTGTCGGAGTGCCGAATTGGAGCCCGAGCGACATTACTACCGCTGCCCAGGCCAAAAACATCCAGATTGGAGCAAACATGGCAGATCTCTGTCGGAGTGCCGAATTGGAGCCCGAGCGACATTACTACCGCTGCCCAGGCCAAAAACATCCAGATTGGAGCAAACATGGCAGATCTCTGTCGGAGTGCCGAATTGGAGCCCGAGCGACATTACTACCGCTGCCCAGGCCAAAAACATCCAGATTGGAGCAAACATGGCAGATCTCTGTCGGAGTGCCGACCCGATTACTACCGCTGCCCAGGCCAAAAACATCCAGATTGGAGCAAACATGGCAGATCTCTGTCGGAGTGCCGAATTGGAGCCTGAACGACATTACTACCGCTGCCCAGGCCAAAAACATCCAGATTGGAGCAAACATGGCAGATCTCTGTCGGAGTGCCGAATTGGAGCCCGAACGACATTACTACCGCTGCCCAGGCCAAAAACATCCAGATTGGAGCAAACATGGCAGATCTCTGTCGGAGTGCCGAATTGGAGCCCGAGCGACATTACTACCGCTGCCCAGGCCAAAAACATCCAGATTGGAGCAAACATGGCAGATCTCTGTCGGAGTGCCGAATGGAGCCCGAGCGACATTACTACCGCTGCCCAGGCCAAAAACATCCAGATTGGAGCAAACATGGCAGATCTCTGTCGGAGTGCCGAATTGGAGCCCGAGCGACATTACTACCGCTGCCCAGGCCAAAAACATCCAGATTGGAGCAAACATGGCAGATCTCTGTCGGAGTGCCGAATTGGAGCCCGAGCGACATTACTACCGCTGCCCAGGCCAAAAACATCCAGATTGGAGCAAACATGGCAGATCTCTGTCGGAGTGCCGAATTGGAGCCCGAACGACATTACTACCGCTGCCCAGGCCAAAAACATCCAGATTGGAGCAAACATGGCAGATCTCTGTCGGAGTGCCGAATTGGAGCCCGAACGACATTACTACCGCTGCCCAGGCCAAAAACATCCAGATTGGAGCAAACATGGCAGATCTCTGTCGGAGTGCCGAATTGGAGCCCGAACGACATTACTACCGCTGCCCAGGCCAAAAACATCCAGATTGGAGCAAACATGGCAGATCTCTGTCGGAGTGCCGAATTGGAGCCCGAACGACATTACTACCGCTGCCCAGGCCAAAAACATCCAGATTGGAGCAAACATGGCAGATCTCTGTCGGAGTGCCGAATTGGAGCCCGAGCGACATTACTACCGCTGCCCAGGCCAAAAACATCCAGATTGGAGCAAACATGGCAGATCTCTGTCGGAGTGCCGAATTGGAGCCCGAGCGACATTACTACCGCTGCCCAGGCCAAAAACATCCAGATTGGAGCAAACATGGCAGATCTCTGTCGGAGTGCCGAATTGGAGCCCGAGCGACATTACTACCGCTGCCCAGGCCAAAAACATCCAGATTGGAGCAAACATGGCAGATCTCTGTCGGAGTGCCGAATTGGAGCCTGAACGACATTACTACCGCTGCCCAGGCCAAAAACATCCAGATTGGAGCAAACATGGCAGATCTCTGTCGGAGTGCTGAATTGGAGCCCGAACGACATTACTACCGCTGCCCAGGCCAAAAACATCCAGATTGGAGCAAACATGGCAGATCTCTGTCGGAGTGCCGAATTGGAGCCCGAACGACATTACTACCGCTGCCCAGGCCAAAAACATCCAGATTGGAGCAAACATGGCAGATCTCTGTCGGAGTGCCGAATTGGAGCCCGAGCGACATTACTACCGCTGCCCAGGCCAAAAACATCCAGATTGGAGCAAACATGGCAGATCTCTGTCGGAGTGCCGAATTGGAGCCCGAGCGACATTACTACCGCTGCCCAGGCCAAAAACATCCAGATTGGAGCAAACATGGCAGATCTCTGTCGGAGTGCCGAATTGGAGCCCGAGCGACATTACTACAGCTGCCCAGGCCAAAAACATCCAGATTGGAGCAAACATGGCAGATCTCTGTCGGAGTGCCGAATTGGAGCCCGAACGACATTACTACCGCTGCCCAGGCCAAAAACATCCAGATTGGAGCAAACATGGCAGATCTCTGTCGGAGTGCCGAATTGGAGCCCGAACGACATTACTACCGCTGCCCAGGCCAAAAACATCCAGATTGCATTAAGATAAACCGTGGCTGATGACATTTCAGTCAAGCATCCAGCATGTCAGCCTGAGTACCAGTCCATCCATTACCTAGGAAAACATACATGAAGCTCAATCTGCAGCCGGCGCAATGTTTATGAAAAATGTGACTTATGGTACTTGTGTTCAACAGGCCTGTGAGTCAGCGCACTCACATGGTATTATTCAGCCGAAATTAAGTACGTTGGCAGAACATTTCTTCAGGCTTTCAAACAAAGTGGTCCACTCCCATGAACAATCAGTCGTTGTCTAAGGAGTTCTATGAATTGTAAGTAAGCATTTCACTGTAAGGTCTACAATTTGATTTGATGTTGAATTATTGCATGCAACAGAGGTTGGTGGCCTGGCCTGCTTAAAGGTAAAATAAAGACCCCATCGCTCACTCACCAACCCAGAAGTTAAGCATAGATTTAAAATGTTAATTCTATGTCTATGCACACAACAATAGACACACTCAGTGCTGTTTTTTCCCTTTTTTTAAGTGGTCAGATTTGTCTGTTCTAAAGTATGATATTCATTTCCACACATCTCTGTTCTGCTTCATCTTGTTCTCATCATTAACAAAGAACGTGTCTTGCTTAACCTGTCTAAAATGGAACGATCCCTATTGTTTTAACTCAATCCAGTAGGACCCATCATCTTAAAGGTGCACTATGCAGAAATGCACCGCCACTGGCATCCCGAGTGGCGCAGTGGTCAAGGCACTGCATTGTATTGCTTGAGGTGCAACTAAAGACCCGGGTTCAATCTCAGGCTGTGTCACAGCCTGCTGTGACCAGGAAATCCAAGAGGGTACGCACAATTGGCCCAGTGTCTTCCGGGTTAGGGGAGGGTTTGGCCAGTCTGGGATTTCCTTGACCCGTCACGATCCAGCAACTCCATGTGGCAGGCCGGGTGCCTATAAGATGACTTCGGGTGCCTAAAATGCTGACTTCGGGCACCAGCTGGACTGGCTGGCTTCTGGGTTAAGCGAGCAGTGCAGCTTGGCAGGGTTGTGTTTTGGAGGACGCATGGCTCTCGACCTTTGCCTCTCCTGAGTCTGTAGTGGAGTTGCAGTGATGGGACAAGACTGTAACTACCAATTGGATATAACAAAAAAGGGGTAAAAAAAAAGTTTTAATCATACCACCATTTCCTGGGTTCCAAAATTGTAATACTTTGTGACAAAACAAACAAGTAGTGTAGAGAGTCATTGTACCATCCATCTCTGTTAAATAGGCCTACATTCCACACATTTTTGCACCTGAACCTCTGACCTCTGAACTGCCGCTGCTCCACACCAACTGATGATGTGGCAAGTGACACTTTGCTTTTTGAAAATACCTAATCCTATACACTTCACTGCTGACATGCACAACATTTTGGGACTATATCAACAGAGAGACTATATCAAAGATTGTTTTTGAGTTCTACACAGCAATTCAACCCTTACCATAACCCTAGCCCAAACCCTTAACCCTTACCCTAACCCTTAACCCTTACCCAAACCCTTATTCTAAACCTAACCTTAACAGTAATCTAACAGCAAACAGCTACTTATCAACCGATAGTATGGCCATCTGTCAATCATTTATGTGGAACTATAAAAATAAAGTGTGACACAAATACTGTATATACTGATTGCAGGATATATAGAGGGAAATACATATTACAGAATCAATGGAGGTAAATGCACATTACAGTATATGTGGAGGGAAATTCAGTGAGAGTAGAGGGATATCCCAGTTTATACTACGTGGCACTCCGGAGTGAATTAAATATCATACTGTAACATATAGTAACTACACATACTACACACTGAGTGTTAAAAACACCTTCCTAATATTGAGTTGCCCCCCCCTTTTTTTACCCTCAGAACAGCCTCAATTTGTCGAGGCATGGACTCTACAAGGTGTTGAAAGCGTTCCACAGGGATGCTGGCCCATGTTGACTCCAATGCTTCCCACAGTTGGCTGGATGTCCTTTGGGTGGTGGACCATTCTTGACACACATGGGAAACTGTTAAGCATGAAAAACCCAGCAGCTTTGCAGGTCTTGCCCCAAACCGGTGTGCCTGGCACCTACTACCATACCCCATTCAAAGGCATTTAAATCTTTAGTCTTGCCGATTCACCCTCTGATTGGCAAACATATACAATCTCTCCATGTCTCAATTGTGTCAAGGCTTAAAAATCATTCTTTAACCTGTCTCCTCCCCTTCATCTACACTGATTGAAATGGATTTAACAAGTGGCATCAATAAAGGATCATAGCTTTCACCTGGATTCACCTTGTCAGTCTATGTCATGGAAAGAGCAGGTTGTCCTTAATGTTTTATACACTCAGTGTACATTTATAATGGTACACTAAATACAGGAAATATATACCACATTTGCATCCTTTTCCCATGTAACATGGGGACAATCAAAAGTGTTATGACGCTTCCATTAAAACCCACTGGGCACAGACGTCAATTCAACGTCTATTCCACGTTGCTTCAATGCGTTTTCATTGAAATTACGTGGAAACAATGTTGATTCGACCAGTGTGTACCGAGTGGGACATGATCCTCATCGGCAGAAGACATGTGACTGAAAACATCCGCATTATTGTTCAAAAGAATAGGAAATGGAAATGGAGGGAGAGTAGGTGGGGGACTGTTTTCATCGGAACGGAGAAGATGATCCCTCCTGTCAAATCCAAACAATGGCCCTAATCCACAGCTGTGTCCCTCCCTCCCTCCCTCCCTCCCTCCCTCCCTCCCTCCCCCTCCCTCCCTCCCTCCCTCCCTCCCTCCCTCCCTCCCTCCCTCCCTCCCTCCCTCCCTCCCTCCCTCCCTCCCTCCCTCCTTCCTTCCTTCCCTCTCTCCCTCCCTCCCTCCCTCCCTCCTAATGAACTGTAAGGCACAGACCAGTCACCCGTGATACAGGTCAGTATTTTGACGTCTATCCATGTCAGCAGACCTCGGGAGATGACATAGAAACCGGCCACAGGGGGCAACAGTGAGCGCTGTTACCTTAAGGTAACGTAGGTTTCGGTTTTGCTAGGGCGTTGTGGATGGGGATGGCGGATTTGAATCCAGCGATAGAAAGCTGTTATTGATTTTATGTTTCAAGCCTATCCCAAACCTTAGACCTTACCTCAACCAATCTGAGTTAATGCCTAAACTTAACCCTAACCATAACAATTTGGAGTTATCGCCTGAACTTAAACTTAAACACTTAAAAAAATGTGAAGTTCGGAACAACTTTGAAATTTGATGTTTGAGAAACATAGATGAACGTCTAATTCTGACGTGAGATAGCCAAGTACAAGTCAGCCGTAAAAAACCCACCAAATTACACAAAATGGGGCTTATCTGTTTGATCCGTGTCAATAGGGACCATTCATGGGCCGTCTGACCCACGGTCAATGCTTCCTGTTTCCCCGGCCACTGGGGTATTGGCAGGAATAGTGTCAGGACTGGCCCCATTCATTTCTCGAGCTTTTTCCAACCCTTACTAAAGAATAGTTCTAAGTAATGCAAAACAAACGCACACAAGAATAAAATAAATACACATTATATACACGGCCAGCATCAGTACCAGTCAATGGAAAGGATACTAGTGGCAGTTGTGGAATCAGGGTTACTGAGCAGCAATATAAATATAATAAAGTAGCAGCAGCAAATATGGTGATTGTGTGTGTGCATTTGGGGTTGTGTATGTGTGTGTGTTTGTGTATGAGGTCTGAGTGTGTGTGTGTGAGTGGGTGTATGTGGGAGGGTGCGGGAGTATCAGTGGATGGATGTATGAGTAGAGTCTGTGAATGTGTATATATTAAGTGGAGATAGATGTGTGAGTAGAGTCTGTGAATGTGTATATAGTCAGTACAGATAGTCAGTGGAGATGGATGTGTGGGTTGTCTGTGAATGTGTATATAGTAAGTACAGATAGTCAGTGGAGATGGATGTGTGGGTTGTCTGTGAATGTGTATATAGTGAGTAGAGATAGTCAGTGGAGATGGATGTGTGGGTAGTCTGTGAATGTGTATATATTCAGTGGAGATAGATGTGTGAGTAGAGTCTGTGTGAATGTGTATATAGTAAGTACAGATAGTCAGTGGAGATGGATGTGTGGGTTGTCTGTGAATGTGTATATAGTCAGTGCAGATAGTCAGTGGAAATGGATGTGTGGGTAGTCAGCTCTGCATTAGCTGTTCAACAGTCTTATAGCTTGGAGGTAGAAGCTGTCCATGGAGCCGGGTTGTTTTTTTGTGTGTGGTGGTGTCATGTCATTGATATCCCCTTGAAATACATTCCCGTGTTTTCCTGAGACTAATTGGGCATAGCTAATTGGCCAATAGAAGTGTGAAGGTTTAGTATCTATCGGTTCGGTCTCGTTCTCGGCCACATCCTGGCTTTTCCAAGGGTTTGGAAATGAAACACTAAATTGAAACGGGCACCTCACCCTCCTGTCCTTCTGTGACCTGCACCACCGACCACATAAAACCCTTTACTGTAGATCCTCGGCGTCAGAAGACACCCACTCCTGAGGTCCCAGCCTGCTTTGAGAGGGGTGTGTGTGTGTGCGTGCAATGCAGGCATACGTGCTTGTCTGTTTGGATCCCCAATTGATTACAAAACCATGACCACCACTTAAAGGCTTGGCCCTGTGCGTGGGCTGCAGGCGCACTTGTATAAAGCAATTACAATAACAAAGTTCATTCGTTAATATCAATTGATGCAAGGTTGTGTGTTTGCACAGAGCAGAACATCTCGAAGTGAGTTTTCAACAGTGATCTAACACTGGATGCTTTATGTACAGGATACTGATGGTTCTCGTTACTCTGATAGATTCATGTATTGTTATTAGGGCAGTTTGGTAGTATATAGTGCGTGCGTGTGTGTGTGTGTGTTTTGGTTCCTGATCTATGTGGGTGGTGAGCCTAGTATCTGGCAGTGTTATTGGGATTAGGCGTCCATTAACACTTCCCCCCAGCGGGTGACCTCCTATTGGCAGCCAACACACGGCTTGACTGGGGCAGCAGCTTCAAACAGCTGGGTCTTCAGGACCAGCCTGACTGTTTGGAGTAGGAGACGGGACTGGAGCCACTGCAAACACACAAAAACCCACGCGACCCCAAAATGTCCGCACCCATTTATTTTCCTTACTGAGCTGCAAACACGGTCTTCCAAACACTGCAAATGATTACCCTCAGAATATCTGCTGTGGGTTTAAGTGACCGTAATGATAAAAACATCAGGACTCGGGAGAGCGAGAGGGAGGCTATGTCTGTCTTTGCGGATGCAGAGCAGCACACTTCCATGCCCCATTGCTTCCTCGTCAAGCTCCATGTCATGTAGAGTTTGCACTTCATCACCTATGCTGTACACACCCCATTCATTATTACGCTAAGATTGCTCCACCAAGCTGGTGGCTTTTAGGATCAGAAATTTAGACCAGGTTTAATAGTTTCATCCCCTTGGGGATTTATAGACAAGACCGGGATTGAGTTATATCACGCCGTTTAAACTATAAAGAAATGAACAGCACGGAATGTTCTTTGGGGCTAAACTTCCTTTTCATTTTAGTAGAACGACTTGCAATTAGGGTTAAGTGCCTTGCTCAAGGGCACGTCGACAGATTTTTAACCTAGTTAGGTCAGGGATTTGAATGAGCGACCTTTCAGTTATTGGCTAAAACTCTTAACCACTAGGCTACCTTCCGCCCTTCTTTGGTCAAATCAAAACATCTCTATTCGGCAGTGAGAGAATGCTGGATGCCCGCTTGAATATCGTTCCAGAGACCTAATCGGTCCAAAGTAAATAGCATGTGGTGGAATGTGACTACAGGCATGCCTTATTGTGACCAAACATGTTAATCAGACTCTGTGTGTGCTTATTTATCACAAGCCGTTTGCTGTAGAGAACACATTATTTTCAAGTAATGAAAGGACTTAACTGACAGACATGGAGAAGGAGTTTGACTTTGCTTTGGTACAATAATTCTATCCTATGTTATAGAATACCAGATTCAGTGTGGGGATCTTCCTCGAGCGTTTAGCCCTCAACACGAAAGCAAAAGTACAGAGACAGTAAAGAGCTGTGAATTCTACATTTCAGCATCGTAAGAAAAACATGGCGTCGTCGACAATAATGAAGTTGAATGAGAGAGACAGCAGTGTGGGTTAACAGAAGACATTGGTAAAAATGAGTTGTGTCACAAAACAGTGTGTGGTTTGTCCCTAAATCAAACAAACTCAGCAATTGCTCAGCAATTTTACTTGCTAGCAGCCACAGGACACAGATATTGAATTTTAGCAAACATAACATGCTAATTAAGACAGTTTAATAATGCAACCCATAATTCCAGTTCATATTTCCGGTAAAAGCACATCAAAAGATCCAGTACTGCTCCACAAAGAATTTGCAAACAATAAATATTTTCACCCTTCCCTATCCCAACCTTCCCACTTCTGGCCAACTAAACGACTAGTGTTGCCAGGCTTATGCACCAAACATACTAGCAGATTAGATTTTTTTGTAATTCAATTCTTGTTCCAGCATCTATGTTAGGGTTAAAAAAAAAAAAAGATATCTATTTACAGAATCTTCTGCAAATCTTAAAAAGTTTGCAAATCATGAAGGATCATAGCAAACTTTACTTTGAAATCACACAAGACGGCCAATAAATGATGAGGTATAGCATCCTATAGGACTATGAAGTCGGTGTGGTCATCGTATTATCCCACAGACAAAGCGTGTCTTCTGTATGTGATCCTGTAACACTCACTGTAACACCTGTGAGCAAAGCAAATAGCAAGGGGCATAATCCCCCATCCAACCTCCAATCACTCCCATTAATTTCACCTCTGGCAGAAAATATGTGTATCGACCAATCACACATCTAATGGTCATCATACATATAAATACTGTACATACACTACATGACCAAAAGTATGTGGACACCTATTCGTCAAACATCTCATTCCAAAATCATGGGCATTGATATGGAGTTGGTCCCCCTTTGCTGCTAGAACAGCCTCCACTATTCTGTGAAGGCTTTCCACTAGATGTTGGAACATTGCTGTGGGGACTTGCTTCCATTCAGCCACAAGAGCATTAGTGAGGTCGGGCACTGATGTTGGGCGATTAGGCCTGGCCCGCAGTCGGCGTTCCAATTCATCCCAAAGGTGTTTTATGGGTTGAGGTCAGGGCTTTGTGCAGGCTATTCAAGTTCTTCCACATTTCTGCATGTACCTTGCTTTGTGCACAGGGGCAATGTCATGCTGAAACAGGAAAGGGCCTTCCCACAACTGCTGCCACAAAGTTGGAAGCACAGAATCCTCTAGAATGTCATTGTATGCTGTAGCGTTAAGATTTCCCTTCATTGGAACTGAGGGGCCTAGCCCAAACCATGAAAAACAGCCCTAGACCAGTATTCCTCCTCCACCAAACTTTACAGTTGGCACTCTGCATTGAGGCAGGTAGCATTTAGCCCTTAACAAGAAAGCATAAGGACAGAGACAGTAAAGAGCTGCCGATTCTGCATTTCAGCATCGTAAAAAAAACATGGCGTTGACGACAATAATAAAGTTGAATGAGAGAGACAGCAGTGTGGGTTAACCCCGATCCGTCCGTTGGACTGCCAGATGGTGAAGCGTGATTCTTCATTAAAGAGAACGCAGAGTTCAATGTGGGGAGCTTTACACCACTCTAGCCGACGCTTCGCATTGTGCATGGTGATCTTAGGCTTGTGTGTGGCTGCTCGACCATGGAAACCCATTTCACGAAGCTCCCGACAAACAGTTATTGTGCTGATATTGCTTCCAGAGGCCATTTGTAACTCGGTACTGAGTGTTGCAACTGAGGACAGACGAGCTTCACCACTCCGCGGTCTCGTTCTGTGAGCTTGTGTGGCCTACCACTTCACTGCTGAGACATTGTTGCTCCTAGACATTTCCACTTCACAATAACAGCATTTACAGTTAACCGGGGTAGCACTAGCAGGGCAGAAATTTGACGAACTGACTTGTTGGAAAATTGCCATCCTACTGCCAATTTTTGTCTATGGAGATTGCATGGCTGTGTGCTCAATTTTATACACCTATCAGCAATGGGTGTTCCTGAAATAGTTGAATCCACTAATTTGAAGTGGTTTTCCACATGTTTTGTATATATAGTGTATGTTACTGACAGATAAGTCTCTCTCAATTACATTACTGTAAGACTTTACTGTCACGCCTTTCATTTGGTATGACCTTGAACACTGGAAACATATTTATGCTCAAAGGAAGATTAAAAAACATTTGATAGATCTCTCCTGTCGTTCAATCAATTACAAGAGAGATTTGAATTATCCAAGGCCGGTTTCTTGAACTTTTACTCAATCTTACTCAATCGCTGCAACCGAATCTGGATGAACCCAAGGCATCTAGCATGGAAAAAATACTGAAAGAAGCTGCTACGCCAAAGAAGTTGATATTAAGGGTTGATTGAAACTCTACCTGATGGCTCAGAACCTAAAAGGAACAAATGAGAAACCGATCTAAAGGAAGAAACTGAGGAGAACCATTGGTCACAGATAAGTGAAAATGTTCATACCGGCTCCTACAACCGAAGACATAAACTACTACAATTTAAGATAATTCATAGGACTTACTACACTCCTGCCAGAATGCATGTTATGGTGAAGATGCCAAAAGCACAAAGGAACCCTATTACATATGCTGTGGTCCTGTGATAAACTGACACCATTATGGGATAATGTATGCACTGTCATTTCATTGTGTTTCCACGATTATGTCTTCTGGGAAATGTAAATATTGGTGATCAATATCAGAGAATGTTTTGTAATATAGGTCTAACGGTTGCAAACAAATATATAGCCATCAATTGGAAAGCCTCATATCCACCCACAATAACAACCTGGAGAACTGAACTAACTAGCTACATCCCATTAGACTCTATATATTATAAATCAGACATTAACCAGACTTATTTGACAGAATTTGGAGACTGTATGTTGACCATCTTAGAGAATGTGCTGTGTAGTGGGTTGTTGTTGTTGTTGTTTCTGTTTGTGAATATCAGTTTGGCACGTACTCGCACACTGGAGAATAGAGCCTCTGGAACTTCCCTACTCTTTGCCCGATGAGTCACTAGAATTGAGGGGGATTGTGCACAAATTCAAATAATAATTTGTCCTGTTTAAACAAGGGCATTTCCATCTAAAAGGACCCATGAGCACCAACATGTGAAGTTCAAAGGAGCATATCAAATTGGATGTCAAATTGTATTTTATTTAAACTTGATTTAACTAGTCAAGTCAGTTAAGAACAAATTCTTATTTACAATGACGGCCTACTGGGGAACAGTGGGTTAACTGCCTTGTTCAGGGGCAGAATGGCCGATGTTAACCTTGTCAGCTCGGGGACTCGATCCAGCAACCTTTGGATTACTGGCTCAACACCAAATTAAGCTAAGAGTATATATTTTTGAGAAATGAAGGCATTGATACTGTATATTTTTCAACCATTTAACATCTTACAAATTAGGCTGATTTCTGGATAAACAGATGGAAAAGGGGTCTTAGGAAACATCTTCCAGAAAAAGTCTTAAAAGGTATCAGAAATACATCAAAACACAATCATGTTGATGTAAGGACCCCTGCCAACTAATATCAACACTTATATTTAGTTTTGTGGAAATAATTTACCTTCTCCAAGTTTAATAAATATGTCCTTTTCTACCTCATGAGGAGGGAGGATAATGAAAGTTCACACAAGTAACAAGTAATGGTAGACCTACCAATAAATTATAGTGATTTCACATATATCAATTTTATTTATGAATTATTAAGTAATTAACACTGGTAATCAGATGGTACTACTATTGTACATTATGATAGTCAGTTTAGATAACACATTAGTATTTATTTTTCATTCTTTTTTTTTATGTAAAAGGAATACCATTGTTTGCCAACTGAATGACCCCAAAAAATCTGTAACGGAATTACTACAGCTGAATTGGCTACAATGGGAAATCATAATCCACAGTTGGGCCACCTGCTACTGTCCTCCCTTCCACTGGCATACTGTTATGTGCAGCTGATAAGTGATTTCTTTCTCTTTCTGTCATCAGGTGGTCAAAGCAAGAGTGTTAAAACAGTCTGGACAACCCCTCCCAGTTAATGTAATCTCTCCTAGATCTTACTGACACCTACCCAGGAGCCCCCTCTCTTTCCATTTACTTTAACCAGCATCCTCACCTACAAAGCACCGACCGACACCGGACGTCAATCGACGTTGAAAAGTAGTTGAAATTTGGTCAGTTCACCCTGGCCTTGACTTGAACATCCACAGACGGACTGGACTAAATCTGAACCTGTCATAGACGCGTGTTTCACAAGTTTGGATAGGATAGTAGAATACAGTACATTAAAGGTCTTCACGGGTCTGACAGACATGAAATTCTGACTTTTGTCTCGGATCTGGGTCGGGTCTGATATCGTTGCCACGAGTCTCGGGTATTTGCAATTTCAATTGATTTACCGACTGGACCCAATTGGACCCATCCTCTGATAATTTTAAGTGTGTGAGTCGATGAGAACTGTGTGAGCTTGTTATCTGTGTCAGACAATTGCAACTCTATAAAATGTATAGCCTATGTCCAGCTGAAACTAGTTCCACATCAGGGGCGCCTGTTGCCGGGGAGAAAGAGAGCAAGTGAAAGGAGCATTGGCCTAGGCTACTGTTGGTTGTTAAGATAGAGGCCTTTTTCATTGGTGTAAATCAACAGTTAGAGGAGAAAGAGTATAGTGAAAAGAAGACTACAAGGAGAATGGACATCTGGTGGACAAAGATGAGAGGAAGTTGGCGAGGCCATATGGACTGTGCAACTTCAGGTTTGAACTTGTATTTATTTATTTTCGTATTTATTATCATTTGTTTTATCATTATTATTATTATTATTATTATCGTAGGCCTATTTAAGAATTTAAAACAGTTCTTTATATTTTTTAAAAGGGTTTTATTTCATATTTTTAATTTTGTGCTATTTAGCCCATTGCTGTCATTTGTTAGGTAAGTAGGGTCTACTCACCTTTGATGGTCATTTGGTCATCATTTTGAAGGTTTAAACCAGTTTTTTAAATAGGCTATGCAACAAGTGTTTTGTTTCATTCTGTTGAGCCATTTCCTTTGGCCAAATTAAGTTAATGTTGTGTTTAACTCAATATAATATAATTACCAGTAGGTCTAGGGCCACTTGCACTCAAACCATGAAAAGGAAAAACCAAAGGGGCGAGATGCAAAACGTAATTTACTGACCCAGTATATTAACCTGTTCGTATTTCCCCTATAAACAATGACTTGATTTACAGTAGGACTACTTTTGATATTACCCTTATAAAGTGAAGAAACTTCTGCGAAGGCCTATGAAGGCAGTGCGCACCAGCGATCCAACTGACAGTTCAACATGAGGTGAGGAAGAAGGTTTTAGGCCGACCAGGTGTTACTCTTTTAATCTAACAATATGATGCTTATCTTTATAAAAAATATTCTGATTGAAAATGTTCTAATAAGCCTCCTTCTGTGTAGCAGTAGTAGCCTATCTGACAAGTAGCATATGAAGGAAAGCATGTCGGTGTCAGGAACATGGCGCCAGAATATCTCCATCTTTCTCTCAGTTCCTCTAGGGCTAGACCTCAGCTTCTCTTCCTTTATGTTTATGTTTTAAATATGGATATCATACAGCGGATGACTAGGCCTATAAGCCTACAGTGCATTCGGAAAGTGTTCAGATTCCTTGAATTTTTCCACATTTTCTTAGGTTACGGCCTTATTCTAAAATTGTTAAAAAATTGGGGGTTTTGTTGCTCATCAATCTACACACAATACCCGTTAATGACAAAGCAAAAATAGTTTTAGCAAAACGTTTTTTTAATTTAAATATACATTTACATAAGTATTATAAGTATATACCTTTTACTCAGTACCTTGTTGAAGCACATTTGGCAGCGATTACAGCCTCAAGTCTTCTTGGGTATGACGCTACAAGCTTGGCACACCTGTATTTGGGGAGTTTATCCCCATCTTCTCTAGAGATCCTCTCAAGCTCTGTCAGGTTGGATGGGGAGCGTTGCTGCACAGCTATTTTCAGGTCTCTTCAGAGATGTTCGATCAGGTTCATGTCCGGGCTCTGGCTGGGCCACTCAAGGACATTAAGAGAGTTGTCCTGAAGCCAGTCCTGTGTTGCCTTGGCTGTGTGTAGATTGCTGAGGATTTTTATTTATTAAATATATTTTCGAATAAGGCTGTAACATAAAAGAATGTGGAAAAAGTCAAGGGGTCTGAATACTTTCTGAAGGCACTGGTATGTCCATACAATGTCCTGATGCATTTAGCGCTCAAATCTCCAACAGCTGAACCATGAGGTGGACAATCATTGTTTTAGGAAGTAATTGACTGTAAAGTTTTGAATATGCTACACATGGAAACACAACAAATATTTGTTTTGTAATTTGTTAAAGGCAATTTTTAAGGACACAACTGTTGAACATTTGGCCATTATCACTCGTTTATTGATAGCGCTGACTGCGCCCAGTCGAAGGTTTCTTTCTCTCTCTCTTTCTACTCTTGGACTGAACCGGTCTCTCGGATCTGAAATGGCACATGTCTGTTTGGGTCTGTTAATTCCACTGGCCTTTTCGGAATGGGTCTGACTGTCCTCTGGGCCATTCGGAACAGGTCTTGTTTAAAAAATATATATTTATTCATATCAGGTTGGGTGGGAAAGCCACAGATCCATTTCGATACAGTCCAACTTTTTGGATGCGTGAAGACCTCTACAGTACAGTGATTATAGCAGAGTAGAGTACAGTACAATACAGTAAAGAAAAGTATAAAGTATAGTACAGTAGAGTACAATATATTGTACTCTACTGTACTGCTGTACTTTACTTTACTGAACTCTAGTGTACTCTACTGCACTCTACCCTAATCTGCTGTGCTGTGCTGTGCTGTGCTGTGCTGTGCTGTGCTGTGCTGTGCTGTGCTGTGGTGTATTGTAATGCACTGTACTCTACTGTGCTCTGCTGTGCTGTGCTGTGGTGTATTGTAATGTACTGTACTCTACTGTGCTCTGCTGTGCTGTGCTGTGGTGTATTGTAATGTACTGTACTCTACTGTGCTCTGCTCTGCTGTGCTGTGCTGTGCTGTGCTGTGCTGTGCTGTGGTGTATTGTAATGCACTGTACTCTACTGTGCTCTGCTGTGCTGTGCTGTGGTGTATTGTAATGTACTGTACTCTACTGTGCTCTGCTGTGCTGTGCTGTGGTGTTTTGTAATGCACTGTACTCTACTGTGCTCTGCTGTGCTGTGGTGTATTGTAATGTACTGTACTCTACTGTGCTCTGCTGTGCTGTGCTGTGGTGTATTGTAATGTACTGTACTCTACTGTGCTCTGCTGTGCTGTGCTGTGCTGTGCTGTGCTGTGCTGTGCTGTGGTGTATTGTAATGCACTGTAATCTACTGTGCTGTGCTGTGCTGTGTGTATTGTAATGTACTGTACTCTACTGTGCTCTGCTGTGCTGTGCTGTGCTGTGGTGTATTGTAATGTACTGTACTCTACTGTGCTCTGCTGTGCTCTACTGTGCTGTGCTGTGGTGTATTGTAATGTACTGTACTCTACTGTGCTCTGCTGTGTTGTGCTGTGCTGTGCTGTGGTGTATTGTAATGCACTGTACTCTACTGTGCTCTGCTGTGCTGTGCTGTGCTGTGGTGTATTGTAATGTACTGTACTCTACTGTGCTGTGCTGTGCTGTGGTGTATTGTAATGCACTGTACTCTACTGTGCTGTGCTGTGCTGTGCTGCTCTGTGATGTCCAAACTTGTGAAACATGAAGAGAATGACATTCATATCCATAATTATGCATTTCTGTGTAGTACAGATCAGAGACCCATGATGTAATTATATAACCGTATTCCATTACCGGGTGTAAATCCACTTCACTTACTGTACTGTAGTTCAATCACCAAAATATATGTTTTTAAACTCAAGGTGACATGTCATAGCTGACAACCCATTCTTTCTGCAGACATCTTTGAATCTTAATTTGGAGGCAATATTTTTGGAAAACGTGGTCGCATAAAAACCTGAGGGAGATTTGAATGTTTTTCTGTTGCTCGGCACAGTTCTTCCACTTATAATCATTTTTTGTGCATAGAGTTGTATGGTTTGTTCACCTTTGAAATCAATGCTTTTTGTTTGGCCTACATTTTAAAGTGAAAAAACAACACCTAATTCCGTTTCCGTGGAATTGCCCACAAGACACCCACCAGGACACATCTTTGCTTGTCAAAATAAATAACCATACACGTACCCATTTCTTCTTTGGGGATATTATTTTGGTTTTGTTTGGTCAGTAAAGCCCAAGTCCTAGAAATCATGCAATACATTTGAGCTTTTTACAGCACCATAGGCACAATGCTCTCAAGTGGACACAGAAAGCAAATAAGTAATGTTGAAAGTCAAATGTATGTTTCATAACACATGATTGGCTATACAGAGAATATCTCTTGGGATACTAAAATTATATTTTGCTCCAGGAAATGTGTAATTCAGATTTTAAACTGCCTGGTTATGAGGGTCATCATGGGGTGAGGGATGGAGAGTCAAGGATCCCATATAAAGTACATGTGAAATACAAGGCATGTTATACTATCACATATCTTTAATATAAAGTTATGATCTTGAGTGATGGTCATTAATATAAAACTACTGATCTTATTTATCTTACTAATGACTTGAGAGATAAGGAATTTAGACTTTCACAGTAAATCATACATTGGTGTCAATCAACTATTAATAATCAGAACTGGCCTGAAGATTTATGAATAGTTGTCGTTTCAATATTGACGGTTCATTTCTGGCAGTATTGTTTATTCAGAGTGAGTGTTTTCTGTCCGGTGAGTTTTTGGCCGAGAGAAAATTCTCGAAGTCCCTGGCATAGTCCGTGTCTACACTGAATAACATTGATGTTGACATTAAAATAATACCAAGTGCCGATGAATATATATCCAAAACATATTAAAAAGACCCCAAAATGTTCCCAAATGTTTATATCAGAGCTAAACATTAATGTTAGGCGTAAATATGTCAGTTCATTGATGCTGGTGAAATTAATGGGAGGCGGAGAGGACAGAAACCTCCGGCGGGAACAGTGTGCGCAGACACCCAAGTTCGCCTCTCTCACCGGCCCCCTCCAAAATGGTTCCGTTTTCACAGGTAACTCAATCTGTTATTTAACTGGGCTCTGTTTACACTAGAACTGCCAAACTTAAAAATGTCTGAAGTTCAGGAATGAGACAGAACTAACTCTAGTGAGCCTTGTTGCTAAAAAAAAACAGACTAAAACTAGCTGCACTCTGCCTGCAATTCCCACTCCCCCACCCCACATCACTTTTACCATCACCCTGTCATGTCCACCTTTCCACCCTCAGGGATTTAACTCTTTAAGAAACAACTGACAGGTAATCGGATGATACTACCATTGTACATTATGGTAGTCAGTTTAGACAATTTTGTGCCAAACTGTGTCCATAAATTGAGAATCCTTGTATTCTTGCAGTGCAAAAATAATACTATTTTTGACTTGTCAGAAGCCCAGTATCCAGGATTGAGGGAACAGGGTCCTGAGTTTTAGTAACTAACTACAGTTTGATTCACGGTACTCTTAGTCTTAGCTCAATACCAACGCACCCATGGTGATTGTGGAAGAGTCTGGGAGATATTTCATGACCCCAAGACAAACTACTAGTAACTCCCAATCACTGCTGGTTGTGAAACAGCCTGGAGTCAAACCAGGGTCTGTAGTGACGCTTCTAGCACTGAGATGCAGTGCCTTAGACCTCGGTGTCCCTCGGGAGCCCAGATGCCTTGCAAGAACTACCATCTGTCTCCTAGTTGAGTGACTTCTATGACTAACCCTTTCTGGAAGCTATTTCAATAGCCAGTTAAACAGATATGAGTCATCATTGAGATGATGCGAGACCAGAATCAGAGAGACGGGAAGTTCATTACAGGGTTATTAATGGAAGAATCCATAGGCATTGTTGCATAAGGTTATTCTTGATGAGTACATCAAACCAGCCATCACTAACTCAGTAGGAAAAAAATGAAACACTAATACTGAAATCACTTTACCACAAAGACATCAGATACTTCGACAACAACAGGTTGTGCTTCCAGAATATTAAATTGTGTTAATTTCTGTAACAGGCAGAACTGTGGTAAAAGACAGAAAGCTTAAATACAAATGTTTGTTTTGTCTGCAAGTGGGAGCTTTGGGACCAAAGGCTTGGCACATCTTTCAGTGTGACCGTTGCTTCCACAGGTCTGTATTGTTAAGTGTTGGCGTCTGCTAGCTTGTCAATTTGCACATCGGTCCAACAAACAAACGAGCAATGCAGCTGCCAGTGTGAGCAGCGTTAGCCCCCTCACAGCCTGGCTCAATGGAGAGCCTACCTCGTGTGGCAAAGGTAAACCCTGAAACAATAATAACCTGTTGATTCTTTATTTAGACAAGGTATATGGGCCTAAGCCTAAACTAAGTACCCTCCAGCCAAAGTTACATTTCTGAGCTGTATAAATGATGTCCGCAATCAATCATGGGCCCTGTATCCAGGAGTCTTGGCTGTGTTAAATACAGTATAGTAAGAACGTGGGAGGTGTATTTCAGTAACCTCAATCACCTAAGTAATCGATGGGCTTATTCAGAAGGCTTTCTAATTATACTATCACTGTCAGATTAACAAACCTACTAAACTGGAAAGAATATTATTCTTACCCCATTATTTTACACACAATGTCAATCCTATAATTAACTTGAGATTGAATTGAAAGGTAAAACAAAAACACATCTTTAGCTCTTGAAACCAGACACTGTGAGGTGTGATATAGAACTGGCTTGTTTCTAGTAGTCTGCCTGTGATTGCTTAAGTGGATGGGTGGGAGGGGCTCTGGGTTCTGTGTGGTTGGGGGAGTTCGCACAAAAGGTCCATTCAGGTGGCTGAGTGTATTTCAGTGGCACTGCTGTCAGATTATAGACAGGAAACAGTTAAGATAAAACTGTATGAATAGTCTGACTATAAAGCCAAAGGGGGAAGAGAGAGAGAGTGAGAGAGTGTGAGAGAGAGAGTACTTTAACCATTTGTACATTGTTACAAAACTGTATATATATATTATGACATTTGTAATGTCTTTATTGTTTTGAAACTTCTGTATGTGTAATGTTTACTGTTAATTTTTATTGTTTATTTTACTTTTGTATATTATCTACCTCACTAGCTTTGGCAATGTTAACATATGTTTCCCATGCCAATGAAGCCCTTTGAATTGACAAATTGAATTGAATTGAGAGAGCGAGAGAGAGAGAGAGAGAGAGAGAGAGAGAGAGAGAGAGCGCTCCAGGGAACTACAGAGTGATAAATCCCCATCTTATTTTAACAATGGGCCAAAAGCTGTTTTCTCATATATTTCTCACTTAGGTATTTGATGTTTGCTTCTGCTGGGGATATCATGTACAATGCCTTCAGAAATTATTCATACCACTTGACTTATTCCATACTTGGAATAAGTCAAGTTAGAGCCTGAATTCAAAATGAATTTAAAAAAAAAAATTCTCACCCATCTACACACAATACCCCGTAATAACAAAGTGAAAATATGTTTTAGAAATGTTTGCAAATATATTGAAAATTAAATACAGATAGATCTCATTCACATAAGCATTCACAACCATGAGTCAATACATGTTAGAACCACCTTACAGTTTTGACTCTTTCTGGGTAAGTGTGTAAGACTTTTCCAACAGCTGGACTACACAATATTTTTTACCTATGCAAGTCAAATGACAGCCTACCAGGGAAGAGTGGGTTAACTGCCTTGTTCAGGGGCAGAACAACAGAATTTTACCTTATCAGCTGAGGGATTCGATCCAGCAACCTTCCGGTTACTGGCCCAATGCTCTACCCACTAGGCTACCTGCCGCCCCTATATTATCACATTATTATTTTCAAAATTCTTCATGCTCTGTCAAATTGGTTGTTAATCATTATCATGGATTATCAAGCAGATTTAAGTCACAACTGTAACTTGGCCACTCAGGAACCTTCACAGTCTTCACAGTCTTCACAGTCTTGGTAAGCAACTCCATTTTATATTTGGCCTTGTGTTTTAACTCCCCAGTCTGTAACAATTAAAAGCATAACTATAACATGATGCAGCTACCTCTATAATAAAAAATATGCAGAGAGGTACTCAGTAATGTGTTGTATTGATTTGCCCCAAACAATACAATATGTATTCAGGACAGAAAGTCAGTATTACTTTAGTGCCTTGTTGCAAACAGGATGCATGTTTTGGAATATTTTTATTCTGTCAATAATGTAAGTATTGTGGAGTAAACTACAATGTTGTTGATCCATCCTTCGTTTTGTCCTATCACAGCCATTACACTATGTAATTGTTTTAAAGTCACCATTGGCCTCATGTTGAAATCCCTGAGTGGTTTCCTTCCTCTCCGGCAACTGAGTTAGGAAGGACACCTGTATCTTTGTAGTTACTGGGTGTATTGATACACCATCCAAAGTGTAATTAATAACTTCACCATGCTCAAATGGATATTCAATGCATCTACCATTAGGTGCCCTTCTTTGCGAGGCATTGGAAAACCTCCCTGGTCTTTGTGGTTGAATCTGTGTTTGAAATTCAGTGCTCAACTGAGGGACCTTACAGATAATTATTGTATATGTGGGGTACAGAGATGAGGTAGTTATTCAAAAATCATGATAAACACTCCTGAACTTATTTAGACTTGCCATAACAAAATGGTTGAATACTTATTGACTAAAGACTGTTAATGTTTACTGTTCATTTGTATTGTTTATTTGACTTTTGTTTACTATCTACTTCACTTGCTTTGGAAATGTTAACATGTGTTGTCCATGCCAATAAAGCCCTTAAATTGAATTGAGAGAGAGAGAGAGAGAGATGTTTTACTGATAACAAAGCGGAGAGAAAGCAATATGTGTTTTTGGGGCAGCACACACTCAAATCCCAGCCTCATTTAAATGCTCATATTCTCAGACTAATCAAGGGGAGATGCTGGGTAACTCAGCACAAATGGCAGCCACCATGATAATTTAGCAGAGCCAATGAGGCTTCCAAAAGTTCCAGTAACAGTTGTTTTCAAGGGCAGAGAAGAGGCATGCGTGGCAAGACTCAGGGCTAAGGGACAGCTTAAAGTTATCTGGAAAGCCTTGCGGCACACCATGTACAAACACTGGTCCCTTCCTCTCCAGCCATGCACAGCTTCATTTATCCATTTAGCTCATTCACCGGCGCAGCTCTCTATAAACTTTATAGTCTCTGTATACATCCTGGGGACCCATGCAAAAAAAAAGTGTTTTTCCAAAGAGAAAACCGCATAAAAAGCTTTAATAAAAACGAAACAAAATTGGTTGATGGTCACCAGTGCGCTGTGAGGGGAACTTGAGGGGGCAGTAGCCTATGACTGGAACATGAAATAGCACTCAGGTATAATGTCTTCTTTTGTTTACACATTAGTCTCACTGGTTGAGATGTATAGTTAGAAACAGCTATCACTCTACTTGGTCTAAAAGCTCATGGATTCTTATGTCCTATCATTTGTTAAGAAGGCAAATACCGGCACTCTTATTTCAAGTGAGATAGATCAGATACAAACTATCCTTCAAGAAGCTGTTTCATCAGGTGATAGGAAGACCACCGTCTCAAATAAAACATCTATTCGTCACATGCTTTGCAAACAACAGGTGTGGACTAACAGGGAAATGCTTACGGGCACTTCCCAACAATGCAGAGAGAAAGAAAGTAGTGAAATAATAGAAAAGTAAAACACATAATAATAGCAATAATAATAATAGATACATAATGAGTAATGATAACATGGCAATATACAAGGGCTACCAGTACTAAGTCTATGTGCAGGGGTACGAGGTAATTGAGGTAGATATATACAGTACATACCATGCATTCGGGAAGTATTCAGACCCCTTGACATTTCCACATTTTGTAACGTTACAGCCTTATTCTAAAATTAATTAAATAGTTTTTTACCCCTCATCAATCTACACACAATACCCCATAATGACAAAGCAAAGACAGGTTTTTAGACATAAAAAACAAATATAACATTTACATAAGTATTCAGATCCTTTACTCAGTACTTTGTTGAAGCACCTTTGGCAGCGATAACAGAGTCTTCTTGGGTATGACGCTACAAGCTTGGCACACCTGTATTTGGGGAGTTTCTTCCATTCGTCTCTGCAGATCCTCTTAAGGAGAGACCAGCTATTTTCAGGTCTCTCCAGAGATGTTTGATCAGGTTCAAATCCAGGCTCTGGCTGGGCTACTCAAGATCATTCAGAGACTTGTCCCGAAGCCACTTTAGCACACATCTTTAGCTCTTATAACCAGACATTGTCAGGTGTGATATACAACTGGCTTGTTTCTTGTAGTCTGTCTGTGATTGCTTAAGTGTGTGTGTGTTGGGTGGGGGGGGTGCTCTGGGTTCTGTGTGGTTGGGGGAGTTCGCACAAAAGATCTATTCAGGTGGCTGAGTGTATTTCAGTGGCACTGCTGTCAGATTATAGACAGGAAACAGTTAGATAAAACTGTATGAATAGTCTGACTATAAAGCCAAACGAAAGGGAGATCGAGAGAGAGAGACAGAGACAGAGAGTGAGAGAGAGACAGAGAGTGAGAGATATCCAGGGAACTACAGAGTGATAAAACTCCATCTTATTTTAACAATGGGCCATAAACTGTTTTACTGATAATGGCATCAACTACTTTAGAGGCACTTTAACTTAGATTAAACTTCAACCAACTGACCAGAAATTGAATAATAATCACACATGTATACCCCCCCAAAAATTGAAGTATTTCTCTCTAGGTATTTGACACCAAGTCCAGACAAATGTTTGCTTCTGCTTGGACCATCATGTACAGTGCCTTCAGATATTATTAATACTCCTTGACTTATTGCACATTTTGTTGTGTTAGAGCCTGAATTCAAAATGGATTAAATAGATGTTTTTGTCACCCATCTACCCATCTACACACAATACCCCATAATGACAAAGCAAAAAAGGGTTTTATACATTTTTGCACAAAAACAATAACATTTAAATATCACATTTACATAAGTATTCAGACTCTTTAGTCAGTACTTTCTTGTGCATGACACTATAAGCTTGGCACACCTGTATTTGGGGAGTTTCTCCCATTCTTCTCTGCAGATCTTCTCAAGCTCTGACAGGTTGGATGGGGAGTATCGCTGCACAGCTATTTTCAGGTCTCTCCAGAGATGTTCAATCAGGTTCAAGTCCGGACTCTGGCTGGGCGACTCAAGAACATTCAGAGACTTGTCCCGAAGCCACTCCTGCATTGTCTTGGTTGTGTGCTTAGGGTCATTGTCCTGTTGGAAGGTGAACCAAGTCTGAGGTCTGAGCACTCTGGAGCATGTTTTCATAATGGATCTCTCTGTACTTTGCTCTGTTCATCTTTCCCTTGATCCTAGTCTCCCAGTAGTCTCCCAGTGCCTGCCGCTGAAAAACGTCCCCACAGCAAGATGCTGCTAACACTGTGCTTCACCGTATGGATGGTGCCAGGTTTCCTCCAGACGGGTAGCTTGGCCTTCAGGACAAAGAGTTCAATCTTGGTTTCAGCAGACCAGATAATCTTGTTTCTGATGATCTGAGAGTCCTTTAGGTCCTTTTGGCAAACTCCAAGCGGGCTGCCATGTGCCTTTTACTGAGGAGTGGCTTCCATCTGGCCACACTACCATAAAGGCCTAATTGGTGTAGTGCTGCAGAGATGGTTGTCCTTCTGGAAAGTTCTCCCATCTCCACAGAGGAACTCTGGAGCTCTGTTAGAGTGACCATCGGGTTCTTAGTCACCTCCCTGACCAAGGCCCTTGTCCCCCGATTTCTCAGTTTGGCTGGGCAGCCAGCTCTAGGGAGAGTCTTAGTGGTTCAAAACTTCTTCCATTTAAGAATGATGGAGGCCACTGTGTTCTTGGGGACCTTCAATCCTGCAGACATTTTTTGGTACCCTTCTCCAGATCTGTGCCTCGGCACAATCCTGTCTCAGAGCTCTACGGACAATTCCTTTGATTGGTTTTTGCTCTGACATGCACTGTCAACTGTGTGACCTTATATAGACAGGTGTGTGCCTTTCCAAATCATGTCCAATCAATTGAATTTACCACAGGTGGACTCCAATGAAGTTGTAGAAACATCTTAAGGATGGTCAATGGGAAACAGGATGCACCTGAGCTCAATTCGAGTCTCATAACAACGCGTCTGAATACTTATGTAAGTAAGGTATTTTTTTTATATATATATATTAGCAAACATTTCTAAAAACCTGTTTTCACTTTGTGATTATGTGGTATTCAGTGTAGATTAACGAGTTTAAAAAAATTGAATCCATTTTAGAATAAGACTGTAACGTAACAAAATGTGGAAAAAGTCAAGGGTCTGAATATTTCCCGAATGCACTGTATAACTAGGAATAAAGTGACAGGTAGTAAATAGTAGCAGCAGCGTATGTGATGAGTCAAAAAAGTTAGTGCAAAAAGGGTCAATGCAGATAGCTATTTAGTTAACTATTTAACTAACTATTTAGCAGTCTTATGCCTTGGGAGTAGAAGCTGTTCAGGGTGCTTTTGGTTCCAGAAATGGCGCATCTGTACTGCTTGCTGTGGTGTAGCAGAGACAACAATCTATGACTTGGTTGGCTGGAGTCTTTGACAGTTTTTAGGGCCTTCCTCTGACACTGCTTGGTATAGAGGTCCTGGATTGCAGGGAGCTTAGCTCAGTGATGTACTGGGTCATCCGCACTACACTCTGTATCGTTTTGCGGTCAGGTGGCAAGCAGTTGCCATACCAAGCGGTGATGCAGCCAGTCAAGATGCTCTCAATGGTGCATCTGTAGAACTTTTTGAGGGGGAAGAAGTGTTGTCGTGCCCTCTCCACAACTTTGTTGGTGTGTTTGGACCATGATAGATCCTTGGTGATGTGGACACAGAGGAACTTGAAGCTCTCGACCTGCTCCACTACAGCCCTGTTAATGTGGATGGGGCGGCCCTCAGTTTCCTGTAGTCCACGATCAGCTCCTTTGTCTTGCTGACGTTGAGGGAGAGGTTCTTGTCCTGACACCACACTGCCAGGTCTCTGACCTCCTCCCTATAGGCTGTATCATCATCGTCCGTGATCAGGCCTACCACCGTTGTGTCGTCTGCAAACGTAATGATGGTGTTGGAGTCGTGCGCGGCCATGCAAGTGTGGTTTAACAGGAAATACAGGAGGGGACTAGGTACGTACCTCTGAGGGGCCCCCGTGTATTGTTGCCTACCCTCACTCCCTGGGGACATCCCTGGATCCCTCCAGGATCCAGTTCTAGAGGAAAGTGTTCAGAGTCCCAGGGTCCTTAACTTAGTGATGAGCTTGGAGAGCACTACGGTGTTGAATACTGAGCTGTACTCAATTAACAGCATTCTCACATACTGTATGTGTTCCTTTTGTCAAAGTGGGAAAGGGCAGTGTGGAGTGCAATAGCGATTGTGTCATCTGTGGATCTGTCTCACCCTCCCTCTCTCTCTCTGTTTCTCTCTCCCTCTTCCTCAAACTGGTCTTTGAAAAACACCTTTCAAAATTTGTCATCCAATGTAATCATACTCTACATGAACAGAATTGACCAAATCTGGCTTAGGGCTTCCTTCCAAAATGCCAGAAATGACCCTAATGGTGCCACTTTAAAATAAATCTACATTTTCACCATCTGATAGGGTTAAGTGCCTTGCTCAAGGGCACATCTACAGATTTTTCACCAAGGCATCACTTGAATTTGAACCAGCAACCTTCCGAATACTGGCCAAAGGCTCTCAACTGCTAGGATACCTGCCTCCCCGTTTCTACTAGGAAAGACCCAACCACAGCTGCCTGAGAACACTCCATGTTTCAAAGAGTCATAGAAGATTTTGAAAAATATTAAGGAGCAATTTTGAAAAAACAAAAAACGAAGTAATCATATCATATTTTGAAAACTTTATAGAAAATACCACTTTCAGACACAATCCATCAAAGTCACATCTAATATCATCTCTAAAACAGCAAATATTTCATTATCTGAGCATAAAACCTGTTTTACACAAGCCACATAAGCAGCTGCTTAGGGCCCTGTGGACAATAGGGGGCCCCCAACCAGGAAGTCAGTTGGGGTATTATCTTACTGTTAGTATAATACACAACATGCTATCTTAACTATTTCAAAATGTGGTAATGCATCAGCACTTGTCCAATTGATATGTCAGTCAATTTTTCCATGTCAGCTAACATTTTGTAGATTGCTGAGTGACTCTCACTCAGATATCACATGAACATGGCATAAGTCATCGTAAAATGTGTAGAATTGCAGGAAATTACTGCCAATTTTTTATCTCCGTCATGTTTAAAATGGTGACACTTGCAAAAAATGTAGAGATCTACATTTTCACCATCTGGCCAATGGTGAGTCATGAGGATGGGTAGTTGTTAATTGACTGAACTCCTCCAAAACAAGAGATATCAATCAGCACTGGTATTGGTCGCCCAGCTTCGATAGGTCTGTATAAACAAGCCTTCCAGATAAACCATGAGTCATAGAACAGACATGTCGCTGGACAATCACATTACCAGGGGACTCTGAAACTCTGACTGCTCGTCCTCCCATTGAGTGTGGGCGTGTCGTAAAAGAGACTGCACAGAGTCAGATAAAAGGACTGAAAAGGGAGGAATAATAAGAAGGAAGACAGAGGACGAGTAATATAACATCTTTCAAAGTTGGAAGTTAATCTGGTTTGAGAGGTGCTGATAGTCTCCCACACAAATCTTTATCACTGCCAAACTGAAGGAATGTGTTGGTGGCATACACTATTTTCTTTTACGAGGCAAGTCAGTTAAGAGCAAATTCTTATTTTCTATGAAGGCCTAGGAATAGTGAGTTAACTGCCTTGTACAGGGGCAGATTTATACCTTGTCAGATCAGGGATTTGATCTTGCAAACTTTTGGTTACTAGTCCAACACTCTAACCACTAGGCTACGCTGCCACCCCAATGAATACTCTCCTATGAGGTGATGCCATTGAGAACAAAACGTGTAATGGTTAATGCTTTATTTGGTGGACATTTTGTACTGTATTTGATAGACTCAGTCCATCCATGTCCAGCTAAACATACTTCCATTGTTTCATGTATAACAGATATTGGGGGTTTCAATGGTCAAAAGTGACATGACCTCAGCAAGTTGCTCATTTAGTTTGCAACGCTTTGAAAATGAATACCTGGTCATATAATAATAATGTCCTTAGCTGTCGTAGTTTGCCAACCCTACAGTCTTTAGTATAGAAATACACAATGTTGATGTTGATAAAATATCTTAAATGATATCACATATTTTCTTCAAATCTGAGACTGATTCCCTAGGCAGTGTACTCCTGATAAGCTTCATCCAAACATTGTGACCAATCATTTACAGTAGCAGGCATCTGTTCCAATATCTCACCAATCTGATCCTTAGAAATGTAATTAGTTTATATTTATTTTTAACACCCATCCTTAACATCACATCAATTGTGTTATAAAACCTACACAGCCTTTGACTAGTGATTTGAGGCATCAAAACATACATTTGCTCGCTCCCTTTGGTTTCGTTTGTAAAGCAAGTTTAGTCCCCATACTGCGAGATCGTGAGCAATTATTGTGTAGTGAGAATATTCCCGAATACAAATCTGAATATTCTGACGATAGGAAGTGAATCACAGACAAGGACAACCTGACCACAGTGTCCTGCTAAACAATATAATGATGTTCTATGGTCCTGCTGGACACCCCATCCACATAGTTTAATTTAGCCAAGCAAATAGGGTTAAACGTTGAAGATAATCACAGTGTCAGACACAGTCCATCAAAGTCACATCTAATATAATCTCTAAAACACAAATATTTCATTATCTGAGCATAAATCCTTTACAAAACTTCTAAAACGTGCTTTAGGCTTAGATGCTACCTCTGAAGTTATTAGAAAATAACGTATTTTCACAATGGCTTTTTAACAACCTATTTGGCCTCCAACACGATATTCCCGAAATACAAAACAGTCTATTTCATTTATTTCAATTAATCTAAACAAAAACACAGTTTTAGTCGCATATTTGTATTACTTCAAATTAGTTCATATTGGCACTTTTTATCGAGTGATCAATAATTAAGCCATTTTTATTACTTGCATCAAGTTTAGTTGAGTTATTGTTTTGTTAGTTGTTGCAATGTTGCATAACTGGGTCTGATGAAGGATACATTGTTAGTTCAGTAATAATATTAATAATAGTAATGAATAATTATTATTATCGTTATTATATGGATGTGCATATATTATTATTATTGCTTGTTTTATTTTCTAAGTGTTTATGCTATTATCAAATGTAGCCAGTGGACTGATTTAGAACGTTTCCAATTCAATATGGTAAGTCCCAAAAAAACAAACCAATAACTTTTCAAAATACTTCAGTAATATGTCTAGATTATTGCACATATTTCTTGGATTTTCAATTATCGATGCAGCTGCAATTTTAGCAACACGCTTCATAAAATCTTACCTGCAGCGAGACAAACTGGCAGCAGCAGCCTGAAGATCAGTCCGCACACCACCTGGGAAGCCATTCCTTAAGATGTATAAAATATAAACAGGCAGCTGTCTTATTGTGATACGCTGCTATCTGGCATTGGGGAATCTTAATGCACCCGTCCAGCTCTCTCCAAAGTCCAGGTGAGAGGGCATTGTCCCGTTGGTGTCTCCAACATCCTTTTTAGAAGTCCAAGTCCAAAACAGCGCTTTTGATAAGTCATAGCCAACAGCGGAGAAAAGTTTAGGCACAGCTGCTTCCTCTGCCCTTAGTTTCGACACCCCATATCCAAGACCCTAAACATCTGGGCCAGTTGGATAACAAACGTTACACGGAGTTTCACACCATTTCTAACAGGGGGGAAATGTGGTTGTAATCAACGATGTTGCAGTTTACCCACACTAGGCTACCTGTTGATAACGGTTGGACCACGCTTATAGTAAATACATACTTCACCGTGCTTAAAACAGAAAACAATTATGAAATACGGTCAGCAAGTTGCAAATTCATCATCTCCGTCTTGGATAGTTAACGGAGTTAGTCAAGCGTCCTGTTTCTTAATTCTCCTTTAGTTTGGTAAGAGAAGACACTTGAAAATGCGTAAAAGCGTGACTATAATTTCTTTCGGAGTAGCCTTAACAGACATCGCGCACGACCCAGCCCCGCACAGCTCTATGCTTTACCTCATATGATTACACTTTTCTCCTCCTCAATGAAAACTTCACAAGACCACCCTGTAACTGACAAATGACTCCACCATTCAGAAGTCAGGCAAGAATTAGGGAAGGATGTCTAGTCCCCAATGAGGAAGAGCGGGAGGCAGATGCAGGGCAGGGCTGTGAGCGTGTAGCCTAGCCTAACATGTTGCTCGCCCCTCCTCTGAGAGAGCCGCAGGCGTGGCTACCGCATTCCAAGCCCTCCTCTGGGTCAGGTAACTCCAACCCTCACAGATTCCAAGCTGGGCCGATTTTACGCGACTAACGGGAAAAGGGGAATAAGGGTTGAGCCTTGCACAGGGACAGGTCATGGACTAGTAGTTCACTATTATATCATTTTGATATGATCTACACAATCTATATAATGTTGTTATAACCATAGAGATAGAGCATGTTCACACACACACACACACACACACACACACACACACACACACACACACACACACACACACACACACACACACACATACATTACCAGTTCAAAGTTTGGACACACTTACTCATTACAGGGTTTTTCTTTATTTTTACTATTTTCTACATTGTAGAATAATAGAGAAGACATCAAAGCTATGAAATAATAGTTATGGAATCATCTAGTAACCAAAAAAGTGTAAAACAAATCAAAATATATTTTGTTTTTGAGATTCTTCAAAGTAGCCACCCTTTCACTTGATGACAGCTTTGCACACTCTTGGCATTCTCTCAACCAGCTTCATGAGGTACGGGAATGGTCACCTGGAATGCAATTTCAATTTACTGGTGGGCCTTGTTAAAAGTTAATTTGTGGAATTTCTTTCCTTCTTAATGCGTTTGAGCCAATCAGTTGTGTTGTGACACAGTAGGGTGGTATACAGAAGCTAGCCCTATTTGGTAAAAGATCAAGTCCATATTATGGCAAGAACAGACACGATGGTCAGTCAATGTGGAAAATTTCAAGAACCTTGAAAGTTTCTTCAAGTGCAGTGTCAAAAACCATCAGGCACCATAATGAAACTGGCTCTCATGAGGACCGCCACAGGAATTGAAGTCCCAGAGTTACGTCTGCTGCAGAAGATAAGTTCATTAGAGTTACCAGCCTCAGATTGCAATCCAAAACTATGCTCCACGGAGTTCAAGTTACAGACATATCTCAACATCAACTGTTCAGAGGAGACTGCGTGAATCAGGCCTTCATGGTCGAATTGCTGCACTACTAAAGTACACCAATAATAAGAAGAAACTTGCTTGGGCCAAAAAACACAAGCAATGGACATTAGACCGGTGGAAATCTGTCCTTGGGTCTGAGTCCAAATTTGAGATTTTTGGTTCTAACCGCATTGTCTTTGCGAGACGCAAAGTAGGTGAACGGATGATCTCCGCATGTGTTGTTCCCACAGTGAAGCATGGAGGAGGAGGTGTGATTGTGAGGGAGTGATTCGCTGGTGACACTGTCTGTGATTTATTTAGATTTCAAGGCACACTTAACCAGCATGGTTACCACAGCATTCTGCAATACGCCATCCCACCTGGTTCAAGACAAAGGAGATGATTGTGGACTACAGGAAAAGGAGGACCGAGCACACACCCATTCTCATTGACGGGGCTGCAGAGGAGCAGGTTAAGCACTTCAAGTTCCTTGGTGTCCACATCACCAACAAACAGACATGGTCTAAGCACACCAAGACAGTCGTGAAGAGGGCACAATAAAACCTTTTCCCCCTCTGGATACTGAAAAGATTTGGAATGGGTCCTCAAAAGGTTCTACAGCTGCACCATCGAGAACATCCTGACTGGTTGCATTACTGCCTGGTATGGCAACTGCTCGGCCTCCGACCATGAGGCACTACAGAGGGTAGTGCGAACGGCCCAGTACATCACTGGGGCCAAGCCTCCTGCCATCCAGGACCTCTATACCAGGCGGTGTCAGAGGAAGGCCCTAAAAATTCTCTAAGACTCCAGCCACCCTAGTCATAGAATGTTCTCTCTGCTACCGCATGGCAAGTGGTACCGGAGTGCCAAGTCTAGGCCCAAGAGGCTTCTAAACAGCTTCTACCCCCAAGACATTAGACTCCTGAACACCTAATCAAATGGCTACCCAGGCTATTTGCATCCACCCCTTCCTCTTTACCACCGCTGCTACTCTCTGTTGTTATCATCTATGCATATTCACTTTAATAACTCTACCTACATGTACATATTACCTCAAGTAACCGGTACCCCGCACATTGATCTGTACCGGTACCCCCCTGTATATAGTCTCACTATTGTTATTTTACTGCTGCTCTTTAATGACTTGTTACTTTATTTCTTATTCTTATCCATTTAAAAAAAACTGCATTGTTGGTTAGTGGCTCGTAAGTAAGCATTTCACTGTAAGGTCCTGTTGTATTCGGCGCATGTGACTAATACCATTTGATTTGATTTGCGCTTAGTGGGACAATCATTTGTTTTTCAATAGGACAATGACCCAAAACACACCTCCAGACTGTGTAAGAGCTATTTGACCAAGGAGTTCTGCATCAGAAGACCTGGGCTGCATTCCAAACACTTAACAGACACACCCTCTCCCCTCAGCCCTCAAATTAAGTGGACACTTCTGATGACGTATCATGACGTCTGACGAGTATACCCTTGCAGGGCAATCGGCGAGGGAGAAAGGAATGATTTTTAAATGGACCGACCTTGCCCGGAAATTCGTCACTAGTTCATCCCGCGATGATTGTGTTTTCAGCCACCAGTACCTTGTGGGTGCTTTATATGCATTACAGTCAATTATGATTGCATGTCTACTTAAATTAACTATGTAAATATTAAGATACGCCTACTGTATGATAGCTAGTAAATTAATTAGCTAACTAACATTAGCCTGCCTAGCTACTTCTGAAGAAGGAAAATGTTTTATTTCTACAATTTCCAAAAGCTAACTAAACAAAAACATCATTACTTTATGAGACGTGTTTGTGCATTAGTAGCGCATTAGTAGCACAATTTCTAACTTATTTACATTTGTTTTTACTTTTACTGAAGTTGAGGTTTTAAGTTTTGGCGGACTTTTGTTAGCGGATGTACAATCCTCACAAATTGAATTATGAGGCGTTTCAGGCCACAAAGTGAACTTAATTGTACACTCACAAACAACGTTAAAAGCAAGGGCTGAGGGGCTTACTTTGCAAACTTCCCTTGCTTGGCTAATCTTTTGGACCGACGACAATTAATAAAGATCGTAATAAAGATCGTCACAGACAAGGGAAGTGGTTTCAGTCTTAAGCTCTGGGCCGTTTTGCAGTCCTAGATCAGACCCGCCCTGCTCTTCGGGGTCTATTCAAACTGTGGATTCCCCCAATGACATAGGGCTGAGGGTTTAGGGCCGAGGGCTGTCGACTTTGAATTTGAAACGCAGCCCCGGTGTCACGTTTACTCCCGTCCCCCTCTTGACGTCGCCCGTTGTCTCATCATTACTCACACCTACCACCATCGTTACGCGCACCTGCGCCTCATGACACTCACCTGGACTCTATCCCCTTTCTGATTACCTCCCCTATATCTGTCACTTCCCTTGCTTCTGTTTCTCTTTCATGTCTCTTCGTGTTTAGTGTTTTGTACTATGTTCTATTTATTATAACATTTGCACTCCCTGTACTTGCTTCCTGACTCCCAGCGTACACTTTACACATGGCCTCCACAATCACCTGACATCAACTCAGAGATGGTTTCGGATGAGTTGGACCGCAGAGTGAAGTAAAAGCAGCCAACAAGTGCTCAGCATATGTGGGAACTCCTTCAAGACTGTTGGAAAAGCATTCCCCATGAAGCTGCTTGAGAAAATGCCAAGAGTCTGCAAAGCTGTCATCAAGGTAAAGGGTGGATACTCGGAAGAATTTCAAATATAAAATGTATTTTTTCAGTTGTTTAACACATTTGTGGTTCCGACATAATTCCATGTGTTATTTCATAGTTTTGATGTCTTCAGTATTATTCTACAGTGTAGAAAATAGTAAAAACAAAGAAAAACCCTTGAATGAGTAGGTGTGTCCAAACTTTTGACTGGATTTGTGTATTGTATATTGTATATTGTCACGGATCCTCCGGAAATGCTGCTCACAGATCCCAGGTACTACTTCTCGTCCCGTGTATTATTACGGGTCTCGTCCCGTGTATTGTTATTACGGGTCTCGTCCTGTGTATTGTTATTACAGGTCTCGTCCCGTGTATTGTTATTACAGGTCTCGTCCCGTGTATTGTTATTACAGGTCTCGTCCCGTGTATTGTTATTACAGGTCTCGTCCAGTGTATTGTTATTACAAGTCAGGTCTTACGGGTCCGTCCCCGTATTGTTATTACGGGTCTCGTCCAGTGTATTGTTATTACAGGTCTCGACCCGTGTATTGTTATTACAGGTCTCGTCCCGTGTATTGTTATTACAGGTCTCGTCCCGTGTATTGTTATTACGGGTCTCGTCCCGTGTATTGTTATTACGGGTCTCGTCCCGTGTATTGTTATTACAGGTCTCGTCCCGTGTATTGTTATTACAGGTCTCGTCCCGTGTATTGTTATTACGGGTCTCGTCCCGTGTATTGTTATTACAGGTCTCGTCCCGTGTATTTATTAGAGGTTCAACCTTGCTCTTTTGTTTGGGTTACATCTCTGTGTTTTTGTATATGTGTTTATTTTGAACTTCGTCCCCGTGCCTTTTCATAGCATGTTGTATTTTTTGGGGTGGAGTATTAAAACCCCATATTATTCCTGCGCCTGTCTCCAATCATTTATACAGCGTGACAGAATAATCGCCCCTAAATGGAGACCGCGGGAATGGCCCGTCCAACACCGCTGCGTCCAACACCGCTGCAACTTCGGCAGCTGCAACTGGCCCGTCCGACGCCGCCACAACTTCGGCAGCTGCAACTGGCCAGTCCGACGCCGCCACAACTTCGGCAGCTGCAACTGGCCCGTCCGACGCCGCCACAACTTCGGCAGCTGCAACTGGCCCGTCCGACGCCGCCACAACTTCGGCAGCTGCAACTGGCCCGTCCGACGCCGCCACAACCTCGGCAGCTGCAACTGGCCCGTCCGATGCCGCCACAACTTCGCCAGCTGCAACTGGCCCGCTGCACACTGGCCTGCAACTGGCCGTCCGACGCCGCCACAACTTCGGCAGCTGCAACTGGCCCGTCCCGACGCCGCCACAACCTCGGCAGCTGCAACTGGCCCGTCCCGACGCCGCCACAACCGGCAGCTGCAACTGGCCCGTCCGACGCCGCCACAACCGGCAGCTGCAACTGGCCTGTCCGACGCCGCCACAACTTTGGCAGCTGCAACTGGCCCGTCCGACGCGCCACAACTTTGGCAGCTGCATCTGGTCCGTCCGACGCTGCTGCAACCAGCCCGTCTGTCTGACACCGCTGCAACTTCGGCAGCTGCAACCGGCCCGTCTGTCTGACGCCACCGCAACTTCGGCAGCTGCAACTGACCAGCACAGCATCCCTGTGGTCGTCCCCGAGGCCTGTGTCATTCCGCTGCTAGTGCAGTGCATCGGGGTACTGTCACGGATCCCCCCAGTACTGCTGCTCATTCCGCGCACCAGTTCCGAAGGCCTATGTCACCTGCCTCTAGGCTTCCCTGAACTGTCTCATTACGCACTCCTGGTTCCCATTTCCCCTGATTAGTAATTGTATATATGTGCCCTCTGTTCCCCATTGTCTTGTCAGTTATTGTTCCCATGTCCGTTGGTCTTGTGAGTACCTGTGCTTTGTTGTTATTACAGTCCCGTGTATTGTTGTGCACTTGTTATTACAGTCCCGTGTATTGTGTTCTCGTTATTACAGTCCCGTGTATTGTGTTCTCGTTATTACAGTCCCGTGTATTGTTGTGCACTTGTTATGACAGTCCCGTGTATTGTGTTCTCGTTATTACAGTCCCGTGTATTGTTGTGCACTTGTTATTACAGTCCCGTGTATTGTGTTCTCGTTATTACAGTCCCGTGTATTGTGTTCTCGTTATTACAGTCCCGTGTATTGTTGTGCACTTGTTATTACAGTCCCGTGTATTGTTATTACAGGTCTCGTCCCGTGTATTGTTATTACAGGTCTCGTCCCGTGTATTGTTATTACGGGTCTCGTCCCGTGTATTGTTATTACAGGTCTCGTCCCGTGTATTTATTAGAGGTTCAACCTCGCTCTTTTGTTTGGGTTACATCCCTGTTTTTGTATATGTGTTTGTTTTGGGCTTCGTCCCTGTGCCTTTCATGGCATGTTGTATTTTTGGGTGGAGTATTAAAACCCCCTATTATGTATTCCTGCGCCTGTCTCCAATAATTTATACAACTTGACATGGATAGATATTTATTAATACTCCGACATTGCTCGACGTAAATGTTCTATCATTTTCTTAATTCCATTCTTTTACTTTTTAGATTTGTGTGTGAGATATTACTGCACGGTTATTGCTATGAACACAAGCATTTCGCTACACCCACAATAACATCTGCTAAATATGTGTATGCGACCAATAGAATTTGATTCATATTATCTATGGTTATTGCATATACAGACATTTCTCATTCATTAATTGTTAGGCCTACACTAATTGTGTAAAAATAGGCTAGTTGAGGATTATATTAGGAATAGGCTTTCATGCATAAGGTTATGATTTTGTACTTCACTTATTGTATGAAAATAACATGTAGGCCCATGTAGGCTACACCTACATACAATAAATCATAGCCTAACCTATGGCTCAGCAACATTAATCTAGGTGAGGTATTCATAGGCTACTAAACCGTTTGTGTAACAATTTATTTGAAGTAGAGTACAGATATAGGTTCAAACGCATTTGCTTTGTGTTACACAACTTAAAGCCAATAGCACAGTGGCAGGCCTATTTGGTTTTAGAAGAATGGTCATGTATAGTGAAAGTCATGTATAGCCTACAAACAGCGACATCTATCGGGATTTGAGTGGTGCAACATGAGCGCTTTAGAGCCATGCTACAGTATCTGTGTTCCTTGGGACATCCCTACCCCGTTGAATTTGCATTTTAAAATGGTTAAAAGTAATGAACTGTCATGAAATGTGATATTTGGATGAAACCAGATCAAAGTATGAAAAATGACAGTTGCTTCTACATTGATAAAGTTGGATCATAAAGTTACTGGTCCCCTCCCCCATGTCAAAGACTTGGATTCAGGAGGCGGAATTATTAAGGGGATAGTTACATCACCCTAACTCTCGTTTTAATACACCAATGGTAACATGAAGTTCTCTTACCTAATTTAAATAAGTACCTTCTTGTAACCAACAACTGAGAAGGTGTGTTTGCAGAGGGGCGTGGTTTATATGTAAATAGCTACTCTACTCGTGCCAAAATGTGACTAGGGTTTGAGCAAATATAATTAAAAGTTTACAGTATTGATCTATGGCAAAGATACTTATGTTTCCCTTTTCATCTATGTCTGGTGTTCGCTAGTTACTGACCAGCATGGAACAAAAGGGGGGGAAGGGTTGTTCAAAACTCTGACGCAGTTGTCATGTCAACACATCTGTCAGAGCTGATGTGAATTGCATCACAAGAGACAGGCCAAACGGGAGATGTATATTAAAAGAAAGTACATAATTGATGCAGTTTCAAGGTCTGAGTTTCTTTAAGTAATTTTTCTAAACTTTTGGGCATTTCTATCTCACAAAAAGACTATGGGTGTTCCAGGGACAGGATTGGAGAGCTCTGGGGGCAAGGGCTAAGGTTAGGGTAGGGACATCACAAGGATTTGAGACCGCAGTAACCTTTCTACCTGTCACTGTCATCTGAGATATTCTCTTTCCAGAAGGCCTATAGGCCTATCCAGTTGTTTTTATTTATTTAACCTTTATTTAACTAGGCAAGTCAGTTAAGAACAAATTCTTATTTACAATGACGGCCTACCCCGGCCAAACCCTAATCCGGACGACGCTGGGCCAATTGTGCGCCCCCCTATGGGCTGTACCTAGTGTTATGAAATCTATATCAGTTGTATTTTCTTGGAATGTACTTTGGTGAGAGAACAGGGATTGTTAGTAGCATAGTCTAATATTGCTAAGCAATGTGCCTAAGCAATGCTACTGTACCACTTCTTGACCATCTAAAAGTGGAACGCCCGAGTGGCACAGCGGTCTAAGGCACTGCATCTCAGTGCTTGAGGCGTCACAACAGTAACCCTGTATCATGTTTTAGGGAAGACCCAGATGCAGACAGTGTCAAAGTAACACGTTTATTACTAGAACAGGGGGCAGGCAGTCTCAGGTTCAGGGCAGGCAGAGGTCAGTAATCCAGTGTGGTGGGACAAGGTACAGGATGTCAGGGCAGGCAGAATGGTCAAAACCAGGAAAACTAGAAACAGACAGGAGCAAGGGGGAAAACCGCTGGTAGGCTTGACAAACAAAACAAACTGGCAACAGACAGAGAACAACGGTATAAATACACAGGGGATAATGAGGGGAGATGGGAGACACAGGTGAAACAGATCAGGGTGTGACACCCTGGTTCGAATCCAGGCGGTATCACAATAACTGGCTGTGATTGGGAGTCCCATAGGGTGGCACACAATTGGCCCAGCGTCGTCCGGGTTTGGCCAGAGTAGGCCGTCATTGTAAATAAACATTTGTTGTTAACTGGCTTGCCTAGTTAAATAAAGGAAACAAAATAAAATAATGTTATACAGCTTGTGAGAGCAAGGCAAGGCCTACCTTTAAACTCAGTGTCTCTTTGCTTGACATCATGGGAAAATCAAAAGAAATCAGCTAAGACCTCAGAAAATAAATTGTAGACCTCCACAAGTCTGGTACATCCTTGGGAGCAATTTCCAAACGGCCGAAGGTACCACATTCATCTGTACAAACAATAGTACGCAAGTAAAAACACCATGGGACCAAGCAGCCGTCATACCGCTCAGGAAGGAGACGCGTTCTGTCTTCTAGAGATTAATGTACTTTGGTGTGAAAAGAGCAAATCAATCCCAGAACAACAGCAAAGGACCTTGTGAAGATGCTGGAGGAAACCGGTACAAAAGTATCTATATCCACAGTAGAACGAGTCCTATATCGACATAATCTGAAAGGCCGCTCAGCAAGGAAGAAGCCACTGCTCCAAAACCGCCATAAAAAAGTCAGACTACGGTTTGCATCTGCACATGGGGACAAAGATGGTACTTTTTGGAGAAATGTCCCCTGGTCTGATGGAACAAAAAGAGAACTGTTTGGCCATAATGACCATCGTTACGTTTCGAGGAAAAAGGGGGAGGCTTGCAAGCCAAAGAACACCATCCCAACCATGAAGCACGGGGGTGGCAGCATCATGTTGTGGGAGTGCTTTGCTGCAGGAGGGACTGGTACACTTTACAAAATAGATGGCTTCATGAGGAAGGAAAATTATTGGGATATATTGAAGCAACATCTCAAGACATCAGTCATGAAGTTAAAGCTTGGACACAAATAGATCTTCCAAATGGACAATGACCCTAAGCATACTTCCAAAGATGTGTCAAAATGGCTTAAGGACAACAAAAAGTCAAGGTATTGGAGTGGCCATCACAAAGCCCTGACCTCAAACCTATAGAAAATGTGTGGCTGACCTAAGACAGGGAATTATTACTATGATTAAATGGTAAGAAACTAAGTTTAAATGTATTTGGCTAAGGTGTATGTAAACTTCCAACTTCAACTGTATGTTAGCTGACATGGGCTAATTGATTGACTGTCAGTGACTGACAGAAGAGAAAAACTACTGATGCACTAACTTACACCTTGTATAAGTTACCTACTCTCAACAGTAAAATGAGACCCCGATTGAGTTCCTTATGTTCGCTAATGCCTTGGGCCGGCCCTGTGCGAGGAGCCATGTGAGTGTGAAGTGAATTAGATACGGCCATCATCACAAGGATAAGGCATCACACACCAATCCAGTAAAAACAGAACCAACAGAACCAAAGAGCTGCCTACTGTAGAACCAAAGGACACGTATGTGGATCCATATTTGTACAGGCAGAGTACCAAGAAAAACATGTTTCCCAGTGATAACTACCGTACATCAGTGCTATTCTATCAAAGAAAAACATGTTTCCCAGTGATAACTACCGTACATCAGTGCTATTCTATCAAAGAAAAACATGTTTCCCAGTTAACTACCGTACAGGCATTCTATCAAAGAAAAACATGTTTCCCACCAAGAAAAAGAAAAACATGTTTCCCAGTGATAACTACCGTACATCAGTGCTATTCTATCAAAGAAAAACATGTTTCCCAGTGATAACTACCGTACATCAGTGCTATTCTATCAAAGAAAAACATGTTTCCCAGTGATAACTACCGTACATCAGTGCTATTCTATCAAAGAAAAACATGTTTCATGTTTCCACAGTGATAAAAGAAAACATGTTTCCCAGTGATACCTACCGTACATCAGTGCTATTCTATCAAAGAAAAACATGTTTCCCAGTGATAACTACCGTACATCAGTGCTATTCTATCAAAGAAAACACATGTCAAACATATGAAAGGAACCACAAAATTCCTTAGACAATGTGTAAAATGAATATCAAAGTTTCTTGTGAAAATTCTTGTGGAAAAAACACTATGAAAAAGGTGCTGTCTAACAGCACAGACAATGAGAAACAGGTGAATACAACTTGCAAAAAACAAAACATACATACTGTAATTGTTTATTTATTCATTTAAGATTACATATTGATTAAGTAAAGGTGCTGAAAATAACAGTGATTTTAGTGGCAGTGATTTAGGTCTTAAAAACACAAACAACCATCACTGCAAGCCAAATCTCTAGCTCCCATACAAACCTGCTCCATCTACAGTATTTTCATTGCGTCATTGAAAACACTTCTACATTTTCCACCATTTTCCTATTTTCCTGTCTGTATGAGGATCCATATTTCAAAAAAGTTGTTTAAAAAAAGAAGGTTAAACATGGTTAACTTCAGTCAGTGTATAAACCGCAAGAAATGAGCGATAAATCATACAAAACCGTTTCATTGAGTTTCAGTAGTTTTAACGCAATGTAACAGTGTGTGTATCATAATTAAAGGGACATTTGACTCACAAATAAATGAATACCTAGAACTTTACTGTAGATATATGCGTTGGATGAGGTCCAATTTGGAATATGACTGATCTACTCCTTTAATTTCCTATAATACATTTCTATCATGGTCTGGTACCACGTATGGCAAAGACTGTCAAACAATCTAGGTAATAACTACTGTAAATGTAGTCAAAAATGTATAACTTTCCTGTGTGTATATTATTACATATACACACATGTTAAACTGTAACAAGAGTTTGCATATTGAAGGAGGAAAATTGTGTTTCTTGCAGAGTACACCGCAGACGGTGTGAACAGGACAGTGTGCTGCAGGATTTCATGATTTGAGGTAAAAGGCGGAGGAGAATCCACTAGAGAGATGGAGGTTGACTTTCACTTTTGCACACCGGGGTCACTGTCGTCCCGCTCGTAGCTGATTGGCTGCAGTTGCTGGACGATGTAATTGGCCATCTCGTGGGTTCCCGCAGCGACCACTCTTCGGGACATGAGGTCAAGTGGACCCCCTGGAAAAGAAAAACACACACATATGTTATGTAACAAACACACTCATATAACCACATATTAAAAGAAACTATAAAAAAATAAAACTATAGATAAATACATTAATCAGTCCTAACCGTCAGCACCAAAAGCCTCCCCACTAATAAATAAAAAAACAAAATTAACTATTTCAATAACATTTCTATTCAGGCACCATAGCGACCCACTACTAGACTGTTGAAACTGGTTGAAAGGTTGAATGGAGTCTCTTCCAACATTACAGGGAAGGAACTGATAGCTTGGCTTCGCCTGGCCTCAGAGGGCCCTTGTTCTCTCTGGGCTGCCAGAGACTGAACTGCAGCACACCCAGCAGCTGACCACATGATCCTGACCTCACGCCCAGACCAGTCCCTCACACTCTCAACAGTGGTCCTTTTGTGCAACACCCCGGAACTGGGGAAGAAGAGATGAACGAGGCGGGCAGTCAGTCACTTCTTCAGCCGGATATCAAGCTCAGCCTCACAAAGGCTTCGGAAGTACATTCACTCATACAGTATCACTCAGGGGATAGCAGCCATTGTGTCAAATACAATACATTTTGGATTCTCTTTTTAAAAGTCAGTGTGTCCATCACAATAAGGACAGCCTATAAGAACTGCTTTAATCATACTCTAGGGACTTTTCCATAATAACAACATGCATTGTGGGGCCTAAATAGTTATTTTATCAAGTGAAAGCTTAAGTTAATATATCCATCTCAACTCTGCCTCCTCCAGGAGAACCGTACAGCTGAGAGCTAAGTTTGAGACCAGATAACAGAGGACAGTCAGGACAAATTATTTAAACAAACATTGACTGCTTGTGAAACCGGTCCCTATCACCTATCAACCATCATTGACTAGCAGTAACATATTGTATTCTAGAACCCCCACCTGAGGTGTCTATGACGATCCCCCCGGCCTCTCGGATGATGACAGCTGCGGCGGCGATGTCCCAGCAGTGCAGGCCGTACTGATAGTAGGCCTCAGCCGCCCCCGTGGCTATCAGACACAGGGCCAGGGTGGAGCTGCCGATGATCCTCACCCTGGAACACAAGGAGTAGCCTAGGGCCGTGTGTATCAAGCGTCTCAGAATAAGAGTGCTGATCTAGGGTCAGGTCCCACCTGTCCATGTAATCTTGTTCATTGTTATCTAAAAGGCAAAACTGATCCTAAACCAGCACTCCTACTCTGATACATTTTAAATGTACGGCCTCTGGTCCCAGATCTGTTTGTGACAATGGCCATAGGAGTTGGCGAGAAAGATCAGACAGATCTGGTACCAGTCTATTCGAGGAAAGTCTAGGGCCAAAATACAACACCGTATTGAGATTTGGAGTGCGTCACATATACCCTGATGTGAGGCCCATTAGACCAGGCTCATGTTCATTAGGGAACACAACGGAAAATGAGTGTCCAGGTAATCCCTCCCTGTTTCAGTCTGTTTTCTTCCGTTTGGTGCCTAATGAAGATGACCCAGAATGACCACTGAAAGTATTGGAGAACAACCGGTCAGTTCTTACCCATGAGTTGGAGCACTCAGTAACTTCATGATGTTCCCTGAGAAAATGTTCAGTGTTGCTGGGTCCCGCTTGGCTCCGATCTCGGTCAAAATGAGCGCCTTGGAGACATCTAACAGTCGTTGGGAATAGAGCTCTAGATTAGGATAATGGACACAGTACAGGTGTGGGAACTTAATTTGATTACTCTTTTTTTTGCTGAGAATTTTCCTGCACCGCAGGAGACAGATCTTTGTGATTTACATACATTTACTGAAAACCCACAGTTATATTAACAGTATTGCACATTTCATGTAGTCTAATTTTGGCAAAGTAAATAGCCTAACCACAAATGTTTGAGTCCTATTGCTGCAGGATTCTTTTGCTGTGACAATATAGGTCAAATGAAGATTCTATATCTGTACATTTTGGTAAACCAATATATTTAACATAAATTAATCAATCAAGCTTTTGATAATTCTACATTGTACAATGTTTTTAGTTGCTTGCCTTGGTAGTTTAACACATTACAATCCAAGGAGAAGTTGACTTACCTTTTTCTTTTGATACTTGGATCCTTACACCATTGCAAAATGCCCCATGGCCTTTTCTAGCTGTGTATAATGTTCCATCGAAGCAATGGTAGATCACTCCAAACTCAAGCTACATTTGAAAACAAATTAATAATAATAATGAGAATATTTTCAACTTGATAACTTCTGTTTACCCACATTTCTCATGCTTACCTCTTTCTTTACAGCAAAACCAATGCTAACTGCAACCATGGGGAAGCTGAGAAAATCAAGTACATCATCGGTAAATCATCTGTGGTGACAGTATTCTATCGACGACTGAGCATTCATCTTTTATTTTTATCAACAGCTATGTTCTCCTGACTTCAACATGTATAGTTCCAAATCTGTAATCTGAGGAAATGGCTGTTGTGTATACATTTCTGAAGGAATCTGTATTGTACCTGTGAACAAAGTTGCAGGTCCCATCGATAGGGTCTATGATCCAGGAAGGGTTGTCTGTGAGGATGCATTTCTCCCCAGCTGCAGATGATTCCTCTCCAATGAACCTGTCAGGTCACAATTTACAGTGACCTTGATTCACGTAACAGTAACGTATTTGCATACCCCATGGCTGTAAGGAAGCACCATTCACTACCACTCAGAAGTGTCAAAATGAGATGCCTAAATTCACTGGTGTGTTAAAATTATTCGATTCACAAAGCAAAGTTAGCTATTAGCTCCCTAACCCTTACAATGAGATTATTTTTGATGATTCAGTTTACCATCACTCGCTTGTGAAGAGAGAGGCCAACGCTTACTATTTTTGACTCATTCCATTTAATTGCCTAGACAATTCCCCTCAACCCTATTTCTTTAGAATCCACAGATCTGAATGGACTGTAAAAGACGTTGTCAATATAGGGATGGCTACATGGCTGTGGCTCCACCTAGCCCTCCAATACAGCTAACACGTATTCAGTAAACACAAGAGATCTTTCAGATCTGGAAACGCAAAGGGACTAGGTTAAGGGGCTAGCTAAGGACCAAAATGGAACCACCCCTGTGTTGGGAAGATACTATTGGCATACATGTTTGAGTAGACAATTGGAATTATTATTTACAATGACGGGCTACGCCTGGTTAAATAAAGGTTCAATATTTTGGGGGGGAAGATACCATTGCATACCTGTGTGAGGGGAACTTGTCCCTGAGGGTGGAGATGATGAGCTCTTCCACCTGCTGGTCTGCCTCCGTCACCAGGTCAGTTGGAGTGCTCTTCGTGCTCACACTCTTCTCATGTTTCACTGCCTCCTGTACTACCTGGAGGGGGAGGGAACAAGTAACATATAACACACACCACCAACATTCAAGACTGGGAATCAGGACATGGGCTTTTCAAGCAATTTTTGAGGGTAAACCCGGTTTATACAGTATCAATATATTAATGAATAGGCCTATTTTGAAGATTCTAATCTATGCAACAAGCTTTACTGGTCCCACTTTTTTAAACAGGTATCATATACGTAACAATGTTTACCTACACTGTAATTACATTGTATCTGTACCTATAACTGCAGTACCACAACAACGTGGTCTTAGAGTCACTTCACATAAAGCGAGCCAGGTTATCTTGTCCACTGTTACAATGTCTGCCTGATTAAACAGGATAGGAAGATCGGAGTGGCAAGTTCTGCCAACCTCAATGTGTCAACACGGTGAGGCACAGCAGGTCATGAACATGCGCTGTGTCTAAAGTATAGCCCAAACAAACGTCAATTGAATAACACCGCCATCTGCCGGCCAATTGGGCTATCTAAAGTAAAGTGCAATGGGTAAACTTACAAGTATGCATCAGTGTGCTATTATAAATAGTCTGCACTGTATTGAAATGAAAATATATATATATATATTTAAGCTACATGGTAACACTGTATTTCAACAAGTGTTTAATCATTTCAATACAGTGCAGACTATTTATAATAGCACACTGATGCATACTTGTAAGTTTACCCATTGCACTTTACTTTAGATAGCCCAATTGGCCGGCAGATGGCGGTATTATTAAATTTACTTTTATATATTTAAGCTACACGGTAACGCTGTGTGTTTAATCATAAGTGTTTAATCATTTCAATACAGTGCAGACTATTTATAATAGCACACTGATGCATACTTAGGTCTGTGGGGCAAAATAACCCCTGCAGGTTCTCAATACAAAATAAAATAAGAATATGTTCTTAACTGACCTGCCTAGTTAAATAAAGGTAAAAAAAAAAAATGTAGCCTTCTAAATGTAGTCTGGTTAAAAGCATTTTAACCAGGTGCGAAACCTTGTAGCCAGGTTTGCAAAAATATAAAATGTCGTTACCTACATTAAAAAAACGTTACAAACATTTTAGCCAGGGTCGAAACCTTGTAGCCAGGTTTGCAAAAATATAAAATGTCGCTACCTACATTAAAAAACGTTACAAACATTTTAGCCAGGGTCGAAACCTTGTAGCCAGGTTTGCAAAAATATAAAATGTCGTTACCTACATTAAAAAAACGTTACAAACATTTTAGCCAGGGTCGAAACCTTGTAGCCAGGTTTGCAAAAATATAAAATGTCGCTACCTACATTAAAAAACGTTACAAAGAGCAACACAGAGACATCATGGAATTGATGGATTTACGGCGCCCTTGATTTACCTTGCCAGCTCTACATGCAACTTCTACAGCAACATCCATGCACTCCCGCCAGCACTTGTCGCTTTCCGAGGTTGCCATTTTATAATGAGGAACAGATGCTATTGTTTTGCCGTTTACATCACCTTATTCTAGACATCCAAGAGTCAGCAAATTATAACCTATTATGTGGCTTGCGTGCGGTGTAGGCTACGGTCTCTGGTAGGGTCCCGTAATGGCCGTTGTCCTCTGTCGACTTACTCCGTGCTGCAGACGGGTGCTCTCGCCTCCACTGCCCTGTTATTGAGTGGATTTGTGCGGCCTATATCTCCGACCTTCGATACAACACCATTTGTAAATAATGTACGATTCTACATCGGATGCGAAGGGCCTTGATAGGCGCAAAACAAATCTCTAAAACAGTCCCGTCAACGCCGATGAGACATGACCAGTCTGTTCGGAACTAAATAAAAACAACTCCATGTTATTGACAGCCATTGTCAACCTGTAGCCTATAAATAAATCCAAGAAATAACATTTGGCGAGGAAAACTCTTGATTAAACAATATTGTATTTTACGTATTTAACTCAAGTTAGCTCGGCACGTAGAATGAAATATATTGCAGGTAACAACGACGATGGCAGACGCATTTTCTCCAGTAATAACAAAAGAGATGCCGCAGTGAGAAAGGTAAGCCGAACTACCACTGCACCACGTGATCATGTCTGGCATGCTGTTGCCGCGGTCAACAATGGTTGTCACTTGCAAAACCCTTTTGCTAAAGGGATAGCCTACAATTGTATCCACGACAAAGAATGTGTCCTAGCCTAGTAGACTGCATTACATTTGTGCTTGAAGATCAAAGTGAGGTCTCTCAATGGATCTAAAATATTTAGTGTATGTACAGTGCATTCGAACGTATTCAGACCCCTTGACTTTTGTTACATTACAGCCTTATTTTAAAATGGATCAATCTACACACAATACCCCATAATGACAAAGCAAAAACAGATTTTTACGGAAATATACCATTTACATAAGTATTCAGACCCTTTACTCAGTACTTTGTTGAAGCACCTTACGCAGTACAGCCTCAAGTCTTCTTGGGTATGATGCTACAAGCTTGGCACACCTGTATTTGGGGAGTTTTTCCCATTATTCTCTGCCGATCCTCTCAAGCCTCTCAGGTTGGATGGGGAGCATCGCTGCACAGCTATTCTCAGGTCTTTCCAGAAATGTTAGATCGGGTTCAAGTCCGGGCTCTGGCTGGGTCACTCAAGGACATTCAGAGACTTGTCCCGAAGCCACTCCTGCGTTGTCTTGGCTGGGTGCTTAGAGTCGTTGTCCTGTTGGAATGTGAACCTTCACCCCAGTCTGAGGTCCTGAGCGCTCTGGAGCAGGTTTTCATCAAGGATCTCGCTGTATTTTGCTCCGTTCATCTTTCCCTCGATCCTGATTTGTCTCCCAGTCCCTGCCACTGAAAAACATCTCCACAGCATGATTCTGCCACCAACATGCCCCATATAGACAAAGCAAAAACAGGTTATTTTTTAAATGTTTGCAAATGTATTACAAATAAAAACCAGAATTATCTTATTTAATAACTATTCAGACCCTTTGCTATCAGACCCTTTGCTATGAAATTATGCTCAGATGCATCCTGTTCCCATTGATCATCCTTTAGATGTTTCCACAACTTGATTGGAGTCCACCGGTGGTAAATTCAATTGAATGGACAAAATTTGGAATACTTATTAAATAAGTTTTTTTATTTGTAATAAATTTGCAAACAAAAATAATATGCTTTCGCTTTGTCTATATGGGATATTGTGTGTAGATTGATGAGGAAAACAATGTATTTCATACATTTTAGAATAAGGCAACAATGTGGAGAAGTCAAGGGGTCTGAATACTTTCCGAATGCACTGTAAATATGAAAAATATAATGTTTTTCTTGTATGAATGATTGTAGAGGATGTCTTCATTGATCACACCTTTGATTACACATTGGATAGATATTATGGAAATTATAGATTTTCTGTCAATTTTGTTGGGTAATGTAAGTGTTGATTAATGTGAAAACTGTAATCTACTGTCATTTACAGTACTGTAGCATATTACTTTCTGCACTTCTATGGGTGATTTTAAATGCGTATCTTGCATTGTTTGCCTTTGGATTAACAGGTAGATAAAACAACTAAATTGAAAAGATATCATTATGTTGTGTTTAAACCAATATTAAACCAATGTTCCCATTACATTTCACAATAAACTTAGATTTTGAATCAATGGTTATGTGGCAAAATATGTTGACAATCCAAATGAATGCACAATGACAGGTTTTGAATAAAAAACTGTCTGCGTTACAAGTGTGACCAGTTTGCAGTTTTATATCATTTCTTTAACCTTTATTTAACTAGGCAAGTCAGTTAAGAACAAATTCTTATTTACAATGACGGCCTACCGGGGAACAGTGAGTTAACTGCCTTGTTCAGGGGCAGAACAACAGATTTTTTTTTACCGTGTCAGCTCGGGGATTCAATCCAACAACCTCTTGATTGCTGCCCCAACGCTCTAACCACTAGGCTACCTGCCACCCCCAAAAGAGAATTAAGAGTTGTGAAAATGTGCAACATACTTGTAAAAATAGTATCAAAGCGATAAAAAATTGTAATATTCCTAATAGGAAGAAAAGAACATCAGCCAAACTTCTGATGAATGAAATGCTACTCAAATAGGGTCTGACAATTCCTAGAGAAGGATCTTGTCAGGGTGAGCACGCTTGTAAACTATTCTCTCCATAATCCCAATGCAATTCCTAGAGAAGGATCTTGTCAGGGTGAGCACGCTTGTAAACTATTCTCTCCATAATCCCAATGCAATTCCTAGAGAAGGATCTTGTCAGGGTGAGCACGCTTGTAAACTATTCTCTCCATAATCCCAATGCAATTCCTAGAGAAGGATCTTGTCAGGGTGAGCACGCTTGTAAACTATTCTCTCCATAATCCCAATGCATTGCTGGATAGTGTTGGAGATTTAAGAAAGGACGATTAAAGAGATGGATTTAGAGCAATTTTATTAATTTACTTACAGATCTATGGGTAATATAGGCATGTATGATAGATATTCCCCACGGGTTAGAATTAGGTGGAAACACATGTAGAATGCATTTCTGCAAGATATTTTGAAAGCAGCAGTGGCTATAGTGGGGTGCCTCAATAGACTAATCCTCCCATTGTGCACCCAGTACATGGTGGGTTGACTGGCTTGACTGGATCTGAAACAATACAGATAGGTTTCTGTCAGAGATTACATAATAGGACTCATGAAACAGCATACCACTCTTCATCCCACTGCTGGCTTGCAGTGGGATGGTCCCTGGATGGGAGGCCAGATGCTGCTGGAAGTGGTGTTGGAGGGCCAGTAGGAGGCACTCTTTACTCTGGTCTAAAAAAAAATACCTGAACTGTGTAGTGTGCCCTGTAGAGTGCCCTCTTTTGGATGGGACCTTAAACGAGTGTCCTTACTCTGTGGTCACTAAAGATCCCATGGCACTTATCGTAAGAGTAGTGGTGTTAACCCTAGTGTCCTGGCTAAATTTCCAATTTGGTCCTCATACCATCATGGTCACTTAATCATGCCCAGATTCCAATTGTCTCATTCATCCCCCTCCTCTCCTCTGTTTATTTGATTTGATTCAACCTTTATTTAACTAGGAAAGTCCGTTTAGAACAAATTCTTATTTCCAATGACGGCCTACCAAAAGGCAAAAGGCCTTCTGCCGGGACGGGGGCTGGGATTAAAAATATAAGTATAGGACAAAACACACATCACGACAAGAGTGACACCACAACACTACATAAAGAGAGACCTAAGACAACAACATAGCATGGCAGCAACACATGACAACACAGCATGGAAGCAACCCCACATGACAACAACATGGTAGCAGTACAAAACATGGTACAAACATTATTGGACACAGACAGCAGCACAAAGGGCAAGAAGGTAGAGACAACAATACATCATGCGAAGCAGTCACAACTGTCAGTAAGAGTGTCCATGATTGAGTTTTTGAAGAAGAGATGGAAATAAAACTAACTATTCCCCAGGTCGTTGCTGTAAATGAGAATGTGTTCTCTGTCAACTTACCTGGTAAAATAAGGGTTAAATATGAAAAATTAAGTATAAAACAGTCTTTTTCATTTCCAAAATGAGATGACGTGAAATCACATAAAAATAATAGGCTTATTAATCTCACATCTTGGATTTCCAAAACCTTAAAGAGAATTCTTGCTAATCATGTCACTATGTGTGTCTGAAGTGTATCAGGTAGTTTTTGTCTTTCAAGGATTAGTGTACTCTTAGTGTACTCTCTAGTATGCATTGAAATACAATGTCATTTGCACTTCAGTGAAATAAGAGATAGAAAGACCAGTGGTGGCTGAAACAAGACAGGTCACTTTAGGTCTCTTTCAGTAAGCTATATATCATCATGAGGATAGATGATAGAATGGTTGAAAAATACAAACCTTATCATGTTGAAATTAAAACGACGTAGCTAGTCACAAATCAAGGGAAATGCACGTAACAAAGTAACGTACCAGTCAGGCGTGCACCATTGGGAATCAGATCGATCTCAGAGGAATGTTGCTCGTCCTGCCTTTTTTAGAAGTCAAAACAGCTCTCTCCCTCTCTCTCACACACACACACACACACACACACACACACACACACACACACACACACACACACACACACACAGTCTTTTTTGTTGTTGACCAGGCTAAACAGTCTATCTCACTCATGCTTTGAATACTTTGTAGCCACATTAAGCACGCAACAACAACAATCCACAGCGTCCGCATTCTCTCGACTAGGGCGCGCACATCGCACGCGACTCGAATTTGGGAGATTGCTGTCGCATGAAAAATCCTAAACGGACCAAAAAAACTATTAACACCGACGAATATGCGTATTTCTTTTCCAGGGATACGGTTATCTAAGGCACGTTTTTTTCATGATTTAGCAGGGTTTAGTTCGCCTCGTCCCCGTGTGGAACAGATTCACATTTCGTTCTCAGACATGCACGGACTGAGTGGCAAATGTAAATGGAGCGTACTTTTCACTCTGTTCTTATCAGTCATTTGCGTGTTAATCTTCTGTGAATATTTTATATATTACCCTGCAATTTTGCATTGTTCGTGGTCGGAGTTGAATGGGAACAGCGGCAAAGGACTCCCCAACCGCCCCAGCTTCGCGCTTTGTTTCTCTCGTGTACCCACCTGCTAAGGTAGGCTGTGCACTCCTGTTCCAATTTCATGGTTTATGCGTTTATTACTTAGTTATCATACTGATAAGTGATAAAGAAGAAAGTTTACATAACCCTCATATTATTTGTGTGTTTTACATTAATTTAGGACTGTCATTTGTTGAATGTTTTAATGGAAGTGCATTTCAAACGTTTCATTGGTCAAAGCTCTAATGTTCATCTCAGATCATGTGACAGGAAAAATACAACTCTGAAATAATGAACAGACACAGACTGCACAAATCAAGTCCTTGAAAACAAAAAGCATAAATCACACATTTTGTTCATAGCTGATTGAGTCTTGACTATTGGAATTTGCATACCGTGGGGAAACATAATTTTGATCCTGTGTGCACTGAACACTTTGGGTTGGATAGTGGGCATTATTAGTGTTTTTAGGACAGGAATATAATTAATCGTCTTAATATCAGATTCTATGAATTCACCATGACATTCTCTTCACCAGCTAGGGCAACCAGATGCCCCGCTGTGACTCCAATGTCTCATGTTCACATGGTCCACAAAATAAGTTATAGTGGTCAGTCTCAATAGTTTTCTTCATTGAGACAGGATGCTACCAGGACATTGTGCATTATACAGCATGATAGACAAGAATACTTTAAATTGGTGGTTGTCTCTTGGTAGTACTGGGCAGTCATGGCCTAAAGATCATTATTAGGGCCAGGGGATATTCCTTATGTGGCCTGACCAAGGACAACTCTGGGTTGTTATTGCAGGCTATGACTATAGTCAGGACCCAGAGTTTCTCCTACTTGTCCTTCTTAGTGGTCTTTCCACATGGTCAATAAAACTCCCTGCCCTAATCATAATGTACTGTACGTTCCTTCCTGATAGAGCAGGGCAGATGGAGAGGGCTTTCTGGACAGCCCTGGGGCTCCTACAGCCAGAGGTGGTCTTCATTTTGGGAGACATCGTTGACTGAGGGGAAAAGGAGCTCCTCAAAGGTTTGTTGATAGACACTGCCGGTTATTAGACCACACATAGCCCCACCAGCTGGACTACTCAGGATAGTATGTGATCATGTCTTTTAGCACATAAGGGGATCTGTGTGTATGTGTGTGGTCTTATTACCAACCATGTCCATTTATTCTAATTCCTAATTATATTATATCTCCCACTTACGACACAATGGTATGATTTAACCCCAATCCAAGTGATTGAGGAAGTAAATAACAGTAGAGGCCCAAATGGTTTGTGTTGGGAGGAGATGGAGACATCCTACTGTGTATAGTGCTGAGGGGTTAAGGCAGATGTTGATACCCCAGCTCAAACTTCTCTGTAACACTTTACTTGACACTGAGTGTCATAACACGTTATGAGAGTCAGAACCATGTCATAATATGTCATAACAGCTAACATAACTTTTCGGAACCTGTCATAATTGGGGGTGGCAGGGTAGCCTAGTGGTTAGAGTGTTGAACTAGTAACTTAAATTTGCAAGTTCGAATCCCCCAGCTGACAAGGTACAAATCTGTCGTTCTGCCCCTGAACAGGCAGTTAACCCACTGTTCCTGGGCCATCATTGAAAATAAAAATTTGTTCTTGATTGACTTGCCTGTTTAAATAAAGGTAAAATGAAATATTAAAAAAAAAAAAATGATCATAACACAGTCATGACCCACATTTCCACCTGTTGTGACATATATTGCATTCTTTTATGACACCTACATAAGTGTCAAAACCCACATGTATTAAAATTATATTTTATTCTGCCATGAAGTTTCCTTTGTTGTTGTTGTTGTAATGAATTCTTTATAGTCATCATTTTTTAATCATATTTTAAATAACATGTAGAAAATACACTTTATGTCATGAAGCATTATGACCATCCTGTGTCACTTTACTTGGACTAAGAAAATACACTTTATGTCATGAAGCATTATGACCATCCTGTGTCACTTTACTTGGACTAAGAAAATACACTTTATGTCATGAAGCATTATGACCATCCTGTGTCACTTTACTTGGACTAAGAAAATACACTTTATGACACTGTCAAGAAGCATTATGACCATATTAATCATATAAGCCACATTGACCTAATACATACAGTTGAAGTGGGAAGTTTCCACACACTTAGGATGGAGTCATTAAAACTTGTTTTTCAACCACTCCACAAATTTCTTGTTAACAAACTTTAGTTTTGACAAGTCGGTTAGGACATTACTGTGTACATGACACAAGTCATTTTTCCAACAATTGTTTACAGACAAATTATTTCACTTATAATTCACTGTATCACAATTCCAGTGGGTCAGAAGTTTACATACACAAAGTTGACTGTGCCATTAAACAGCTTGGAAAACTCCAGAAAATTATGTCATGGCTTTAGAAGCTTCTGATAGGCAAATTTACATACTTTGAGTCAATTGGAGGTGTACCTGTGGATGTATTTCAAGGCCTACCTTCAAACTCAGTGCCTCTTTGTTTGACATCATGGGAAAATACAAAGAAATCAGCTGGTCTGGTCTGATGAAATCATCTGGTCTGATGAAACAAAAATAGAACTGTTTGGCAATAATGACCATCGTTATGTTTGGAGGAAAAAGGGGGAGGCTTGCAAGCCAAAGAACACCATCCCAACCGTGAAGCACGGGGGTGGCAGCGTTATGTTGTTGGGGTGCTTTGATGCAGAAGGGACTGGTACACGTAACAAAATAGATGACATCATGAGGGAGGACAATTATGTGGATATATTGAAGCAGCATCTCAAGACATCAGTCAGGAAGTTAAAGCTTGGTCACAAATGGGTCTTCCAAATGGGCAATGACCCCAAGCATACTTTTTTTTTGTTGCCTTTATTTAACCAGGTAGGCTAGTTGAGAACAAGTTCTCATTTGCAACTGCGACCTGGCCAAGATAAAGCATAGCAGTGTGAACAGACAACACAGAGTTACACATGGAATAAACAATTAATAAGTCAGTTACACAGAAAAAAAGAGAGTCTATATACATTGTGTGCAAAAGACATGAGGAGGTAGGCGAATAATTACAATTTTGCAGATTAACACTGGAGTGATAAATGATCAGATGGTCATGTACAGGTAGAGATATTGGTGTGCAAAAGAGCTGAAAAGTAAATAAATGTAAACAGTATGGGGATGAGGTAGGTAAAATTGGGTGGGCTATTTACCGATAGACTATGTACAGCTGCAGCGATCGGTTAGCTGCTCAGATAGCAGATGTTTGAAGTTGGTGAGGGAGATAAAAGTCTCCAACTTCCAAGGTTGTGGCAAAATGGCTTAAGGACAACAAAGTCAAGGTATTTGAGTGGCCATCACAACGCTCTGAATCCCATAGAAAATTTGTGGGCAGAACTGAAAAAGCGTGTGCGAGCAAGGTCTACAAACCTGACCCAGTTACACCAGCTCTGTCAGGAGGAATGGGCCAAAATTAATCCAACTTACTGTGGGAAGCTTATGGAAGGCTTACCCGAAATGTTTGACCCAAGGTAAACAATTTAAAGGCAATGCTACCAAATACTAATTGAGTGTATGTAAACTTTTGACCCACTGGGAATGTGATGAAAGAAATAACAGCTGAAATAAATCATTCTCTCTACTATTATTCTGACATTTCACATTCTTAAAATGAAGTGGTGATCCTGACTGACCTAAGACAGGGAATCTTTACTAGGATTAAATGTCAGGAATTGTGAAAAACTGAGTTTAAATGTATTTGGCTAAGGTGTATGTAAACTTCCGACTTCAACTGTACATGCCCTTATGTCAGTCATCAGTCAAAAAATAGGGTGTCTTGTCCTGCTCCTGAAATCTGCTCCTGCATTCATCAGCAACATATCATTGGGTGGGTCTGATATTGATGTGTACACAATTACAATGGTCATTTTATGTGGTCAGTTAAAAACATATAGTGTACCAGTAAAAGGTTTGGACACACCTACTACTTCCAGGATTTTTCTTTATTTTTTTAACTATTTTCTACATTGTATAATAATAGTGAAGACATCAAAACTATGAAATAACAAATATGTAATCATGTAGTAACCAAAAAAAGTGTTAAACAATTTTTAAAAAAGTTTATATTTGAGATTCTTCAAAGTAGCCACCCTTTGCCTTGACGACAGCTTTGCACACTCTTGGCATTCTCTCAACCAGCTTCATGAGGTAGTCACCTGGAATGCATTTCAATTAAGCATTCTGCAGCAATACACCATCCCATCTAGTAGGACTGTCATTTGGTGATAACATCCCCACAGCATGGTGATGGCAGTATCATGCTGTGGGGATGTTTTTCCAGCAGCAGGGACAGGGAGACTAGTCAGAAACAAGTGAAAGATTAACGGAGCAAAGTACAGAGGACCTCAGATTTGGGTGAAGTTTCACCTTCCAACAGGACAACAACTCTAAGCACACAGCCAAGACAACGTAGGAGTGTCTTCTGAATGTCCTTGAGTGGCCCAGCCAGAACCCGATCGAACATCTCTGGAGAGGCCTGAAAATAGCTGTGTAGCGACGCTCCCCATCCAACCTGACAGTGCTTGAGAGGATCTGCAGAAAATAACGTGAGCAATGCATCATACCCAAGAAGACCTAAGGCTGTAATCACTGCCAAAGGTGCTTCAACAAAGTACTGAGTAAAGGGTCTAAATACTTAGGTAAATTTGATAGTTTTTTATTTTTAATACATTTGCAAAAATGTCTAAAAACCTGCCTTTGTTTTGTCATTATGGGGTATTGTGTGTAGATTGATGAGGGGAAAAAACTATTTACTACATTTTTTAATAAAGCTGTATAGGAACAAAATGTGGAAAAAGTGAAGGGGTCTGAATACTTTCTGAATGCACTGTAAAGCAGGCAGATAGGCAGAGGCATTGAGTTACTGTTCTATTGTACATTAGAATGGGCAAGTGACCTAAGTGACTTTGAGCATGGTATGATCGTCGGTGCCAGGCGCGCCGGATTCAGAATCCCTCCTGGGCTTTTTACGCACAACAGTGCCTAGGCTTTTTCGAGAATAGAGCTACAAAAATAAAAAATCTGGGTGGCGGCAGTCCTGTTGGCGAAAATAGTTTTTTGATGAGAGAGGTCGAACGAGAATGGCAAGAATCGTGCAAGATAACTGGCGGGCCTCAAACAGACAAATTACGGCACAGTACTACGGTAGTGTGGCTATTGGAACGCACAACTCGTCGATCCTTGTCATGGATGGGCTATTGCAGCAGACGACCACACCTGGTTACATTCCTATCAGCTACAAGCAAAAAGAAGCTGCTCCAGCACAGGAGGATAGTGAGACCTTAATTGGGGAGGACGGGCTCGTGGTAATAATGGCTGGAGCGGAATAGGTGGAATGGTATCAAATGCATCAAACATGGTTTCTATGTGTTTGATGCCATTCCATTTGCTCCACTTCAGTCAATATTATGAGCTGTCCTCCCCTCAGCAACCTTCACTGGGCTCCAGTGGGTACGCGATCACCAACACTGGACAATTGAGGATTGGAAAAACATTGCCTGGTCCGACGAATCCCAGTTCCTATTGCATATTCTGATGGATGAGTCAGGAGTCAACGGTACAGGCTGGTGGCATAATGGTGTGGGGAATGTTTTCCTGGCACACTTTAGGTCCCTTGATATCAATCGAGCAACGATTGAACGCCACAGGGTATCTGAACATTGTTGCTGACCAAACCCAAGAGTATATTTGGGGTGAGAAGGAATGGTCTGTTTGCAGCATGAATGTACTGCCGTCCAATCTGCAGCAACTGTGTGATGCCATTGAGTCAATATGGACCAACATCCCTGTGGAATGTTTCCGACACCTTGTAGAATCCATGCCTCTAAGAATTCAGTCTGTTCTGGAGGCAAGGGGGGTCCAAGCCAGTACTAAATGGGTGTACATAATACAGTGGCCACAGTGTATTTGACCACATTTGTATCATTAGCATTCATTAGCATAGTTCACTCATGTAATGTTCTAAGTGTGGCAGGTAGCCTAGAGGTTAGAGCTTTGGGCCAATGACTAAAAAGGTTGCTGGTTCGAATACATGAGCCAACTAGGTGAAAATCTGTCGATGTGCCCTTGAGCAAGGCATTTAATCCTAATTTTCTCCAAGGGTGCGTACTTGGTCCAAACACACCAAACAGTCGTGAAGAGGGCACAACAAAACCTTTTCCCCTCAGAACACTGAAAAGATTTGGCATGGGCCCCCAGATCCTCAAAAAGTTCTACAGCTGCACAATCGAGAGCATCGTGGCCAGTTGCATCACCGCCTGGTATGGCAACTGCTCTGCATCTGACCGTAAGGCTCTACAGAGGGTAGTGCGTACGGCCCAGTACATCACTGGGGCCAAGCTTCCTGCAATCCTAGACCTATGTAATAGGCGGTGTCAGAAGAAAGCCCATAAAATTGTCAGAGACTCGTCACCCAAGTCATAGACTGTTTTCTCTGCTACCGCACGGCAAGCGGTACCAGAGCACCATAAGACTGAACAATTCATCAAATGGCCACCGGACTCTTACATTGCCCCCCCATTTGTTTTGAACCCTGCTGCTACTCGCTGTTTATTATCTATACATAGTCACTTCACCCCTACCTACATGTACAAATTACCTCTAACCTGTGCCCCCGCACACTGACTCTGTACCGGTGCCCCATATTTTCTTAACTCTTCTTGAACTGCACCTTTGGTTAAGGGCTTGTAAGTAAGCATTTCACAGTAAGGTCTACACTTGTTGTATTCGGAGCATGTGACAAATAAAGTTTGATTTGACTACTATGGCCGACTCTTTGAACAACACGTTTCACTGCATCGATCTGGTGTATGTGACAATAAACATCTATTTACTGTTTGTTGACCTTTTCTGTGGGCAGCACTACCCTGTGTACCACCTGAACGATGCAGAGAGCACTGGGAAGGATGTCGCCTCCCCTGAAGAGCGCCACCAGGTGTTCCATGAGCATTATGACATGCTATACCAGGAAGCTTCTCAAAGGGTGAGTTTAAATACACAGAACTATCACTCACACATGGGATTCATCACTATTGTCTGAAGTGGCCTCTGCTTGCTTTCATAAGTCGTTTTTTCCAGATCAGTGCAGATGAAGGAAAGGTCCCGACAGAGGAAGCCACTTCAGACTGAGATAAATCCCTAAGAATCATTCTGAAGGGTATCTTTCTGACTGAAAACAATAATAGGTTGTCACTTACAAGCTTGTGATTGGAGAAATATGATGGATTCTTTTGGTTTCACTCTACAGTTACTTTGCTAGTTTCAGCTCCCCCTTATCCTGAGTGGCCACACCCACAGTGGCTGTAAGGTGGTTCATGACAACAAGCACCCAGAGATCAGCATTCCTTCCTTCAGCTGGAGAAACTGCAACAACCGCAGCTTCATCCTAGTAACTGTCAGGGTTGGGGTCAATTCCATTTCAATTTAAGTTTACTTCATGAATTTAAATAGTGTTAGAAGGGTAGAGAATCGGGACACAACCTCCCACTCCCTCTCTCTGCAGGGCACCTTCTTTCCTGCTAGAGGAGAGCAGCGAGGTGGCCATCTACTGCGCCACAGGCATGGTTGTCTCCCTCATGCTCATGGCCCACCTCCACTTCTCAAAGAGTTTCATGCTCCTAGCCACCAGCCTCATGGGCAAGCACAAGGGCCTGTGACTGTTATAGTGAGTGTTTCCCCTAGATCAAATAATTATTTCCTTGGCAGGCCACATAAAAAAGGGCAGCATTCAGGTTAGCAAATACACCAAAAGTGTGATTGAAATCAAAGTAACGGTAGGGGACGTCTCATCTGTGTGACCGACCACCTTTGACCTCCTCACCCTGACCATGTTCATCCCTGAGACCAAAGAGACAGTAATAGGGTTGACACCAAACCAACAGCACCTTTTAAAGGCCTTGGTCACTCTTTGTTGGTGCATTTAAATAGCGTACAATGATATGTTATCTGTTCATTCTCTTTATAAATTATTGGCAACTGAATGTTGTTTTTTATCCCGGTGAGTAAGCTATGGCAGGGCCATCATTGACCTTTAAATGTGACCAGGACGAAAACAGTCGAGGGAAGACGGCAGAACTGGGTTTCTTGCAACTGTAATTTATGCATATACAAAGTGTACATAAGTATCATTTTCCCACATATTCAGTTTAAACAAACCAACAAAAAAAACAAAGGTCTTCTGATGTGCCTCTTTATTAAAATAAAAATACTTTTTGTATTCCTTAAAGGCCTGAAAACACAAACGTTATCACATCTACCTCCTCGCTCTCAGAATAGACTTGCACATTGAAAGCTTCTGTTCAGTGTTAAGAATATCCTGTCTAACTGTGCCCACACGCTCACAATGCCTGTGCCATTGTGAAGGGATCTCTATGACCGAAGGATCACTACTTTATCATCTCGTCTCATTCTATATAAGTTGATGCCTATACATCTGTATGCATACATACGTTCTAGACATTCATAAATATGTATACGCATAGGTACACACATTACTATGTATAATTGTACATATAGATTTATAGAATATATGTATATCTTTATAAATGTATATGTACATATATATTAATACAAAATGCACATGTACAATGTAGATATACAATGCATGAGTACATGTGTGTATATATGTTTTACAGTACATGCATGCTTTGAAGCACACATACACACACATTTACTGGCACGCGCATGTATACATCTCATACACACTTCATATCTAAAAAGATGCTTCCTACTGTAGTAAAACAACGCCAGGTTGCGATTTGGACACGTCAATGGATCTTCCAATGTATTAAAGCTGAGAATCGGAAATAAAAATATACATTTTCACCGTCGAAACGAAAGAGGATGAAGGCATGTCTCTGGCTGCGACCTGCGGTCACTGCGGTAGGTAAGTGGTTAATTTGCATAATGTATACAGGATTTGAGTTTTTTTTTACACCGCACAAATTTTTCCGCCGTTTTCTACTAAAGAACATTTTCTTTTTTTATAAACCAGAAAAACTAACCGAGAGAGAGAGAGAGAGAGAGAGCGAGAGCGAGAAACTCCCTGCCTGCAGTCTCTACTGTCAGATAGAGTTTGACATCAAGCTGTACAGCGCAGTCAAAAACATACATCAGAGCTCAATTTACAGGTACAGCCATTATCAAGGCACAAAGATATTCTACAAGAAGTTTTTTCTCTCAATAAAGTTGTACAAAATAACATTACATTTTGCAGTCTGTACAAGATAATCAACCTTGCACCAGCGTGCAAGATAACAAAAACAAAAATATATTATATATATTTATATATATATATAGAACTATTGCCCAAGAGGATCTAAGTCAAAAAGGACTGTCTGTGGGCAAATCAAAGTGAGTGTGGTATTTCTCTTTCCATCTAGACATGTGGCAGAATGCTGCTGCCCTACGACAGGAGGTGCATTGGACTCAAACTCCCAGCATCCTCCTGGTCGTCCCACAAGCCACACCCCATCTATGCTAATTCTACAGCTCTCAGCATCCACACAAAAGCAGTCTGAAAGCCTCTCTCTCCATGTTGCAATAAAAACAAACAAACCCAAATAAAAAGTGACAGAGTAATAAATATCTCGGTGCTACATCATGTGTATACTTCCTTGACGGCGTTAAGTTACCTGATGCAAAGTGCATTACATCTCCTGCCCGCCCCACCGCCCGACTCCTTCATCAAGTACTCAGAGCAGAATAGAGAGAGGGAGGGAGAGAGCGAGCAAAGCGGAGTAATCCATGCAAAGGAGTGTCGGAAGGTTGATTCCAACTCTGGAACCAACACACACAGGAGTTACCTCATTAGATACCTCAACTCTCTCGCGCACAAATGTACACACACACACACACCCTCTGACAACATCAGCTGGTCCAGGTCCAACCACAACAGAAACTACAGAAGACTAGTTCAAATCAAAAACCATAAAACAAGATGTCTAAAAAGGCTTAGTGGAATGAGCAGAATAAAGGCATTTGAAATAAAAGACTGAGGCACACACATCCTTTCCCATCCCCGCTTATACCTACAAAATAACAGTAAAAAAATGGGCCAAAATTAAAGAACAAAATAAAACCAAAAATGGCAAACAAAATGACAGCATTGTGATGCTTCAGTAGTTCTCCTGGTCCCTGTGGTGAAAGGAACTTGTGTTTTGGGAGTGGAAACAAACTGCACCGGGATTGGCCCAGAGCCGACTGGATGGTGGGCTACGACCAATCACAAGAGTTCGTACTGGCGCAGGTGCATCCTCTGGATGATGTCTCGGCAGTCGTTGAAGACACGGCGGATGTTCTCCGTGTCCACGGCGCAGGTGAAGTGGGGGTAGCAGTAGTGCTTTCCGTCGCCGCTCGCCGTGCTGATCCTCTGTGGGGAGACACATTTCTGTTAACTTCCTGAATTGGAACAGAAAATGACCCCAAACATGAAATGGTTAACACTACAATACAAGCATCTACAGTCAGTACATAGAATGAAAACTGTACGTACAAGGAACTCATCTCGGATGAAAAACTTGGCCCGGGTCACTTTAGGGTCCTCTCCGGGGTCTGGAACGGCTGTTCAGAAAGAGACAAACAGAAGAAATCCAGGTTCATCAGTACAAGGATACCATATCATTAGGACTGGATGTAGTGCAGTGCCTGATGACGGTATCTGCAATCAAATTTTTATGGAGCATCTCTAACTAGTGCTCTCCGTGCTCCAAACTATTCTGTGATTTCATTTGACGATGGGGAAGAAAGGCATGTTTATGCTATTACATCCTGCAATTGAGTACCTGGGATATCTATAAGTTAGAGGGTCATATGAGGGCTAAATAAAGGTTTATTCCAGGGCCTGCGCAAATGACTCAATTTGAGTCAGAAATTTCAAAAGTGTGAGTCGCCAAAATGGGTTAACCTTTGTATACATCTTGTGGATCGGTTTGGAGGTCCTTCACTGTGAAGCAACAACAACGATTTGGTGCACGCTTCGTTGCTGGAAGAGCGTAATGTGTGGGTCTCTTAGGTTAGTAGATCTTCTTAATTATTATGATCAAGTTTTATTTAAAGAAACAGTGTTTTCCGCACATCACAGCACCCACCTTCGGCCGGCACAGTATAGCGAGCGTACTCAGGGAAGTAGTCTTCAAGTTTGGATTTCCCTGCTAAGATCTTGTCAGCCAGCATGTCCTGCTTGTTCAAGAACAGGATGACTGAAATGGTCCTTAAGAATCTGAAAAGAAAGATTGTAAAGAATGACGTGACTGGACAGGCATTTAAACAATGACACTGTGTCAGAGTTATTGGAATGTGAATGGATGGGTTTAAAAGTAAAATATCTCTATCCAACTCATGTGTTGCTTCTGTTTGACCGATTCACACTGATATCGCCACGTTGACTGATTAAAACTAAAATGGGAAGCATGCTTCAGTCTGTTACCATTATTACTGTCAATCGCTAAAAGTACATCCACTTACAATAACATACTCCAGAAGTCATTATTATACATGTAGTGTTGCAATGTACTTTAAAACACATTTTCACCAAGAATTTGCTACAGAAAATAAACAAAGCTGGTTTAAAATGAATTCAGTTTGCAAATGTATTGCAAGTATATTGAAATCCCAACAAAACGGAATGCAAAAGTTACATTCGCCCATTACTAAATCTGGTGTGGAATTTTAAGTAGGGCATAATTGAGTCTGGAGAGGGCAGAGAGCCTGATTAGGTGACCATGACCAACCTGTTATTCCAGATGCTCTTGAAGAGATCCAGGGATTCCCGGAGTCTGTTGGTGCTGTTGTCTTCCCTTATGACCATGTTATAACTGCTGCTTGCCGCCACAAAGATGATCGCCGTCACGTCTAAAAGAAATAAGAGTACATTAAAAGGGTTGTTTTAGCATGAAATGGTGCATAATGGTGTGCATTATGAGGATCAGACACAGTGACATCGTAAACCATGTAATGTTAAAGGAAAATTCCACTAAAAGACTATCTTTAGTCATTTGTTTCATTAGTCCACTGTTGATACAGTCCAAAAATGTCATACTATGACACCTTCTGTAGTTTTTGTTACTTGGTAGCAACTAGCTACAGACCCTGTGTTGCTGATCATTTACAACTATTTTGGATTGTCCAAGCTGTAACATTAACGTTAATCTCAGGCTTTTTAAGTAGAGATATTCTTTGCTACTTTTCAAACGAAGACCAAGTAGTATTTCACGTAACAAGTTGCTATATATGCCTTTTGTTTTGTTCATGAGGAGTAATGGCCGAGAGAAGGCAGGAGACACTTTGTTTTGTTGAGCGTCACATTGGTTAGACTGCTCCCTGTAACGGTTCAGTCGTCCACCAGACTACACTCTACGATTAGAGGGAGGTGGGAGAGGAAGTGTTGGGTGTCTCGGTTAGGGAGACAAGGGAATGGGGTTCAGTGTTTTCCGGTTAGGATAGATTTATGTTCTTTCCAACAGATCTTTACATATTTTCCTCACTACAAAGTATTAATGCGGTCCTTGTGGTTACTAAACATACACTATCACCCCTGTTAACCAACCCGTTCACACACCCATATATCCCAGACCGGTGTGTTAATTGTAACACACATCTAGGCACCTTGTATCATTGCCTATGGGAGTGTGCCGAGATAAACATTTTGGAGCTCAGTGCTGCGCTATATCTCGGAGATTACTTCTACCCCAATACCATTAATCCCTAAACTTTGCAACCTAAATCTTTACCCAGAGAATATCTCTTTACATAGGAGAGAGACAAGAAAATAGTTGACCTCTGTCTATTACAAGCTAGGCGTTCAATTTCTCTCCTTTGGAAGTATGTCAGTTTCCCCTCACTTGGTCATTGGTTAAAATAATTAACGTCAAGCCTAGCTCTTGAAAAATCCACTTATATAGTAAAAAAAAGAAATAAAAAAAGCCCCGGTCACTGTTTCACCTGTCCCTGTGAATGTCTCCACCCCCTCCAGGTGTCGCTTATTTTGTATTTATCCCTGTGTTTCCTGTCTCTCTGTGCCAGTTCATCTTGTATGTTTAGTCAAGTCAACCAGCGTGTTTTCCCCCATACTCCTTTTCCATTCTCTTTTGCTAGTTTTCATGGTTTTGACCCCTGCCTGACTGGACTACTTTCCCACCTGCCTGATCATCCTGCCTGCCCTGACCTTGAATCTGCCTGCCCTTCGGTACCTATTGGACTCTGAACTGGTTGACCTTTTTCCTGTACATGACCATTCTCTTGCCTACCCATTTTGGATTAATAAACATTTCAAGACTCCAACCATCTGCCTCCTGTGTCTGCATCTGGGTCTCGCCTTGTGCCTTGATAGCCCCAGAGTTTAATGTTATTTGGGATTTGTTTATTTTCTACAATTTTATTTTACCTTTGTTTAACTAGGCATGTCAGTTAAGAACAAATTCTTATTTTCAATGACGGCCTAGGAACAGTTTGTTAACTGCCTTGTTCAAGGGCAGAACAACAGATGTTTACCTTGTCAGCTCGGGGATTCGATCTGGCAACCTTTCGGGTTACTAGTCCAACGCTCTAACCACTAGGCTACCTACCACCTATAAACCGGTGATATTGTAGAAGCATTGGAACTGTATATCTGTATCATCTAAAGAAATGTATATGAATATTGGCTATAGTTCAAGCGTAATCCGCATGATAATGTGAGGACTTTTTTTCTCTTCCGTTTATCTGTTGTTAATGTTGGATTGTTAAGTTTTTGTCTTTGGGTGAAAAATAATAATTGTATTTCTGTAACTGTTGACCGTCTTATTTGGAACTAATACATAAGTGTAAAATTATATGTATTTTTAAATTGACTAATTAAACAAATACCAAAATAGATTTTTTTAGTGGAAGTGGATCCAGATGGTATACAATGCTAAGCTACTGTGACACAGTCCCTGTTCCACCACAAGACGGTCAGGAGTTAACGCAGGTCTTCCGGTTTCAGGTAAGGTTACTCATTAAGCAAGCATGGTTCACTGAACCACCAACAGGACACTTGCAAAACAACATTGTGGGCAGCAAAATTGTCCACATAATCCAAACTTACCATTGAAGCACTGAATCCATTTTCTCCTCTCGTCTCTCTGGCCACCTACATCAAACATACTGGGAGGGAAGAGAAAAAACATTTTAACAGACTTCTGTATGATCCAATGTGTGAAGGTGCCTATTTAACTCAAACATGTCTTGATCTCAAAACATATCTTATTTGTCACATGCGCTGAAGACTATAGACTACATGCGCTGTAGACTACATCGTGAAATGCTTACTTATACAAGCCCTTAACCAATAATGCAGTTTGAAGAAAATATTTACAAAATAAACATTTTAACAAAATAACAACAAGACTATATACAGGGGGTACCTGTACCGAGTCAATGTGTGGGGTACAGGTTAGTCGAGGTAATTGAGGTACACATCATGGACAAATTGAAATGGACAGCGTGGTGAAGAAGGCGCAATAGCGCATCTTCAACCTCAGGAGGCTGAAGAAATTTGGCTCGTCACCTAATCAAGAGCATCGTCACAATCGAGAGCATCCTGACGGGCTGTATTGCCGCCTGGTACGGCAACTGCACCGCCCTTAACCGCAAGGCTCTCCAGAGGGTAGTGAGGTCTGCACAACACATCACCGGGACAAACTACCTGCCCTCCATGACACCTACAGCACCCGATGTCACAGGGAGGCCAAAAAGATCATCAAGGACAATAACCACCCGAGCCACTGCCTGTTCACCCCGCTATAATTCAGAAGGCGAGGTCAGTACAGGTGCATCAAAGCTGGGACCGAGAGACTGAAAAACAGCTTCTATCTCAAGGCTATCAGACTGTTATACAGCCATCACTAACAGAGTGGCTGCTGCCCACATACAGACTCAAATCTCTGGCCACTTTAATAAAAGGTATCACTTAGTCACTTTAAATAACGCCACTTTATTAATGTGAACATATACTACATTACTCATCTCATAACTAAAACTGTATTCTTTACCATCTACTGCATCTTGCCTATGTCACAGAGCAATATATTTATATGCACAGTTGAAGTCGGAAGTTTACATACACTTAGGTTGGAGTCATTAAAACTTGTTTTACAACCACTCCACACATTTCTTGTTAACAAACTATAGTTTTGGCAAGGCGGTTAGGACATCTACTTTGTGCATGACAAGTCATTTTTCCAACAATTGTTTACAGACTAATTATTTCACTTATAATTCACTGTGTCACAATTCCAGTGGGTCAGAAGATTACATACACTAAGTTGACTGTGCCTTAAAACAGCTTGGAAAATTCCAGAAAATTATATCATGGCTTTAGAAGCTTCTGAAAGGCTAATTGACATCATTTGAGTCAATTGGAGGTGTACCTGTGGATGTATTTCAAGGCCTACCTTCAAACTCAGTGCCTCTTTGCTTGACATCATGGGAAAATCAAAAGAAATCAGCCAAGACCTCAGAAAAATTAATTGTAGACCTCCACAAGTCTGGTTCATCCTTGGGAGCAATTTCCAAACGTCTGAAGGTACCATGTTCATCTGTACCAACAATAGTACACAAGTATAAACACCATGGGACCACGCAGACGTCATACCGCTCAGGAAGGAGACGCATTGTCTCCTAGAGATGAACGTACTTTGGTGCGAAAAGTGCAAATCAATCCCAGAACAACAGCAAAGGACCTTGTGAAGATGCTGGAGGAAACCGGTACAAAAGTATCTATATCCACAATAAAACAAGTCCTATATCAACATAACCTGAAAGGCCGCTCTGCAAGGAAGAAGCCACTGCTCCAAAACCGCCATAAAAAAGCCAGACTACGGTTTGCAACTGCACATGGAGACAAAGACCGTACTTTTTGGAGAAATGTCCTCTGGTCTGATGAAACAAAAATAGAACTGTTTGGCCATAATGACCATCGTTACATTTGGAGGAAAAAGGGGGGTGCTTGCAAGCCGAATAACCCCATCACAACCGTGAAGCACGCGGATGGCAGCATCATGTTGTGGGGGTGCTTTGCTGCAGGAGAGACTGGTGCACACAACAATAGATGGCGTCATGAGGAGGGAAAAAATGTGGATATATTGAAGTAACATCTCAAGACGTCAGTCAGGAAGTTAAAGCTTGGTCGCAAATAGGTCTTCCAAATGGACAATCGCCCCAAGCATACTTCTAAAGTTGTGGCAAAATGGCTTAAGGACAACAAAATCAAGGTATTGGAGTGGCCATCACAAAGCCTTGATCTCAATCCTATAGAAAATGTGTGGGCAGAACTGAAAAAGCGTGTGCGAGCAAGGAGGCCTACAGACCTGACTCAGTTACACCAGCTCTGTCAGGATGAATGGGCTAAAATTCACCCAACTTATTGTGGGAAGCTTGTGGAAGGCTACCCAAAATTTTTGCAAACTCCAAACGGTCTGACCCCATATTAGAAGAGTTGCGTGACCAAATTGTGCTTGTGGAACAGTTTGGAGATGTCGCCCATGGCTATTTTCTCCAGGATGATGTCCTGATGAGAAAGTGGGTACCTCATAGTAGTTTTGTGGGGGAGGCTATTAGTCAGGTTGTTGTACCAGTTAAGTTGTGTGAGTTGGTGCTGAAAACTTTCCACGAGGATGTTGCTGGTCATCTGGGTGTGAGGAAAACCTACAATCGCATACTGAGACATTTCTTTTGGCCTAGGTTAAAGAAGGATGTTTCTGCGTTCATCAAAACCTGTCAATTAAGGAGTAAACCTACTCAAGCTATTAAGCCGGTACTGCTGTTTCCTATTCCCGTAGTCAGCCAGCCTTTTGAGTATCTGATTGTTGACTGTGTTGGCCCTCTGCCTCGCTCTATGGTAGTAGTTACCTGTTCACTGCGATGTGTGTCAGACCACTAGTTTTCCTGTTGCCTATCCGGTCTATCACAACTAAGTCTGTGCTAAAAGCTTTGACTCAGTTTCTCGCTGTTTGGAATCCATAAGTTTATTCAGAGTGACCAAGGTTCTAATTTGTTTGGTCAGGTTCTCCAACAGCTCCATATTAAAACAATGTGTCTTGTGCCTGTCCCGCGCAGAGTCAAAGAGCGCTGGAACGTTTCCATTAAACACGTCTTTGTTGAGAGCTTATTGTACGGAGATGGATAAGGATTGGGAGGAGGGGTTGCCATGGTTACCGTTAGCCACCAGGGAGGTTTCACAGGAGTGCACAGGTTTCAGTCCAAAGGACCTAGTGTTCGGACATAGTGTACGTGGGCTTCTAGCAGTGTTCCACCTCAGTCCTGTTATCCTATGAGTGTGATTTCCGGCGCCGCCTGTATGCCGCTGGTGAGATGGCCAAAGAGAAGCTATCATCTTCACAGGGGAGGATGAAAGGAATATTTGATCGGCGAGCTGAGCCTCGTCACCTGGACTAAAGTGGCCAGGTTCTTGCTCTGCTGCCAATTGTTGGTTCTCCTTTTCAAGCCAAGTTTAAGGTCCATATATGGTTGTGCGCCAGTGCACTGAGCAAAACTATCTAGTTGCCACTCCGGGAACGGAGGGAAAAAAAGCACCATCTGTGTCATGTCAATCTGCTAAAACCCTACTACACACGTTCCTCTGGGGGAAAAGAGTGGGAGTTCGCAGAGGACGGTAAACCTGTTCTTTTGGCCAGTACTGTTACATTGCTGGGTCCTTTCTGTCATGCGATGTCCATGCATGGTGAGGAGGATGTCCTTGGTCCTGACTATTGTGTACTGCAGGGTAGATACAGAAAAATACAGAGTCACTGGATGTTTTGGATAGCCTTCTTGCTCATCTACCTGCTGATAGGCGAGACGAGTTGGTCAGTCTGAGTTTTCCAGTTTTGTTTTCTGATACACCAACATGTACAAACGTAATAGAACACGATATTGATGTTGGGGATGCTGACCCCATCCGTCAGCGGTTCTATAGTTTCTTCAGAGAAACTGAGTTATCTGGATGCTGAGATCGGGTACATGCTGGAGAATGAAATTGCAGAGCCTTCTTTCTCCAGTTGGGCTTCTCCCTGTATCTTGGTCAGTAAACCGGATGGGACAAACAGATTTTGTACGGACTACCATAAGGTAAACAGTGTCACTAAGCCAGATTAATTTCCTCTTCCTCGGATGGAGGACTGCGTTGATCAGGTCGGAGCAGCAAGGTTTGTGAGCAAGTTTAACCTGTTAAAGGGCTATTGGCTGGTGCCACTGAGGCATAGGGCATGTGACATCTCTGCCTTTATTACACCTTCAGGTCTGTATACCTATTTGGTTATGAGTTTCGGCCTGCATAACGCACCTGACACTTTTCAGCGCCTTATGAATAGGGTTGTCTTCGGTCTAGTCGGGTGCGCTGTTTATCTGGACGATGTAGTGGTTTATGCAGATATTTGGGAGGAGCATCTGGCCTGTATTCAAGCCTTGTTCGACCGCCTGGCGGCGGATTCTCTCAAATCTGGCAAAATGAGAGTTTGTACCTTGGTAAGGTGGTTGGGCAGGGTGAAGTGTGTCCTTGTTTGGTGGTAGCTACTGATACTTTTCCACCACCAACCACTAAAAAGGAACTGATGCGTTTCTTGGGAATGATAGGTGATTACCATAGATTTTGTAGGAACTTCTCTACTGTAGTCGCTCCCCTGAAAGATTTTCTGAAAGCTATGGCGGTTTACGTCAGGTCTCCTCTCTATCAACAGGCTTTTGAAGATGCAAAGAGGTTACTTACCTCAACTCCGGTGCTGGCTGCTCCTCGTTTGGATTTGTCATTTACCTTGCAGGTGGATGCAAGTCACATGGGGGCAGGTGCAAGCAGATGTGTCCGGTGTTGAGAGGCCTGTTAGTTAAGTTTCCAAGAAGTTTATTTGTTATCAGTTCAACTTCTCCGTGTTGGAAAAACAATCGCTAGCACTCATATGGGCGCTACGACACTTCGAGGTGTAGGTCGGGTTGGGTGTAGTACCTATTGTGGTCTACATTGACCATAACCCTCTCACCTTCTTGAGGTCTATGATGTGTGCTAACCTGAGGATAATGAGATGGTGTTTGTTTTTACAGGAATTCCATCTGGATGTGCGGCACATGTCGTTGCTGACACACTCTCGTGCGCCCTGTTCCTATTGATTGGTGGACATGCGTTCTCATACGCGTTGTCCCAGAGTGTGTATGCGTGTCGTCCACGTGACCGGCCACTGTTTATTTTGTGTTGTCCTGTTGTGCCTGTCTTCTGTTCCCTGCTGTCTTCATTTTTTTCTTTCCTTTTAAAAAAGGTTGCTTCCTGTGCGCAAAGGTTGCTGAGGTCTGGGGAGGCTGAGGTGGGCTGTGGCAGTGGGGTAGCGTTTACCTGGGCTAGGGTCTGTCCCGGGGATAAATACACCTTTCCCCCCCATACATTGAGGAGACTCTCTCCACGCAGATGCGCTGTTGTTTTTGGCATTTTGGAGCTTCTTTGTGTTCATTTGTTTTGGCACCTCTCAACACCCCTCATTATCACCATCTATGCAGTCATCCACTCACTTACACTACACACAAAAAAATTGTTATTTGTAAATAGTTTACTTTTTAAAATATATTTTTGTTACTTCTTTATCTCTGCGTTGTCTCTCTCTTTGTTACGGAATACGAGCCGGTTCGTAACAAACTGAAATGAAAAACAACCCTAAGTGACCAAAAGGTGGGGACATTTCCAATATAATACCACAATGGCCATTTACAGTACACTGTTTATACAGTTAATAAAACAGACAACAATGGGCACCATGACATCACAATGAAGGGGACACTTACTGAAAGTTCACTTTGTCGACTTGAAATCTTGTTTCGAAAATCCCTGAAGTCAAAACTCGGCAACGAAGCAAGTCCTGGGGTTTAAAACAAGAGGAGCACAGAGATGAAGATATGCACTAAAGGAATGAGTAGAAAAGAGGTAGAGAGAGATTGAAAGAGCGAGCGAGAGACGGAGAGACTAAAAGTGTATGATGTTCTCCTACACAGTGCTTATTGATTAAGCAATACAGTTACAGCTATACATTCTTAGCCATGCTCTAGAACGTTGAAAAGTAATCTTACCTGATCTGTTGGTGTGTAGTCATTCCACCTCACCGACTCAATTCTGTCCAAGAAGCTGCAAAACACAAAACATCATTATATGACACTGGCCTGGATCTTAAGAACAGTAAATATCACTGTCATTACAGTAGATATAGCTTAAGATCTGACTCTACACATTTAAACTAAGAAAAAGGAACTAATGCAGGCACTAGCATAGAACAATCATATCCAGAATATATGTCATCACATAGAGCAGAACTATATTGTAAGATATAGAATGGAGCCAATCTATCCACTGCATTTCTATCTATAGCCTTTTGAATGTTTCACCTCAGTACATAACTAAATCCCTATGACAACGGACTAGAATACTACTGTAGGGGTGATCCCAGCACTGCACCATCCTTCCCCAGCAGAGGGCATCAGAGTACATCCCCCACCTATTTATGTCCCCCTTTTCCTGTCCCATTACATAAGACCGCAATTAGTTCCTGCCAGAGCTAGACGAGAGCCTCTCGCTCTGGTGTGCACTGTGCATGAGCTGTATGTTCCCTGGGTGTGTGTGAGTGTGTGTCCCCGCAGTAGAAGAGACGGGGGGAAAAGACACACACACAGGGCAGCCTGTAACCACTGAACAGCATAGTGATATCACCAGCACTGTCACCAGTCTAAACCAGCAGATACCACACTACAAATCCCTATTCTGTTCTGTTCTATTCCGTTCTATTCTATTGTATTCTAGGAAGCAGCCACAACACAGCAGTTCTGTACAGGTTTATTTGACGTTGCGTTTTTACCTCAGAATTCAGTTCTAGGAACTGACTGATATGTAGGTATTTGTGTGATGACAATGATCACACTATGAGCCTTAGGGAAGTCCAACTGACTCAGTCCTCATCTCTAAGTACCTAGAAAAGAGCCAATCGGGTATATTATAAAGTTATTTAACCAGTCACTGTTCACAGACAGTTGGATCCACTAAAACCTTTATTTTACTGTAAAGAAAGAACCAGTTAGTTACTGAGATTCAGAATGTACAGCGTATGATATAAAAAAGGTAATAACCTTTACCTTTTGGTTTATATTGGAATTATTCAAACTAGCACCCCGTCGGCATCATTTGGTACAAGGCAGTTACCAATATAATTCTTTAGCAAGTACCATAGTTAATAAAGTGTTAACAAACCTCTGATACAAGTGCCAGATTGTTTACACAAAAAACACAAACAAAAAAGTGCCCTCCTCTGGAGTTTGGGCCTGTAAACGCTACAGCAACACAGCCAAGTTTCATAATGAATTGTCCATGACTATGTGACCCGCCCCCCATCATCCCCTGCTACCAACACTCCGCTAGGTTGACCTGTTAATCCACAAACAGACCAATGCTGCCCTGCTTTTTTGACTCAGACTTGTCCATAGCCTAGATCTACTGGACTGATGCTATTAATTGGTTGAATGGAAAGATGGAATCAATAGTTTCCACATTTTGAGTGGCTGTTGGGGTTGATGTGAAAATCTGGTCAGTCACCAAAACAACACAACGTGCAGGGAATGTCTTTCTCAGAGCCTGACAGTTCCAAATAACAGGCAAAGAAATATAGATCATTTTCCAATGGATCTGGACGGCCTATACTGTAGTCTTTTCTACTTCCATTAATACCCCCCCCCACCCCACACACACACATTCTCAGTTACACACCAGAGCAGTACACTAAAATAGCTCTGTCTGGTTCTAGTGTTACATGTCTGAATAGCTGCTGGGTGTTTATGTGTGTGAGTCCGGCCTGCTTATCTCTGGCTCTGCCAGAAAACAACAGAAATTTACACAACTCCTATATTCCTGGTAGCAGCAGTCGTTTAACATTACGAACTCTATCTCCATCCAGGTCTGTGTCTGAAATTATACCCTAACCCTATAGTGTACTCCTTTTCACCAAAGCCCAGCTCTGGTCCAAATTAATGCTAGTCTGAAATTATAGACCCTATTTTCATAAAGTGTCTTTGACCTATATGGGCTCTGGTCAAAAGTAGTGCACTATATAGGAAATAGGTTGCCATTGATGTCTAGGGGGGAAATGAGGGAAGAACATGAAGATTTAGTTGACAAGATTGATGTTAGGAGTCTTAGTGCTACTAGAAGCTATGATAGGCGCTCTCGTTCTCCCTGGCAATAGAGAGAGTTTATACGAGGAAAGACGGGGCCATTTTGCATCCTAACAGATACCACACAGACAGAGACACACACACACCCACCCAGCTGCAGGGGAGCTGGGGCTAAAAATATCCCTGGGAATGGATCCGCTCCGAAAAAGACAGATTATACAAGCCCCGAGCGGGCATATAAACACACACACACACACACACACACACACACACTAGAGCTGGGACGATAAACTGAATATTTTTGACACGGACCATCACTTATCACAGGCATTTTGCTGATATTGTTCATTACGATAAGTAGCTCTATGCTAGGGAAATTGTTAATGGGACAATTGATGGAGAAAACCATCAAACTAGTAGTAGTAGTAGTAGTAGTAGTAGTAGTTGATCTTGCTACCATGGAAAGGTAAATCTGTCTATTTGTGGGAAAAAAAATTGCCCTTATTAATTCTTTAGTCATATCCCAGTTTACTCATTTACTTATGGCCCTGCCTACATGGAACAACTTTTTAAAATTATATGACTAAAAAATATCCCACTTTATTTGAAACGGCAAACCTGACAAAATTAAAACGGCCTATTTATATAATGCATATGAATTTGGAGGGCGAAAATGATTAAATATTAAAGCATTAAACCTCTCACTAAAAGCTTCAGTCATGCAAAAGTTAATCCGAACTGGTTCTCCAGCAGATTAGTAAAAATGGCTCACCTAAGGTTCAAAAATAGCCTCTTTCTCTTCATTCAGATTACAACCTCTAACTTAATTTGACAATTAAATAAAATAAAAAAAGCTATATATTTTGGAGATTAAGTCATAGAAAAGCTGATTGCAATTTCAGTTTAATCCACCAGAAAAGACTAAACAAACACTGCAACAATTATGGTTAAACTCAAATATACCAATCGTTTTTTTTTAGATATGATTTTTGTTACTGTAAAAATCTTTGTCAATTATATCATAAATAAGACTGTTGGAGTTGTCATGGCATGCAGCTAAAAATGGAGGAGGAAAGTAGAAGAAGCTAGTGAACTTGTCAGCCCTGCATTAAAGACTAAAATTGGTGAAATGTTTTAGTTGAGATAAATAACAAAAGCATACCAGTTCCACATAAAGACCAGGAAAGTGACAGCTACGCCATACAAGCTAAATAGTTTGAAAGAGATTTGCGATGTGCCGATTCCGTCGCCCATGGTTTATAAACTGATACACAAATACGTTTTTCAATTTCAATTCTAAAAAATAATTCTAACCAATAGAATGTTATGTATATGGACGATGCAACACAACAATTACCTAATGCTAACTCTGCAAATGCCACAGCTGGGTGACTTGAAAAGCCATATTCATTTGAACACTAATATAATAATACTCTTTGTAAAAATGGTCATCTTTAATTTACAATCTGTAGAAACTAGGAGAATAGAAGGGTTTAGAACTTTTGTGAAACATCACAGAACATTTGAAAAGATATATGGCAAATAGAAATCAACTCTGGATGGTTTTCAGAGATAGATGGGAGGGGTTGAGGGTAGCTGAAGGGTGGGACAAAAAAATGGATTACTAGTGTAATATGTACTGTGTCTGTAAAATGTATATAGTATGTATAAGCTGGAAGTGAAAGCCTAAGTGTTGTTGTCCATTAGTTTACTCCAATTAGGGGGAGGAGTGGTAGGGTTGGGGGAAATTAAGAAAGAAAGAAAACAATTTTTAAAAATAAGAAAAAAAATAAAATTATATAGGGGATTGGAAACAGACAATTACATTGATAGAAACCACAATTTATCTGCAATTTTAAAGCTGACTAACCCCCAAAAAAATGGTAAAATAAAAAGTAGTAGTAGTTTAAAGGATAATTTTTGCACTGCATATTAATGTTATAAAACATTCTATTTAGGGAAGTACAGCTCAGCACATACACTGCGCAGGCCCCACCAGTTTGACACACATACACACAAACGACTAGATTTATAGACACACTTTTGAGAAACTGCTCATGGAGAGAGAGAAAAAGCGAGAGAGAAGGAGAGAGAGGTCTGTATCTCTACAGTTGGTCCAATCACTAACTTCCATAAATAAAACAGGGACGGAAATAGAAGCAGAGCCGTGATAGGATGTTTGATTTATCCAAAAGGAACAGGGCCAGCTTCTTGACTCTTAACTGACTGAACCCAGCAGACGGCTAGGCTCTGTTTGTGTTATTCCTCTAGTGGCCACTGGGTGGCACACCCTCTGACTGAGATGGGTGAAGCCAGAGCACCTCCTTTAGTGACTGACTGTGCCTGCTCTGAGCTGCAGCTGGGTTGCCATGGCAACCTCTGTCAGCTGGGTCGATAGAGAGCGCTCCTCCTCTTCCTTAGCTGGCTTGCGCTCACTCACACACAACCATAGGCAATGAAACAATCACAAACAAACCCACACGTCTACAATAGCCTAGATCAGAATAAAATGTAAACAAAGACACACTCGCAAGTACACACACATCTCTTGCCCTGCACCACACTCTCCTACTCCACCTCGGGAGGAATGCAAGTATGTCAAAATTCAGTCCAACAATATGAGAAAAGAAGCCATAACAGCTGGGCCTAGCTGACTGGGGAGAGAAGTCATAAACTAGCCAAAGAATCACAGTGTACATCACACACACGGTCTTCAGATTTTATCTGGCTACAAACATCTGCACATGGACAAACAATGACCAAAAGATATGTAGGGAATGATGAAGGTAAACTAGAGAAGAATGAACTGACGTGGACCAAATGGTAGAGATGAAGGACGGGCCTACTCTATCCTCCATTTTAGATGAATTACCAGCAGTGAATTTCAAACACAGATGCAACCAAAAAGACCAGGGAGGTTTTCCAATACCTTGCAGGGCTCCTATTGGTAGATGGGTAAAATAAAAAAATAAAAAACCTGACATTGAATATCCCTTTGAAGTTATTAATTACACCATCAATTACACTTTGGATGGTGTATCAATACACCGAGTCACTACAAAGACACAGGTGTCCCTCCTAACTTGGTTGCCGGAGGGGGAGGAAAACGGTCAAGGATTTCACCATGAGGCCAATAGTGACTTTAAAACAATTACATAGTTTAATTGCTGGGATTGGAGAAAACTGAGGATGGATCAACATTGTAGTTACACTACATTACTAAATAATTGACAGAGTGAAAAGAAGCTATATAGTATAGTTGCCATTTGGGGTCTATATACAGAAGTTGCCGTACACATTAGTCAAACCAGAGTCAAATATATATATGTATATAATCCTAAAGCGCAGCATATCTTCTGATCATGCAGTAGGTGTGTGTGTGTGTGTGTGTGTGTGTGTGTGTGTGTGTGTGTTTGCCTGTGCTATATGACTATAGCAAATGCTCTGTGTATGTAGCCTGTGTGGGGCCGTCCCCTCCACTTTCCTAAAACAGCTAGCTTTCACGTCTCCTTCACACACCACACACACACACACACACCTTGTCGCACTCCTGAGTGACAGAGGGGGTGGAAGGCACTGGGGGCTCCCTATCACTGATGAGGCTTCACACAAGGATGAGCAGACTGAGCACACACACACACACACCTCAAAAGGCCTACCGATCCCTCTTCACGACCATCACAAATGTGCGTGTGCCTGTGCTGCTATAATCAGAGACGGTGTCACAATGAGATCCTCTCAAGGCCTTCTGCCCGTGAACAGAAGAAGGTTCTGTGAACCGTAGGGTTGGAGTGTTTGGCAGGACTGTGTGAGTGCACAAGCCAAGCTATGTGTATGTGCACGTCTCTCGGTCTGAGTGTAGGTGTGTGTGTGTGTTTATGCTAGTGTGTGCACTGCAGACCACCTCCTATGTGTAAGTAGTACAGTCTTTGTGTCTGTTAATCTGCCCAAACACCATGGAATACTATCTAGTATGTGTGCAGACCACCTCGGTAGCATAGTCCCTCCTCTCTCTCTCTCTCTCCTTCTGTGGCTGACCTTCCTTTGTTTAGAGCCTATTGGTGGGTTTCTCCCTTTGATTTGGCCATGCAGCCATGTGACCCTGTAGCCAGTTTGTGCTCGGCAGCACCGAGTGGCTAAAAATAGCTCCAGCTTGCCCCGGCTCCACGGCTCGTTTACATAAGCTCTGAGGAAGGGGGAGGAGAGACCCCGTGGAGAAGAGGGGAGAAGGGGATGAGGGAGGACAGGAGCATTGTACAGAAGTCCACAGGCGCTGGCTGGGGCCTAAAATGCAGCCCTGCTGCTCTGCCCTTCTCTTCCTTCCTTAAGATCTCCCTCTGTTTCACTCTCTCCAGTCTTCTCTCTGTACTCGTGGGCTGGGGCCTGGTGCACGCACACGTACAGACTGATACAGAAACACATACACTCTAGATGCAGACACCCTGCTGCCTGTGCCTCTGTACCTTGTGCTAGCTAGCGCTATAGGGAGGTGCTCTACTTGACCTCATTTAACATAGCTGCTTTGAAACAGGAGGCATTACCTAGGCCTAGATTCAATCAGATCAAGCTTTCACCGGCGATAGCAGACACCCGCATAGCGGATGTTGTGGCTGTGTTGGTGTTGGAGCCGACAAATCAGAGAGCAGCTACTCCTGATCATTGTCACAGCCACACCCGTCCCACTTGTGTTAGAAGTTCAGAACGAGAAAGTGTAGGCTATATATTGTAGACATAATTATGCTCAAATGTAATATTAATTCAACAAAACAATGAGAATTTCTATCATCCTAATCAAGGTATAGATTACATCTCACATTCCAGTTTTCAAACTTGTAAAGAACGCTGCATGGGATTTCTGTTAATGCGACTGCGTACAGCCAATGGCAATTTCCGCTTTAGGTATAATGCCGGGAGCCACTTGTGGATTTCTCAGCTCTAACTCAGTTCCTCATCAGACACCTCCAAAACCAGCGCTATGCGGATGTTGGCTAAAGCTGATCTTATTGAATCGAGCCCCTAGTCTGTCCTTATGGTGATATGTTCCTCTGCTGCTAAGCACAACCAATCACACACCACAGATGTGTCAAAGTACCAAATCAACCAAACTACAGGTGTAGTTTAATCCATTTTGAATTTTGAATTCAGGCTGTAAATAAGTCAAGGGGTATGAATACTTTCTGAAGGCACTGTATGATATTGGGATTACTCAGAATATTACACATGGACATTTCCTATGTCCGGATATTGACTCATTCCATATCCTGAGATATGTGACATCCTATTTTCTCTCTTCATGTTGACAAAAACTGACTGTATACATCACATATGTGTTTTCAGCACATTCAAGATATGAAGCTATTTTGATTTCAGATATGCTTCTCTTGGCTGAGGTCCATATCCGGATCTTGATAGGATTTTCGATATGCTGAAAATAAGGATAATTTCAGAGTTTTCAGCACATACTCAATAATTTGTCAAAAATAAAATCCATATTTATTATTCACAAATCATTTTTGGATTCCGTCTGGATATCATACATGGTATGGCTGGATATTGACTCATTAGATATCCTAGAGAGAGAACATACAATGTCCAGATAGGCCTATATGAGGAATGACACTGACACAGTATATTTTCTCAGCACATACAATGCATAGGCTCTTGACTGAGGTCCATATCAGGATCTTGATATGCTAAATAAGGACAATTTCTGATGCTTATGAGTTGAGCACATACCAAATAATTGGACAAATATTAAGTCAATATAATTGTTTTTGTTACTCAAATTTTACATTAATACACATTAGACATGGCAAAATGAATAGAATTGCAAAAAAGCATTGCTTTAAAACTGCCAAATTCTCTCCACAAACAAGAGGGGTGGGAACAGTTTGTCATGAACAGTATTATCATGATATATGGTCATTTTGATGTATTTAACTGTATATCCAGTATGTGGCCTATGCAGGAGTCTGGACCACCCAGCTGTTGCAAGCACCATGGTCATATCAGAAATAAAAATAACAACTGCAACTCAATGGTCTTTAAAACAAGTCAGGCAGTCTGCCATTTTGCAGATGCTTTTATCTAAAGTGACTTACAGTCATGTGTACATACACTTCTTGCGTATGGGTGGTCCCAGGAATCGAACCCACTATCCTGGCATTTCACACCCCCGGTGTGTAGGTTACACACTTGTGTGAGTGCCACCTCTTTATAATCTGGAAGAAGTCCAGTGCAACGGCAGAACCACATGAACAGTATGGTAGAACAATGACATAGTGTGACTGAATTCAACTGTACTGAGTAATTGGGCTGCATTGCACATGCTAGGGAGCCCTTGTATCACGGCTGGCCCGCTCATTAGGCAGGATTAGGTGGCCGTCTATGGTGGCAGATTGACACATTTTCTGGGCTAAACTGACCAAGATGCACCTCAAACAACACATAAAACCTCACAAAATTCTGCCAATGACAATTTCTCTCAACCAGTGGCATGTGGGCTTTTTAGGTGAGCGCTGATGCCGCCCTTTGATAAGCTGTGCCCACTTTGTCAAAGACAGGGGGGAAATGATTTAGCTTGTCTATTCCCAGTGCGTCCTTCCAGGGTGCTGTTGGAGAGATGAATCTTTTTATTTTTTATTTAACTAGGCAAGTCAGTTAAGAATACATTCTTATTTACAATGACAGCCTACCCCCGGCCAAACCCTAACCCGGGCGACACTGGGCCAATTGCGCGCCGCCCTATGGGACTCCCAATCACGGCCGGTTGTGATACAGCCTGGAATCTAACCAGGGTCTGTAGTGATGCCTCTAGCACTGCGACGCTGCGCCAACATTCCGCCAAAAATGATAATCAAACATAAATCATGTAGCAGATCTAGGATATGGTAGAAAGAGTATGTAACCTTTTCTGTAGCCTACAGGCAGGAGATACATTGTATGATTTACGCATTTTACATCATGCAGGTTTCTCTGATCAAATAGCCTAACCTTAAATGGCGCTCAATCAAATAACAAAAAATGTGCTGTCATGTTAACAAACATATCCTAAAAACAGGACAGGTCAAAGTTGAATGGACAATCAACTTTTGTCCAGACGTTTCACCTCATTGTCATGATCAGTGGTTTTAAGTTTGTATCTGTACATTTTTTGACAATCTGATCATAGTGAAAAAGAAAATCCTCTTGCCTTTCCCACTGTGGAAACACATTGCAAATGTGCTCGCGATAACTCCTGATAAAGTTAGGTAGATGATATTCAGAGCTTATTTAGCCAAGTTGATTAGTCACGGGAATCAGGATTAATAGTCAATTCAATGGCCAGTTTTAAAAACGGTGGACTACCACATGGATGGGCATTCATAAAATGATATTGCGGTCCGAAATGGTAGGCTATACACCCCAGTAAGCACGAGCCGACGTCTTTTTTTGGGCTTTTTGGTGTTTTACAACCGGTAGGCTTACCACATACAGTAGATATATGGGCATTCCTAAAATTCAATTTCAGGCAACACTGTAGGCTACACCTCAGTAAGCACGGGCCGATGCTTTGACATATTTTTTTGGTGCAGCTCAGGACCGGCGTTGATATCCACATCCACTGATATTTGTTTTTGGTCCGTTTATGTTTGGTTCAGATTTTGTTCGGTCTAGACCAGCTTTGATTTGGTCCAATCATAGACGTCTATAAATGACTTATTTTCAACTTTCATTCAAAACCAAAATTGTCAGGGAAATACGTATTTTTTACCATCTGTTTAAGATGCCTTTTCAACATACTGTAAAATGTGTATTTAAACAAAAACAAAAAAAATAGGGAAAATACCTCTAATTCAGAACTGAAATTGAACCCAACTTCAACGTCTGTAAAATACGTCTTTTTAAAGTCTGGGACTTACTGGGACTATTCCGGCCCTGCCTTGTACGGCAAATATTTGCATAGGAAACCTGATATTCCTGAGTTCATTGAGAAAACAAGCAATCGCACCCACTTCAACAAAATAAATATTTGATCTGAAGTTGAAATCTCAAGACTGTGTTTTGATATTTTTCTTTTGTACAATGTAGGCTATACGTGTTTAGCCAAAGTTCATACCAAACTCCCTGGATTACCAGAATTAAGGGTGAAATACAGCTGAGACATAAATCTTAACTCAACTAGGCCTTATGGCCTTATACCAACCTGGTTTAGGCAAGGAAAAACAAACTAGATTAACTAGGCTAGCCGGGAGAGCGAGCGACAGAGCGAGCGACAGAGCGAGCGACAGAGCGAGCGACAGACAGAGCGAGCGACAGAGCGAGCGACAGAGCGAGCGACAGAGCGAGCGACAGAGCGAGCGACAGACAGAGCGAGCGACAGAGCGAGCGACAGAGCGAGCGACAGAGCGAGCGAGCGACAGACAGAGCGAGCGACAGACAGAGCGAGCGAGCGACAGACAGAGCGAGCGGCGACAGACAGAGCGACAGACAGAGCGAGCGACAGACAGAGCGACGACAGACAGAGCGACGACAGACAGAGCGAGCGACAGACAGAGCGGCGACAGACAGAGCGAGCGACAGACAGAGCGAGCGACAGACAGAGCGACGACAGACAGACGACAGACAGACGAGCGACAGACAGAGCGAGCGAGCGACAGACAGAGCAGAGCGACAGACAGAGCGAGCGACAGACAGAGCGAGTGAGCGACAGGCAGAGCGAGCGACAGACAGAGCGAGCGACAGACAGACAGAGCGAGCGACACAGACAGAGCGAGCGACAGAGCGAGCGACAGACAGAGCGAGCGACAGACAGACGACAGACAGACAGAGCGAGCGACAGACAGACAGAGCGAGCGATAGACAGACAGACAGAGCGAGCGACAGACAGACAGAGCGACAGACAGAGCGAGCGACAGACAGAGCGAGCGACAGACAGAGCGAGCGACAGACAGAGAGAGCGAGCGACAGAAAGAAAGCGAGCGACAGAAAGAAAGCGAGCGACAGAAAGAAAGCGAGAGAGGACAAAAAGAAAGAAACAGCAAGCGAGAGCGTGCGTGAGCGAGCGTTTGTGTATGTACAATGCTCTCCCCAGCTAGGAACAGAACAGGCCAGTCAGAACAGGATTCCTATTGTGCTCCCACAGGACTATATTAAGGCCTTATCAGACTGCAACATCAACAGTGTCCTCTGCTTGCTACTGCCCACTGAGCACACAAACCAGGATATGCAGCTAGCGCAGACAGCTTTAGCGTGCTAGGCTAACGCTAACGTGAATCGTGCTAACACTAAAGTTTTTGAGGTGGCGATGCGGTTGCTATTGTGGCGATGGTAGCTATTAAATACATGGCTACTTGAGCATCAGTGACATACTCGAGGGGAGTTGCTGTGTAGCTTTGAGAGTACACCATACGGTTGCTATGTGTATATTTGTATACATGTTGTTGTGGAAATTATGTTTTTATTTAGGAAAAACAAGGTTCAGACACACATGACATTTTCACATTATCATGGAGACTTCTCTCACACCAATCCATAGATCAGCAATAGTCCATAAGCAAGTCCAGTTATGCAACACAGCCCTCAGGGCCACCCCACCAAGTCCATGCATAGAATGTACATAGTTGCCACCACTAATTAACAGTGCGAATATGCAAGATGTCTACAATGAAAAGTAAAAGAGCACAGTAAAAGTTGAAAGCATAAAACAAAAAGTTAAGTTCAGTGAGTGTCAGGAATGTGTCATAAAGGACAAAAGTCTTAATAATTCTGCATATGCCAATTCTTATTTCTTTGTCTTACATTAACTATTGTGCTAGGTTGTTTTTATGCTAATTCAAACCTGAAGTCACAGACGGGGTCCATTTCGACGAGCTTAAATCTCAGAGTTTTGTATATTAGGATAAAGTAATCAACTAGCCTGAAGCTAACATTACCAGAGAGTAAGAGGAAGAGGACCCTCTGTGTACTTGTGCTGGTATGATATCAGTTACTGAAATATACAGCAAGCTAATGGATAAACTCAAATGGTACGCAAACGACAGTGTGTCTAGATGCTAGCCTTCAAGCTACGGTACAGTATGCTCACAAATTACATAGAAAACTAGAAAAATATATGAATCTTTGGTATAGTTGTTGGCAAGTAGTCAAAATGTTGGACTGCCCCCCTATATCAGTTGCTTGGTCGTTTTGTACATGGCATTTAGGTCACTGTAGTTTCAATGCAGTGTGATACGCCTATAAACTGACCGTTTTCTGGGATTGATATAGTAGGAAGTAAAGTAAATATGTAACACGATTGTTACTAAACAAGACACTTCCCAACAAGTTGAGTCAATCTCCTGACAACACTCCAATGGATAAACAAAGTTGAATGAAACAAACTAGCCATTCCATGACATTTATGGGCTTTCAAAGGCACACAACGATGCATCAATGCACGGCCCAACGGCTTCGAACTGTACAACAGAACAGAACATTGAAATCAATTTAAATGAAACAGAAAACGGATCTCCCCCACCTCCCAAAAAAACCCTAGATGCACTATGTACAGTCTAAATGTACAATGTACAGTCGGTATTGATTGGCTTATAGGATTGTGGAATGTCAATATGGGCCTCCTCTTTGACACAAGCACTTGGATCTGCCGACTTGTCTATCTGCCCATAATCATTTAGAGTTTAAATTGGGGTTGAGAGATAGCAGCGGCTAACTGAAAAAGCTAAGTTGAAAAGCGGGTGCTACTGGACACTGACTACTGAGCATTTTCCATTGCTTTACATAGGTCATTGGAGGACTTAAGAATAGCACCATGGAGCCATCCTGGATACTACACAGGCTAAATGCAGCACAGAGAAGAGGGTAGGCTATGCTGGCTGCCTAGATACAATATGTGTTCTGAACCAGCTACCACTGATCGATCACAACTTAAAGACTCAGCAATATGACATAATCATAACAGAAGGGCGACTTCTTGCTTACAGTCATCGACAACAGATTTTAAAACAACCAATAGTGGCAGTCTTGTCAGATTTGACTATAATGATGTGATATTGCTAAATCTACCTTTAAAGCTGAACAAAGTGAGCGGACTAGAAGAAACACGCTATCATGCTAGCTACGGCTAAATGGACAGGAACAGGAAGTTGAAATGCCAGCTTGTGCTAACTTAGCGCTAACCATCAGTTATGGGCCCTCACAGATGGCAGTTTCCTCCTCCTAGCCCAATGGGTGTCAATGGAAACGAGATAGCCGGTGAGCAGTTGAACATGGATACAGTGGAGCTACTGTGCGTCATGGCATTGAGCGATATGTGCGTGCGCACACACAGACACACAGACACTCACACACACACTCAGCCAGAGCAAACACTCAGATGGGTGTGTGTCTGCCTTCAGTAAGCCTCAGCATAATGGGTGACTTCCTGGGAGAGGAACAACAAGGGGGTCTGACGTCACATATTTCACTCCACTCGACACAACCCGCTGCCATGTACAGAATGACTGGAGATTAGAAGGAGGACAACTTGTTTGTATTTCACAGTCACAGTATTTGCCAGGGGTATAATACACTGCTTCACAGCAAAGAGGGGAGCACAAACAGAGACTAGACCGCAGTAAGCCAAGTGGCGTCCGTAGCGCTTTTCCTAACCAAAGGAGTGCTTCTCATTCAAGCACATCATCGACAACAACATGTATGTTGCATAATATGTATGTTGCATAATGGGCTGTACCGTCGCCTATGGAAATGGTATGGTTATTAATGAGGGTCAAATAAAGACCAAATAAGGGGTCATGTTCTGCGAAGTGCACACAAAAAAAGTGTATACACATATAGTACCAGTCAAATGTTTGGACACACCTACTCATTCAAGGGTTTCTTTATTGTTAATATTTTCTACATTGTAGAATAATAGTGAAGACATCAAAACTATGGAATAACACATATGGAATCATGTAGTAACCAAAATGTTTTTAAATCAAAAGATATTTTAGATTTTCATTATTCAAAAGTAGCCACCCTTTGCCTTGATGATAGCTTTGCACACTCTTGGCATTCTCTCAACCAGCTTCACATAGAATGCTTTTCCAACAGTCTTGAAGGAGTTCCCACACATGCTGAGCACTTGTTGGCTGCTTTTCCTTCACTCTGCAGTCCAACTCATCCCAAACCATCTCAATTGGGTTGAGGTCGGGTGATTGTGAAGGCCAGGTCATCTGATGCAGCACTCCATCACTCTCATTCTTGGTCAAATAGCCTTTACACAGCATGACCGTTTGTGTTGGGGCATTGTCCTGTTGAAAAACAAATGATCGTTCCACTAAGCGCAAACCAGATGGGATTGCATATCGCTGCAGAATGCTGTAGTGGTTTCTTTGCAGCAATTCGACCATGAGGCCGGATTCATGCAGTCTCCTCTGAACAGTTGATGTTGTGATGTGTCTGCTACTTCAACTCTGTGGAGGATTTATTTGGGCTGCAATGTCTAAGGCTGGTAACTCTAATGAACGTATCTTCTGCAGCAGAGGTAACTCTGGGTCTTCCTTTCCTGTGGCGGTCCTCATGAGAACCAGTTTCATCATAGCGCTTGATGGTTTATGTGACTGCACTTGTAGAAACTTTCAAAGTTCTTGAAATGTTCCAGATTAAGACATGAAGGTCAGTCAAAGTAATGATGGACTGTTGTTTCTCTTTACTTATTTGAACTGTTTTTGTCATAATATGGAGTTGGTCTTTTACCAAATAGGGCCATCTTCTCACAACACAACTGATTGGATCAAAAGTATTGAGAAGGAAAGAAATCCCACGAATTAACTTAAGGCACACCTGTTAATTGAAATGCATTCCAGGTGACTACCTCATGAAGCTGGTTGAGAGAATGCCAAGAGTGTGCAAAGCTGTCATCAAGGCAAAGGGTGGCTACTTTGAAGAATCTCAAATAAAATCTATTTTGGTTTTGTTTACTACATGATTCCATATGTGTTATTTCATAGTTTTGAGGTCTTATTCTACAATGTAGAAAATAGTAAAATAAAGAAAAACCCTGAAATGAGTAAGTGTGTCCAAACTTTTGACTGGTACTACATACACACACGCGCTCACACACACAGAGACAAATGCCTAAAACATCAATCTCCATTAAATCTCTAAGGAGCACCTCTGAGGACTTGGGTGCTTATGTGAGGTCTAAAAGGCCAAATCAAAATGCAGTGAAGGTCCAGGACACATGAGGAGAGTCAATGGAGACACGTCATTGGCTGAGAAAGCAACCAGGGCTGTGATTGGATGGAAACCATGGAACTCTTCTACAGCTGTATGATCTTAATTGGATCAACGTTGAGAACTTTCCCTTACTAAATATGTATCAACTCCTACAAAAAGATCCATCAATTATAATCCACATTTCCTGTTGCTGCAGGATTATTTTCCTGCTGAAGAAAACTAGCTCAAATTAAGTTACTACATCTGTAAGGACCCAGCTTTCATTAAAGAAGATGCTTGAGTAACACTCATGCACACACACACACACACACAATGGATATTCTCACCCGTAACACAACTGGACAGGCTTAATTGAAGTTGCACTATGTAGAAATCGCTTCTCCATTTCCTGTTTGATAAAATTGTAAGTTTACATGCAACGTCAGTGGAGAGATGGGGAGTCCACAGGGACAAGAGAGAGGGGAGATAGGATGAGGACGGGGGGAGAATGATTGGGATGGAGGATGAAAGAGGCAACGAGGGATGGATGGAGAAAGAAGGATGAGATGGGAGAAAGGGAGGGCATGAGGGATGGGGGGGGTTACTCACTACTGTGCGCAGTCGATGAGCTGGTACTCGTTGGAGCGCTCGAAGCACGCCTTCACGCCTTCATCGTCCCACAGCTGCTTAGCATGTTCGAAGAACTCCTGTTTTTCCACGAATGAAAATAAGAGTGAAGAACAGAGGGTTAGGAGGAGGAGAGACGTGACAGCCCAGGGAGAAACCTGTGTTGTCAAAGCAGAGTGTCTTCAACAGGGGATTTTGTTTAAGACAAGAGAGCCAAATTATCATCACTTTTGAGTTCCATGTATATTTGCATGGTAGATTAAAGTACATTTCATGTAAGTGCCCGCTGTAGCAGCAGGTTAGATGATCACAAGTGTTTTCCATCATAGTGTGTTTTGCACCACGTGAAAAGTAAAAAGATTGGTCATAGGGGATGAAATAAATAAAACTAAGGTGGAAAATGTCTGATCCATTCACAGCGTGAACACAAAAACAAGAAAAAGGGGGGTAAAAATGATACCGCTCGCGGAGAAAGAGCATCCCCATAATTACCAATTCAATGAGGGGCTAGTGAGTGGAGGAGCAGTCTGGTTTGTAAGGACAGAAGGTGTGTGGTGGAGGAGGTTGGGAAGGGAACTTGTATCATATGAGGACAAGGCTAATCTCACATGATACCGGTGGCTTTTAGAGAGCCAGAGAGACATACTGTATAAAGATGAACTTTTTAATATCCAAACCGAGAAAGACAAGACAATAAAATGCTGAACTTTTAGGGACAAACCAGCGCTAAAATCCCAAATGCTTTTTTGGACAACACAAACACACTGTTCGCTGTCTTCTGCCTCAGAAGTATACCAATAGGAAATAGAGGGAGGGAGGGAGAAGGGAGGGATGATTGGAGGCAGGAAGATGAACAGAGGAGAGGGAGGTTCTGAGAAACAGAGGCTCGTTCCTTAGAGAGAGTCGAGAGATGGGTATAAAATAATTAGTCCCCCGGTGGGGTCATCACATCATAACCACAACACAGGCAAACAAATGGCAACAGACTATCAAAACAAACTCAAATGCTAAACAGGGCTTGACATTAACTTTAATATCTACTTGTCCATCGAACAAGTTAGGACCGATTTATCACTTTCGAAAGTCACTTGTCCCAACAAGCTCACTTGTCCCAATAACCCCAAAAGTTTGCTAAAATGGTGACATTACTTCTCAACACCCAAATTTGAGAGACGGTTTTACAACCGGAGTATGAAGCATTGGTTTCATCAATTCTCTCCCCCTCCCCGGCAACAGCACACTGGCGCGTACGCAGTTGATGCCAACACCATGACTTTTCCAGGATTTTCATTGCTGACCTAAAATTTGTTATAACTGGGTAAATAACTCACTAACTAGCAATGAAAATCAACAAATGTGCACACGTGGCTCGCTTTGATCTCAAAAATGTATGTCAGACTAGAGGTCAACTGATTAATGGCCGATTAATTAGGGCCGATTTCATGTTTTCATAACAACCGGAAATCTGTATTTCTGGACACCGATTTGGCCGATTTTAAAAACTTTTTTTTTTTTTTTTACACCTTTATTTAATCTTTATTTAACTAGGCAAGTCAGTTAAGAACACAGTGTTATTTTCAATGACGGCCTAGGAACGGTGGGTTAACTGCCTCGTTCAGGGGCAGAACGACAGATTTTTACCTTGTCAGCTCGGGGGATTCAATCTCGCAAACTTACAGTTAACTAGTCCAACGCTCTAACCACCGGATTACATTGCACTCCGAGGAGACTGCCTGTTATGCGAATGCAGTAAGCCAAGATAAGTTTAATGCTAGCGAGCAACTTATCTTATAAAAAAACAATCAATCATAATCACTAGTTAAACTAGTAATATCATCAACCATGTGTAGTTATCTAGTGTGTCCTGCATTGCATATAATCAATGCGGTGCGTATCGTTGCTCCAATGTGTACCTAAACATAAACATCAATGCCTTTCTTAAAATCAATACACAGAAGTATATATTTTTAAACCTAAAAATAAAAGAAATCCAGGTCACCAGGTGAAATTGTGTCACTTCTCTTGTGTTCATTGCACGTAGAGTCAGTGTATATGCAACAGTTTGGGCTGCCTAATTTGCCAGAATGTTACGTAATTATGACATAACATTGAAGGTTGTGCAATGTAACAGGAATATTTAGACTTATGGATGCCACCCGTTAGATAAAATACGGAACGGTTCCGTATTTCACTGAAAGAATAAAGGTTTTGTTTTCGAGATGATAGTTTCCGGATTCGACTATATTAATGACCTAAGGCTAGTATTTCTGTGTGTCATTATTTTATAATTAAGTCTATCATTTGATATTTGATAGCGCAGTCTGACTGAGCGATGGTAGGCACCAGCAGGCTCGTAAGCATTCATTCAAACAGCACTTCCGTGCGTTTGCCAGCAGCTGTTTATGACTTCAAGCATTGAGCTGTTTATGACTTCAAGCCTATCAACTCCCAAGATTAGGCTGGTGTAACCGATGTGAAATGGCTAGCTAGTTAGCGGGGTGCGCGCTAATAGTGTTTCAAACGTCACTCACTCAGACTTGGAGTGGTTGTTTCCCTTGCTCTGCATGGGTAATGCTGCTTCGAGGGTGGCTGTTGTCGTTGTGTTTCTGGTTCGAGCCCAGGTAGGAGCGAGGAGAGGGACGGAAGCTATACTGTTACACTGGCAATGCTATAGTGCCTATAAGAACATCCAATAGTCAAAGGTTAATGAAATACAAATGGTAGAGAGAGAAATAAGTCCTATAATTCCTATAATAACTACAACCTAAAACTTCTTACCTGGGAATATTGAAGACTCATGTAAAAAGGAACCACCAGCTTTCATATGTTCTGAGCAAGGAACTTAAACATTAGCTTTTTACATGACACATATTGCACATTTACTTTCTTCTCCAACATTTTGTTTTTGCATTATTTAAACATGTTTCATTATTTATTTGAGGCTAAATTGATTTTATTGATGTATTATATTAAGTTAAAATAAGTGTTCATTCAGTATTGTTGTAATTGCCATTATTACAAATAAATAAATAGGCTGATTAATCTGTATCGGCTTTTTTTGGTCCTCCAATAAATCGGTATCGGCGTTGAAAAATCATAATCGGTTGACCTCTAGTCACGACTCCACGATGTGCCCCCGCACATTGACACTATCAGTACCCCCCTGTATATAGTCTCACTATTGTACTGCTGCTCTTTAATTACTTGTTACTTTCATCTCTTATTCTTATCCGTAATTTTTTGAAACTGCATTGTTCGTTAGGGGCTCGTAAGTAAGCATTACACCTGTTGTATTTGGCGCATGTGACTAATAGAATTTGATTTGAACACGTCGCACTTTGATCCGATTCTGACCGGGGTAGCCACATTTTTGATATTGTGATGCATTTTTTTTACTTGTCCATTCAGACAACTTAAATATATAATCTGCTATAAGGTCAATTTTGATAAAAGCGAAATCTTACCATTGTCTGTCTTTGACCATCATACCATCAAGCACAAGTTTCCTTTTAGATGGTCACCTATGGGCTTCACATATTTGGGCATAATGGTGGATGGTAATCTGAACAACCTCTATAAACTCAATCTGGCCAGTTTGTTGCAAAAGGTGGAGGGTGACCTTTGTAAATGGATGGACTTACCACTCACTCTACTGGGTAGAATCAATGTAATTAAAATGAATGTCCTGCCCAGATTTCTATATCTGTTTCAATCTCTCCCTATCCCTGTTCCCGCAGCATTCTTTTTCTCTCTCGACAAGCTGACCAGACGGTTTATCTGGCATGGCAAAACCCCTAGGGTTGGCCTGGATAAACTGACTCTTGATTACAGTCAAGGGGGCTTAAACCTCCCCAATTTTAGAATGTACTACTGGGCTGCACAGTCTAGGTTTCTGGCTCAGAGGTTTGACAATGGTCCCTCTCCCTCATGGTTGAACATTGAAAAGCTTGAGGTAAATGATGACACTGGGGCAGAATTGTTTTACAAACGGGACAGAAAATCTATAAAAGCCATCACAGACAACCCTTTAATCATACATTCTGTCCTGGCATGGTGCAAACTACCTGAGCTGTTCGGACGAGGGGGATTCCTTTCCCCTAAAACCCCTTTATGGAACAATAGATTGAATCCTATGTTTTTCCAGAATAGTAACTTTAGACCATGGTCTGATAAGGGTATCACTCTTCTGGAACATTGTTATGAGGAGGGAGTTCTTATGTCTTTTGATCAGCTGAAACAGAAATACCACTTGCCTAACAGGGACTTCTTTAGCTACCTACAACTACGAAACTTTATTAGGGTGACTCTCAAGGGACAATGGAACCTACCTAAGATGTCACCTATTGAACAACTCTGCCACGCAGACCAACCACTGTTCAAGACCATTTCCCGTGTATACGATGCTCTTATGTCAGGACTAACACTGCCTGGGCTAGATAAACCCCGACTTAGATGGGTAAAAGGTCTGGGTATTGACCTTGATGAGGATCTATGGAGTGACCTATGCAGGGATGGTGTTACATCCACATTGAACTCCAGATACAGACTGATCCAGTTTAATTTCCTCCATCAGCTCTATATCACCCCATCTAGACTGCACAAGTTCAACCCAGATATCTCCTCCCTATGTTTTAGATGTGGCTCAGATGAAGGAACATTCCTCCATTCCACTTGGCAGTGTTCAAAACTACACGGTTTCTGGCAGGGGGTATGCGATACCATATCCTCAATTCACGGGGTTGCATTCCCTTTAGACCCGGAGGTCTGTCTACTGGGCAACTTTACTAACACCAATCTTAGGCAAAGCCATACTATAAAGCGAACAGAAATATTGCTAGCGATTTCCAAGAAATGTATTGCCTTGAAATGGAAATTGAATTCCTCTCTGCCAGTTGCAATGTGGCTATCGGAAGTTAATAGTTGTATCCCTTTGGAGAAAATCACTTACTGCTTGAGGAATAAGTTAGACATTTTACAGAATTTGGCAACCTTTTATTGACTATATGGAGAATCTCCCCCCACATCTCATTGATTGAATCTATATATAATCCTCAAATAATGTTTCACAAGTAATGTATAATATGTAGCCTGCGGCAGGTGATCCAATGTCTCATTTTTTTCTTATTGTGTGTGTATATATATATATATATATATATATATATATATATAAAAAATAAATAAATAAATAATCTGCTTGTCCAACAATTTGTTTTAATTGACCCAGACAAGTGCTAATGCCAAGGCCTGCTAAAGTCGCTGACGCCGATGCAACAAGGACGAGCAAAGTTTAATCCAGCCTTGTTCACGATTCTGCTAAACAGTCTGCACTGAACCACTGTGCAGTATCGACCATGTATCTACTAGGGATATAACATTGTTTTCCCAATTCAAATATTTAAAGTTACAAGTGCACCGGTCCGCAGCCCCCAAACCGATCCAAATGTAGCATGCAATTCACTTGAATTTTTTCCTCATATTACATTCTTTCTATCGTCCAATTGTTTTGTTTTTTTAAATCTTATTTTGTGACAACTGATACTTTTTCTCCTTTAGTGTCGAACTGCATGTATCTGTTGATAGTCATTAATCTACAAGTAATTCTGCATGCTGAACAACCCAAAGCAATTTTCACTGTTCAGTAGCCTAGTCAAACTGTGCACTGTGCCCAGCTTTGCAGGCTGAACAGCGAAAGATAGGCGGCCTGCTCCTGATCTTGCACATCTGTGTTGCACCCCAAAATGGCTTGTGTGATATTAGGCTTTATTAGTTGAGTGACAACCTATATTATTTGCTAGGTTATTATTATCTATGTGCCATTGAAAATTATATTTTACCGTAATTAAAAGTAAGCTATCGGAGACAACTCATCTGGCTATACCTGCTGATCAGGACTTACAATATATTTTATTTTGATTGTTCAGGTTTACCATAGGCAATAGTTTTGGTAGTTTTGCTTTAAACAAATCAGTGTATATGCTATTTTTTAGATATACTGTACAAGGTAAAGCTTATAATTTCATAATGGGGAACACAATCACTTTTGCAAGGGCACACTGCATGGCCGAAGGGAGAGAAGATCACTTCATTAAAACTTCCAAAGAGTCAAAACAATTAGATTTTGAGATGGGGGTGTGCTATATATTCATATGTCATAGCTAATTTGTAAACAAATATTTACATATAGTGGTGATGGTGATTTCAGAACCAAAGTAGGGGGGGGGACAAGAAAAACATTGACCCCCCCCTAATCTGATTGGTAGTGGGTTGGTAGATCCCTAGTCTACCTTATAGCTCAGATCAGTTGCCTACATAGACATTGTTTTCCCAATTCATAGACACAGACACACAAACACACACACACACACACACACAGCTCAGAGAGGCCTAGCTCATGAGCTCCATCAGAAGCAGATGTTAATGTACAATGGAAAATGTGTTTATGCAACAACTGTTAGTGCATCGAATCATATCGCATCGATTCGTTCTCTAATCAAAACGAATTGCACAAAATATAAATGCAACCATAAAGATTTTACTGAGTTACAGTTACTATAAGGAAATCAGTCAATTTAAATAACATGTATTAGGCCCTAATTTGTGGATTTCACATAACTGGGCAGGGGCGCAGCCATGGGTGGGAGCCAGGCCAGGCCAATCAAATATACTTTTTCCCATTTTTCCATATGTGGATGTCATGGCTGGAATGGTTGCACATTGTCTGTGGTTGTGATGCCGGCTGGACATACTGTCAAATTCTCTAAAATGACGTTGGTAGAGAAATTAACATTCAATTCTCTGGCAACAGCTCTGGTGGACATTCCTGCAGTCACCATGCCAATTGTGCGCTCCCTCAAAACTTGAGACATCTGTAGCATTGTGTTGTGTAACACATTTTAGAGTGGCCTTTTATTGTCCCCCAGCACAAGGTGCACCTGTGTAATGATCATGCTGTTTAATCAGCTTCTTGATATGCCACACACATCAGGTGGATGGAAATGCTCACTTACAGGGATGTAAACACATTTGTGCACAACATTTGAGAGAAATAAGCTTTTTGTGCTTAAGGAACATTTCTGGGATATTTTATTTCTTGCTCATGAAACATGGGACCAACAATTTACATGTTGTGTTTATATTTTTTGTTCAGTATAAAACATATCGTTCCTGTATCATATCAGAGCCCATCTATCTAGAAACGTATCGATTGGTCTTAAAAGGAAAAGATGGACATCCCTACTATCTACCATGTGTCAACCATTCCCCAGAAACCCAACACAGTAGGAGGACATTTAGTCATATTGTCATAGTTTACTTTCATACGGTGGTAGAGAAAGGTTTTCAACACGCACGCCTCAAAGCTGCCATCAGAGGGAAAACAAAACATCCTTCCACACACTGGAATGTGCAAATTGCAAGAAAAAAATTCCTACATAGTTCCTATGATATTTCAGAAATAAAAAACGCTCCAAAAACGACTTACTAAGCGTCACTTATCAGGTTTAATGTCTCCACTGAAATATAGCTCTGTATACGATCACAACCGCACCTCTCGGACTTCCTCTTTCCCTCCATTACTCCCAGGTGACATTTTGATGTACTGACCCAGCAGAGTCGCTCTCTCCACAAAGCAGAGTCAGGATGTCTCGCTCTCCCCACAAAGCAGAGTGTGGATCTGTTTCTCCACATGCAAAGCAGAGTCAGGATCTCTCGTTCTCCACAAAGCAGAGTGCGTCTGTCTGCCAGGGCAGTTTCCTAGTCAAGGCTGATGATCTTACCGCGGGAACAGGAAGTTGATAAGTGGAGAGGAGGAAAGAAGCGGGAGGACACCGAGCCAGTTCATATGCTCTGCTGCCTGTATCAGAAGATACAGGGATGTTGCTTTAATGTGTGCCATGTTATTATGTTACAGCAACACTGAGCCAGGTTCTATCTGTCTTGTGACTGAGGAAAATTATATGTTTTTTCCCAAATTAATGAGTTATTACTTGCACTGGACCAAAACAGGGAGCACAATGAGGGTGCTCTAAAATGTTTTACAACTACTAATTCCAAGTGACAAACACCCAGCCCATCTGTTTCTAAAATTGTCAAATTGTTTTTGACATAGCAAGTGAATGATCAAGCATTGTGGAGTGTAGAAATGATGGGGTACCCAGCCTAGTTAAATCCATCTAAAAACTAAATGACTTCAGCTGCGTTTAGACAGGCAGCCCAATTCTGATATTTTTTTCACGAAAAGATCTTTTGACCAATCAGATCAGCTCTGAAAAAGATCTGATGTGAAAAGATCTAATGCGATTGGTCAAAAGACCAATTAGTAGAAAAAATATCAGAATTGTGCTGCCTGTCTAAACGCTGTTTATGAAATCCAAATTTACACCAGTTTAAATTGCTGGAAAAACACCTGAGCTAAAAACAAAGGAACTGTAAAGAACGTATGTAGCCTGTGGCAGGCAGCATATCACAGGGCTGGGGATCACTAAAGCGGCACTGTGGGTCCCCACAGTCAAAACTCACAAGGCCCAACACTGAGCCCTGGGGAACACCTGGTGACACAAAAACACGTTAACAAAACCCTGATGCCCATTTAACCAGTATGTCCTTTACTGTACCTAGGCCTTCATTAGCGATGAAGCGATGGCAAAAAGAGTAATTAGGAGTGTGTTAAACAGAGCTAGTCCTGTGCCAAGGAGCTTTGGCTAATGGCGTCCCTGGCTACTTTGGGGCTTCCTCCAGTCCCTCCACACCGCTACCCTAGTTATCAACACTCCCCCTTGTATACCCTCCAGTGGATCAGTGAGGGAGATTGTGCTAGGATACCACTGTCTTTAGTGCCACAACATTTGAGCTCCCAGGGCAGGGTCTCAATCTATGGCGTGTTTGTTCATTTTTAGGGCCACAGTTCTGTCCAGGTGGGTGCTAAGTGATGGGTTAGGCAGGGTTCAGGCAGTGCCTGTGGTCTGGTACCTGACCTAGAACCCAGGAAGGCTGTTTTCACTGGAGATGTTCCATTCAAAACAAGTGTGTGTGTGGGTGGTTGGAGGGAGAGGGGGGGTTACTAGCCGTGTCTTCTGCAACACTTTAAACAATGTTATGGTAACTTTCACAGACAAATCTAAATTCTGGTGAGACGACATCCTCAGCCAGTTTTTCAGTTGTTTGTGCGTATGGATGCAAGGTTGAATACAATTGTATGCATGTTCCATAAAACTCACGTTGCAATTTCCACATTGTTAGTCATGGCCATCCTTTTTTGAATGAGATGGTTCATCAACTTTATGAAAACAACATCAAAACAAGAAGTCCCAAGAACAACTCCCTTGAATGAATTTCTGCTCAGAAACCAAATTTCAGAGTACAATCAGACAAAGAATTCTTAGATATATTTGTCAACCCACAGCTATGCATTATGCAATTTCTCAGGAATCCCACTCTATCACAGAGCCTGCTTTTTTGCCCCAGGTTTAGCTTTCCTGTCACACATAAAGCTACAATGAGTCATCAACAAAATGAAGAGGATATTTTTAGCTCCTAATAGTTCTCGAACACAACACACACCCTCAGACAAAACCGTCAGGGGAGACATAATGCTGGTCAAAACGCCAGCGAGGCATGATCCTGCGTCTCTCAGATACGTCCTGTTACACTTCAAAACACCCCTTCCTGTCACACACACACACGCACACACACACGTACATCTCTCTGCTCTTTTGCCTGTCTGTCAGTCTGTCACTAAAATAATCTGGTGTAAATGGCTGCCATCAGGAAATGGTGATGCAGGCCAGAGCAAAGGAGCCCCAGACAAAGGATTAACAGGAAGAGATCTCGAGAGAAGGGTAGCGAGAGAGAAGGGTAGCGCGCGAGAGAGAAGGGGAGCGCGCGAGAGAGAAGGGGAGCGCGCGAGAGAGAAGGGGAGCGCGCGAGAGAGAAGGGGAGCGCGCGAGAGAGAAGGGGAGCGCGAGAGAGAAGGGGAGCGCGAGAGAGAGAAGGGGAGCGCGAGAGAGAGAAGGGGAGCGCGAGAGAGAGAAGGGGAGCGCGAGAGAGAGCGAAAACAAGAGAGCGCGCGAGAGAAGGGGAGCCCGAGAGAGAAAACGAGAGAAGAGAGTAAGAGAAAGAGAACATCTGGTCCTGTTACCAACTCTTCTTGATGTATGAATTTTTCACTGACAGACAAAGAGAAGAATAGCACTGAAATGGATCTGTCGGTGACAATGTGTTGAAATGCTAGCCTGACATACACACCCCTTAGACCAAAAAAGCCCTATGAGGTAACATTTTACCAACATGTCACACAGCACTTCAGGATTAATCCACAATTGGCAATGGTCGCTTTTAATCGAGTTTCAGAAAGTTCGGAGGGCACACAATTATTCAGTAGTATTCGGTGTCTTCAACAAGCATTACAAAACGCCATTGCTGAGGCATGTCTGAAGACGAGAGGTCTGTCTCTCATAGGATCATTTCATTTGGATTTTAAAGCATATCGACCTTCAACTTGTCATCATTGGCCTACTAAAGAACGTAGGACTGATCTGACGGTTTACACATACTACAGGTAACTGCCCCAAAATAATGGAAACACATGAGTATACAAAGTATATTGAAAGCAGGTGCTTCCACACAGGTGTTGTTTCTGAGTTAATTAAGCAAATAACATCATGCTTAGGGTCATGTAATATGATAGTGGGCGTCCATTATTTTGCTATCATGGCTAAGCCCCCATAGGATGACAATGCCCCTATTCACAGGGCAGGAGTGGTCACTGAATGGTTTGATGAGTATGAATACGATGTAAACCATATGCCATCTCAGTCACCAGATCTCAACCCAATTAATTGAATACTTATGCGAGATTCTGGAGTGGTGCCTCAGACAGCGTTTTCAACCACCATCAACAAAACACCAAATAATGGAGTTTCTCATGGAACAATGGTGTTGCATCCCTCCAATAGACTTCCAGACACTTGTAGAATCTATGCCAAGGTGCATTGAAGCTATTCTGGTTCGTGGTGACCAATGCCCAATATACTGTATGTATACTATGTAGGGTTAATGAAGTTAAAGAGAGGCAGTTCACTCCATATCGTACTGTATGGTATCAATCCCGTTCACCATTCCAACCCTGTCGTCCATTACACTCTGGAGCGTCCCTCCAGCCGACAATCTAAAAACCCACTGGCGCTTCTCTCTCCTCTTCCGATGGCTTAACAAAGGAGGCCTAATATGATCAAGCTGTTTGTGTGTGTGTAGAGAAGCAGGAGACACTCCTCAGGGCTCGGGTTTAGGGAGGCTCGTGACACAGCCTGAATAAACGCAGTGTGCAGTTTACGGTCTCTAATGGAGGGGCCCATGAAAGACAGCAAACGGGACAATGTGTACTTAGCTTACGTCTCCTTAACAGTTTCATACCTCTGGCCGGGTACCACACTCTCACCATATTGGGAAAGCCCATTCCTATGTTTTGTATTGACAATTCTGTCGTTGTCTCAAATAAATGTATTCATTGGTAGATTCCGCAATTTACAGGAGATATTAACGTGTGTTTTATATCATTGATAGTTTCCGCTTAACACCTGCATCTGCCATCAATATTTACCCTAAATAGAATAGACAGACAAGTAGATAAAGTGTAGTCGTGATGTTGCATAATGAAGTATCACATGTCAACTTTAGGCAAATGCAAAAAGCAGAGCAAACTGAACACGAGAATGCATTGGAGCCAAGTCGCAGGCCCCAAATACTATCTACGATTATTCTAGTCTAGCCGCTACTGGCACCATGTCAAGAAATCTTGGAATGGATGAAAAAATTAATGCTCTTCAATTATGTAACCACAATCAAATGCTCAACTGCTGAGGCGTTATTTAAAAAAGGGGCAATCTGTAGTTGCTACATCCATTTTTAAACTAATAAATTAATTATATATTCTTCAAGAATCAATGGGTATATATATAACTTATAAATTCCTCATGAACTTAGTTCAACTGTGGCACCTGGTCAGAACCCAAGGTATAAGATTGTTCTACTCCAATGTTTGATATCATGGATGGTCAGTCCATAGTGCTATCTAGGAATTTGAGAGTAATTACATTTCTCCAGGACCATCCTTCAGCTTTTTACCAAAACAGATGTGAGGTGATCCACTTTATTATTGTTTCAACTGTTGATTGGGCCTTTAAAGCAGTGGTTTTTAACCAAGGGTGTATGTCACCTGCTGCCAAAATAATCATTTGAGCCAGGGCCACAGCAACACAAGCCATATATTTTGCTATATTCTTTTTTTGTCTAAATAATCACTGAATAATCTATGAAAAAAAGAAACACGTCTATTTGCGGTTTCATATTGCAGTATGAAAAAAATGGACTACTGTGATTCTCAATTATCAACGAATGCGGGTGGGTAGAGATTAAAGAGTATGGTATGCAGACTCTGCATTTTATTGTTTTAATAATCTGAAGGGAACCATTTTGAAAGTGCGTGCTTGCGGGGATGGTGAATGAAGTTGAAGGCATAATTTCATTAATTCAGGTTTAAATTAGAAAAAAACGTGGTTAAACCCATTTATTTCTCAACTTAAACACTGGACAATTGCTCTTTTTAAAGTCTGTTTTATAGCAACATTAAAAAGCTAATTGGATGATATGATTTACCTAAAGGCCTATATAGCCTAGCATGAAAGTAAAGATATCACATCAAATGTCAAATCTTCAGCAGAGGCCAATGCTGAAATTTATTATTGTAATTTTTTTTTTTAATCCGATTTGAGGAAAAATTGCATTTTGAATCTCTGCTGTGGTAGACAAAGGAGGTTTTGAGTCCCAGCAGAAACAGGGCCGTACATGTGACATGGGAGGCCAGGCATAAAACACAGACCTGCTTTAGAGGGAAATTATTAAGTCGTTTGGTTGCTGGGAGGGCCTCTCTTTGTTTCAGCCTCTAGCCAGCATGTTTACTAAGAGAAATCGATGCGCCATTACATAATAGGCCTAATTAATGAAGCCTGTGTGTTGCAGCCAAAACATCTACTGTTTCTACTGTCCATGTTTTGACAGACTAGTATAGAGTATGCATCTCCACTAGTATAAATACACAGACGGACGGACCGACACCTCCAACAACTGGGCAACATGAGAGAATAGGACTGAAATGGCGTTCTAATCAGCTTTAGTTTGAACGCCAAAGCAAAACCACTCGGTTGAAATATCCGATCCAACTCAAAATGTCTGACTTGAACAACGTGGACATGTTTGAGACACAATGCAATAAACTAGATGTACCCCCTCTTCTTACAACGTCCCGTTATAAAAAACAAATAGAAAACACTAAACAGAGGAAACGTAAGCTCTTAACAAATATCCTCATCTTGGGGTCAAATAGACTTTTGAAAGTCCCATATTTCAAGTTTGTCGGCCAATCACAACCAGTGCTTATCATTAGCAAGCCAATGTCAAATTCACAACGGCCTTCATCAGGGCTCGTACAGTACACAGTTAAAAGCATTAAATAACTCAGCATCAACACATCCTGGAGCAGAACCATACTCTCGTCATCCGTTTCATGTCGTCTGCAACATCTCAGAACTAACACAGGGAATCTAAAACACTAAAAGAAACTACTGTTTGGATTCTTTCGTAACACCTCAGCACCAACAGACCAATGCTTTGTCTGCCTTGACCCAGTGAACGCAGAGAAGGCATCAAACAATTCCTTGTGAGGAAGAAGGGACGCTTTAATTTAAATGTCTAACGATGCGCTCCCCCAAACTCACCCCTCCTTCAAAAAAGGCAAATTAGGTTACTAAAAGCTTTTTCTAGGAAGCAGACTCATCATGTAACAGTTGATTAGTATTTATCTAGTCCAACAGATGTGCCCAGATTGCACACTGGGCCAGCCTCCCCTTACTCACTGTCTGAAAAAACAAGATTACTGATTGGAGCAAACTTTTGGACATGTCCTATTTTGTGGACATTCCAATGGGAGGACGTAACAACAAATATCACAGCCAATAGTAACTCTTGTTTTAGTTCAATCATGTCATGTTACCCGTTGTTATTTATTTCAAGCCTTTCCAGAAATGAGAATTACCACAAAATAACATTTACATTTAGCAGATGCTCTTATCCAGAGCGACATGTTTTTTTAATGAAAGCAATAGTGGACAGTTGGATGAAAAAGCTTTAAAGATAAGGGTAAGCTCAAGGTCATGTGACATGATCAAACAAAACCCCTGGGCCCTACGTTATAGGCTATATACTGTGTATAAGGCAGCAGGTAGACTTGTGGTTAAGAATATTGGACCAGTAACTGATAGGTTGCTGGTTTGAATCCCAGAGCTGACAAGGTGATTTTTACCCCCTCCATGTGCCCTTGAGTAATGTACATAACCCCTCATCGCTCTGGATAACAGCATCTTCTAAAATATATATTTCCAGGGAGTCAAATACAGGTCTATCTATTTTCTTGGGTACTCATACAAAGTACTGTTAAGTTCATACAACAATTCAATTCATAGCTGGGAGATATCATTGAAAGCAAACACCAGGAGTGATGTCATCTATTTGCCCACATCAGGCCCTTTCATTCAAATCCAAAGTAAAGAAAACATCCAAGGTATCCACCGTAGCCTACTACTGGGCATTTGCAGAACCTTTTTTTTTTTAAATGATTAAACCCTGCAATGGTTCATACATTTATAAAATGACCAAATCATGTAGCTTATGGCTCAGAAGTTTGTAGTTTTGACTGGAATCTGATCCTTTGTGAGTAGGATCTGAACACTTCTCTGAACAAACTTGAATAACTCGCTTCTCGTTGTTTCCTCAAGGAAGTAATTGCAAATAGTGCTGTGGTTGATTGTCTGAAGCAAATGACTCCTCCCCATTGGCAAAAATGTCCATCCACCAGGCCTACTAAACTAGTCTGATTACAGCGTTAACAAAGGACACTAGTGAATGTGGCTAATTTAGATGACTGCTCTTGGAGTATAGGCCTACATAACCACTTTTTCATGGTGACTGTATATTTGGCATCAGCATTTAGACTTCACATTGAACAACTTGACTATAAATAAACTTGGAAAACGTTTGTATTAGAGTGTCCACTGAATGAGTAAATTCAATCAGTTGGATAGTCTATCAATAGCAGGCCTGATCAATGCCTTAAAGTTGCTTCTCAGGGCATAACTAACAGGCTGTAGAGTGACAAAGACAGAAATCAGCTTCAAAGACTATAAAGCATTAATGACAGTGTTCGGTCAGTCGCCCTTACCTCTGTGTAGTCGAAGTCCGATAGAGGTGCTATACTTTTGATGTAGTCAATTCTGGACTCGTTCGATGGGTTGCCTATTGGAACTGGAGGTATTAACGTGCTCATCGCCGAAACTACCGTCTAAAAAGCAGATAAAAACAAAAACATTAGACATTAAGCTGGATAAATGTGGGATAAGCCAGTCTAATCAGTAAAATGGGATTGCAGGAAACAATCTCATAGGGTGTGACCATATTCTATCATACAAATCTCAGCACATCATCAACTTACCACAATGGCATCCTTCACATTTTTCCGAATATCCAGGACTTTCTGTTTCTTTTCTCTGGATGGGGAAACATATACAAATGGGCCTGTTAAACATGAATTAAAATACCTTAAAAATTATAATTGCATTCATTAAATGAATCTTTATGCTGCCCCACAGAAAGGAAAGGTTGTCTCATATCACCACTAATGCAAACCATCATAGGCCTAATAGCCTATTTAGTAATACTGACTATTTGTAAATTAACAGTAAGGATGTATTGTGCTAAAATGTTATTTGAAAGTTTACTTTAAGCTATTACATTAGGCAAGCCTATGCTAGAACAATATTCAACGAGATGAGTCTCATTTAGAACTAAAGGTGGACAGAAATTAAGCATAGCCTATATTTACTTGGTCCATTTCCTCAAATAATATCAAATGTATTATTAAATATATAAATATTGAGGACAGTTTAGGATTGGGTATCATTCATTCATTTCCTAAAATACGTATTCAGTACACTACAGTCTATACAGAAGCATATATTACAGTGCACAATGTAACCAAATCAAACTACAATGTAACCAAGTCTAGATTGAATATAGTAGGATATCATAAACCATAGAAAGATCCCACTGGGCACACACTGGTTGAATCAACATTGTTCCCACGTCATTTCAATGAAATTACGTTGAGCCAACGTGGAATAGACCTTGAATTGACGCCTGTGCCCAGTGGGATACATTGACACATACATATAAAGATACATCGTTTTAGCACCGTTTTAAAATACCACTGCACACACATATTACTGTCGCAGAACAGTTTTTTTTTAAACACATGAATTCAGTTTAGACTGTTTGTTCGGTCCACATTATAATGCAATAGCAACTGGAAATACAGCGTAACATGTATCTGTCAGTGTTTTGACACACATAATCTCGACCACAAGTAGGCCTAAATCTGCTACTATGTCGTCTTTATCACTGTGACAGCTATTTGAAATCAGTTGGACATAGCAGGCTTGTTGCCATGCTGTTGTTAAACCATTGGGCCCGATGGACACTGCAGTGCTACAGAGCAAAGAAACGTCTACCCAACCCTCGGTTCTTTTCTTATCCTACATCAAACAAATCAAAATGACAACAAGAAAATATATTTTAATACTCAACACTATCAAAATAGAACAGGAATACGTCCCATTTTGCACGTAAATAATTTAAAATAAATGAAATAACGGGTACTTACTCCGCATTAAAGCCATTGACGTGCAGAATCCGCATCTGCTTGACAATCGTACTTTTCCCAGACTCTCCGGCCCCTTCGAAATAAAACACAGATGAAGCATAAGGAAATGGAGCCATCGCTAAAATATAAGAATGTACTTGGGTGCCGCATATGCTGGTGTTTAAAATCCATGCCAATTGTACAATCCATCTGACGATTCAGTCAGCGCTCGCCTGCGAGACCTGTCAACATATGTGGGCTGGGGGCGAATCTGAAAACATACATGATACCTATCCGTTATCATATCCACCTTCTGGACCTTACCCAATAAAAGCAGTCGATGTGTGGCTTTATATGCTTGTCTTTCCTTTTGTAATTGTTTCTCGATTTTTTTATTCGCTTCTCTTTGTGCCTTTTCATCGATGCGTTGATCTTCAGTCTTGCTGTTGCCCAAACACCCCATCTTCCGCTGAGCTCTTCTCGTAAAAAGAAAGTATAAAATAACAGCTAATGCAATTCCTACTTTCAATATAAAAGGAGAAGAAATAGGGCGAAAAATCCGTGCGCCACTTCTCCGTCGCTCAGAAAAAAATCTTCCCCGTTACAATTTCGTTTTAACCCCTTGTCAAACCCAACCCAGTGGATTCAGTCGATTCTAATAAATATGTGCATCATAAATAGAACAAAAAGATACATTGACTTCATAAATATGCAAAGAGTGGAGCGGGGCTGAATCTGGAAGCCAGCCAACTGCTCTTCTCTCTCGCTCCTGCTTCCCACTCTCTATTTTTCCGGTCTAAAAATTCTGTTTGTGTTTCGGTCCCTTTAACTCAGCACTGCCTCTCTCTGTAGCACCAGGAAGTCACACTGCACCGAAAGAGAAACACCTCACAGAGCGCGCGCCACCTTACCACTGTTTGAATACCCAGTTTAAAACAACATTTCTTAATTTCACATGTACAACAAACAAAAAGATTAGGCTGCGTTTATCTAATAAAATGTGCGCCGAAAAGTTTAGTTTCAATATGCTGTTCAGTGTAAAATAATTGTTGAATAATATAGTACAATTGTTTCCAAAAACGGGTATATGTTTGATCCAGACAAACACTTTAATCACGTTTCCTACACAAATCATTTCCCAATCCACATTGCGCGCGTAAATCATTTCACAGGTGCTTGCAAACACCGGTAAATGGAGGTTAACCAGAGAGCGCGACCGTAGACAATCATGGCCGCGCACCAGCGTATAATCACACAAACCATATGGATCATATTACAAAACCAAATAATAACACTGTTAAACTTGATACAAAAGATAATGAAACAAGTAGTTTGCTGCTATTCAAATTTCTCCTGAAGTAGCCTATTAACTTGACATAGGCCTACTCTATAGCCTAGTAGGTTCTCTTTCATCTGTAGCAATACAAAATGACACACTACAATAATAAACTCAGCAAAAAAAATAAACGTCCTCTCACTGTCAACTACTTTTATTTTCAGCAAACTTAACATGTGTAAATATGAACATAAGGTTCAACAACTGAGACATGAACTGAACAAGTTCCACAGACATGTGACAAACAGAAATGGAATCATGTGTCTCTGAACAAGGGGGCGTCCAAATCAAAAGTAACAGTAAGTATCTGGTGTGGCCACCAGCTGCATTAAGTACTGCAGTGCATCTCCTCCTCATGGACTGCACCAGATTTGCCTGTTCTTGCTGTGAGATGTTACCCCACTCTTCCACTAAGGCACCTGCAAGTTCCCGGACTGGGGGGAATGGCCCTACCCCTCACTCCCCGAACCAGCAGGTCCCAGACGTGCTCAATGGGATTGAGATCCGTGCTTTTCACTGGCCCTGGCAGAACACTGACATTCCTGTCTTGCAGGAAATCACACACAGAACGAGCAGTCTGGCTGGTGGCATTGTCATGCTGGAGGGTCATGTCAGGATGAGCCTACAAGAAGGGTACCACATGAGGGAAGTGGATGTCTTCCCTGTAACGCACAGGGTTGAGGGTTGTTGTCATTGCATTACCTGCAATGACAACAATGATGCTGTGACACACCGCCCCAGACCATGACGGACCCTCCACCTCCAAATCGATCCCGCTCCAGAGTACAGGCCTCTGTGTAACACTCACTCCTTCGACGATAAACGTGAATCTGACCATCACCCCTGGTGAGACAAAACTGCGACTCGTCAGTGAAGAGCACTTTTTGCCAGTCCTGTGGTCCAGCGCCGGTGGGTTTGTGCCCCTAGGCGACGTTGTTGCCGGTGATGTCTGGTGAGGACCTGCCTTACAACAGGCCTACAAGCCCTCAGTCCAGCCTCTCTCAGCCTATTGCGGACAGTCTGAGCACTAATGGAGGGATTGTGCGTTCCTGATGTAACTCAGGCAGTTGTTGTTGCCATCCTGTACCTGTCCCGCAGGTGTGATGTTCGGATGTACCGATCCTGTGCAGATGTTACCCATGGTCTGCCACTGCGAGGACCAGCCTCTCTCAGCCTATCGCGGACAGTCTGAGCACTAATGGAGGGATTGTGCGTTCCTGATGTAACTCAGGCAGTTGTTGTTGCCATCCTGTACCTGTCCCGCAGGTGTGATGTTCGGATGTACCGATCCTGTGCAGATGTTGTTACCCATGGTCTGCCACTGCGAGGACGATCAGCTGTTCGTAATGTCTCCATGTAGCGCTGTCTTAGGTGTCTCACAATACGGACATTGCAATTTATTGCCCTGGCCACATCTGCAGTCTTCATGCCTCCTTGCATCATGCCTAAGGCACGTTCACGCAGATGAACATGGATCCTTGGCATCTTTCTTTTGGTGTTTTTCAGAGTCAGTAGAAAGGCCTCTTTAGAGTCCTAAGTGTTCATAACTGTGACCTTAATTGCATACCCTATGTAAGCTGTTAGTGTCTTAATGACCTTTCCACATGTGCATGTTCATTAATTGTTTATGGTTCATTGAACAAGCATGGGAAACAGTGTTTAAAACATTTACAATGAAGATCTGTGAAGTTATTTGGATTTTTACAAATTATCTTTGAAAGACAGGGTCCTAAAAAAGGGATGTTTCTTTTTTTGCTGAGTTTAGTAGAGAATCCAAAAAGGTGTGAATATAACATCACCTCAAGCTTTGAGAAAAAAAAGTCACAATGCAAATGCAATGGAATATATGCAAACGAGTTCATGTGTTTGCATATCAGCATCCATGTTCTAGCAGCACAACTGGGCAGTGCTCCCATCAACAGTGGAGAGTATATCCATGTAGTGAGCGAGAGCCAAAGACAATCTCCCAATATGATAGGATGGAGGTGGTGTCTGGGTCATTTTAAGGTTAGTGTGGACGAACATGACCTGACAACCAATAAAAGCCATCCACAAAGTAAAGCATTGTTGGGAAAATGAATCATTAATGAAGTCCTTTCAAACCCCAATAAGATGTAGTCAACTAATTCAAAGATGACAGATACAATGACTAAAGTAGTACTTTGTGATCTAAAGTAAGTGAGGTAGATGTGTTTGACCATTTCAGTGGCAAACCAGACTCGGAAGGACTAGAATTAATTGCATCAATTGAACGATTTATTTTTTTAATGTTTTGAAATCAATCAATCAGACATATCAAAACATGGATTATATCAAAAGTAGTGTGAGGCAAACTGGCAACTGAGGGGCCATATGTGATGGTTATCTGTCGTGATGTGTCACTGTTTAGAACATTAGCAGCCTCCAGAACAATGGAAAGATTTTCCAGTACAAAAAAAATATGAAAACAAGATGCAAATGTGATGTTATAGGTCGAGTTGGCCAGTGTGTGGCTCCTCTGGATGCAAATTTAGCCCGCGGAGCTTACTAACTGTTAATGTTGTGTGTTGGTTGAGAGTGTCAGCTCTACCTACCTCTAGCCTCGTTCAAACCATCCTGATCTCATGAGCTTACGCTCTGTTACAGAATGTAAACTCACAAGATCAGGATGGTTCGTACGAGGCTAACCTACCGCTCTACTATTCAGAAATTAGTAATTTACTGTATGTCTCCCTACAATGCCATGGGGAGTTAAGACAATCTTTGCTTTCACTTGTTTTGGTTTTTGTCACCTGTTTGCATCGCTCCCAGTCACAACTATGTGAACTACAGAGCCAAAGTTCTTTCCCTGTTTGGCACAAGGAGTTAAGTAACAAACATATTTTTAAAGTCACTAGAAATGATCACCATCATCTTATCTAATTCTCTCTATAGTGTCAACGTAGAGCAGCCCATTGACTATCGTCTTACATTGCCTTTTGTCTCCCTCTTGTGGTTTAGATTAATACTATACACTTCAGTGTGTGTGTGTGTGTGTGTGTGTGTGTGTGTGTGTGTGTGTGTGTGTGTGTGTGTGTGTGTGCGTGCTTGATGACAATATGCATGTACAACAAAGGAATGGTCAAGAATACATGCATCCTTTACTAGAAAGCTATGACTGTATGACTTTCACCCTTCCTCCTTGTACCCTGTTGCCTGGATAAAAATAGCTTGTGTATGATAAGTTAGTATATAGCTCAGGTCATACCTAAAGCTGGAAACCTGGTATTCTAGTTTCTCTTTCCAGTGAGTACACAGAGAAGGTTAGAGATTAAGAGGATACCTGGAATGGTAGCTAGCTTTCTAAAAGCTCTCCGTAGTCATAACATGGCATTCCCAAAGGCCCAGTGCAGGGTCATGTTCATTAGGCACTAAATGGAATAAAACAGCTTGACAAGGGGAGGGACTACCTGGACTTGTCCAATAACAAACAGTAATTTTTGTTTTCGGTTTTCAAAACGCTTTGCTATGGTGTGCCCTACTGAACATGACCGAGGAGATCTGCAGGTTAGTATTGACCAGATAAACTTGCAAATTGCAAAAGCAACTACTTTCGGTCAACTGAGTTGAGAGTGCATCTAAGACAATCATTCCTTTTTTATAGTAGGGCAGTCTGTCAGCAGGCTGGTGGCCAAATGAGTGAATTTGGGATATTACTGTCCTTTGTCACACATTCCTGGTGCGTGATCTTTTGATTTGTTTTGGTTCGGGGTGAACTTTCAACCCCGCTGGACAGCCCCGGGCTAGTTTCCGTAGGACGTGGGGCCCAATTTAGAAAGCGAGAGTAAAAAAAAAACAGGATGCACATTTTCTCCCCAGAGAACGGGAGGTGTAAGAGAGGTCTGATGAGGTCAAGATGAGGTCATAGCTGCTGGTTGGTGGGTTGGATGGTAGGTTCACCACCACTGTCTGTCTGACAAGAGCGGCACAGGACTGAGAAAGTGAAACCATTTCCAGGGAAGACATAACTTTACAAAAACATCCACCCAGAATTAAGTCACCTTAACTTGAACCCTTCATAGGATGGGCTACATATCACTGACATAGTAATTATGTGACGGATGTCATAAATATATCTGTCTGCTGGATTGCTGTCAGCTTGCAAACAGAACTAATCCCAAGGTTTAATGATAGCCAATTTGCTTACCTCGGTGCTATTTTATGTCACGAGTAAAGTCAGTTGACATAAGCACCCCTTACGGAACAACACATGAATTTCACATGAACACATGTGAAGTGTTCCAAAAACACACTTTCATGTGATCACAATGTGACAACATGTAAAGCAAAATGTGATAACATGAAGCGACATGTATAAACATGTGAATTGTTCTAAATAAAAATGTGAAAACAAGTTTTTCTGTAAGGGACAGCTATATGTAACCCTTGTGACTTAGATTTCCACTTAAGTGTAACCAGCAGACGTTTCAATATATAGACAGAGAATAACATTTAACTGTGTGCATGTCTGTCAGCCTTGATAATTAGCCTAAATAGCTGACTAAATGATCTTAGAACATTTTTGGATCCCAGAGGTCAGTTCTACTGGTCTAGTGACTGAGGGTGAAAACTGATTAGGGACGTTGACGTCAAAGAACATTAAAGGACGTTAGAAGAAGTCAGTAGTGAGAAGGAGGCTTTTGTTCCAATGACCAGACCAGCAGTACATGCCGATAAAAATTTAAATAAAATGACAGTGCTATTTTTCCTATTACCAAACAAACAGAGAAGGCATGAACAATAGATAAAACCGTTTGGAGACATATTTTGCCTTTTCACATGGCAAGTTCTTAGCTCAGAACTATCCTTAATGAATATTGCAATTAAGTGACGCTGGGAAACACGGAACTGATTAGCTAGCCTAGCCCTGACAATGTGGTGTTGTTAAGAGCTCTCAATTGTTGATTACTTTCTCACTTAGAAGGTTGAATGTATATGACTTTAATGTTACTTTTTCAAAAGATGGCTGCTATATCCATTCAGGTAAATCACAGCTACTTGAGGGGATAGGATCTTTCCCAACTGATCTCCGAACATTTGCATATTTGGATGGAACCTGAACCTGCTTGAGAGCATCTCTGTTCCATATCTTGAAATTCCGTAACCCAGATTCCATCTGGGCTAAAAATAGCCCCCCCAGAGAGCGTCTCTCTCTGCAGCTCTGATATGGAATGATAACAGAGCCAACCTGCCCCTTAGCGTGCAGAAAAACACATGCATGCAGATAGACATGTTACACTGCAGACAGACACAGCACACAGACGTGTTACACAGCACAGAGACGTGTTACCTTGTACACATACGTGTTACACTGTACACATACCTGTTACACTGCAGACAGAGACGTGTTACACTGCGCAGACAGAGACGTGTTACACTGCGCAGACAGACGTGTTACACTGCGCAGACAGACGTGTTACACTGCGCAGACAGACGTGTTACACTGCGCAGACAGACGTGTTACACTGCGCAGACAGACGTGTTACACTGCACACAGACGTGTTACGGAGCACAGAGACGTGTTACCCTGTACACATACGTGTTACACTGCAGACAGACGTGTTACACTGCACACAGACGTGTTACACTGCACACAGACGTGTTACACTGCAGACAGACGTGTTACACTGCACACAGACGTGTTACACTGCACACAGACGTGTTACACTGCACACAGACGTGTTACACTGCACAGAGACGTGTTACACTGCACAGAGACGTGTTACACTGCAGACAGACGTGTTACACTGCAGACAGACGTGTTACACTGCAGACAGACGTGTTACACTGCACACATACGTGTTACACTGCAGACAGACGTGTTACACTGCACACAGACGTGTTACACTGCACACAGACGTGTTACACTGCACACAGACGTGTTACACTGCACACAGACGTGTTACACTGCACACAGACGTGTTACACTGCAGACAGACGTGTTACGAAGCACAGAGACGTGTTACCCTGTACACATACGTGTTACACTGCACAGAGACGTGTTACACTGCAGACAGATGTGTTACACTGCACAGACATGTTAAACTGCACTCAGACGCATTTACTCTTCCCTTTGTTGTCTCACAAACATCTTCCACCACACACACTGCACACACACACACACACACACACACACACACACACACACACACACACACACACACTTGAACTCAAACTCCATATTGATAACGAAGGAAAATGTATTGTATGAATGATCAATGAACATGCACTATGGCGCTCTGAGGCCAAGCCTTTCCCCTCAATCTCTTATCATTGGCCATTGGTCATCCCAGATATGAAAGATTACAATAGCTGAAAACGTGGCAGCTATGTTCAGGTCATGAGACTGAGAAAGCAAGGTGGGGAAGGGTTTATGGGATGGGCCGGCAGCAAAAATAGCACAGACTTTGGACTATTCCCACTTGAGTTTATATATGGTATCATGACACAAGGATGGCCCCCACTCTCAATAAACACAATATCATAAGAATGACACGTGCATTACAAAATGAGAGTTTGGAGTTCTTAGTCAAGGAAAGAATAGGGCTAATCGTAATAATTTCAGACCTTATTTGGTTACAGACAGACCTGCATGCCAGCAGTAAAGTATGCTAGCAGTAGCAAGGTAAAGTAGCAATATTTGTAAAACTTTGATACATACCCGCCAGGACAAGTGTACTGTATGCAGTGAAGGGTACATATGTTGGATCTTAATTTGAGCCAGTTTGCTACAGCAGGAAAATAATCCTGCAGCAACGGGAATTGTAAATTATTATGTGGATTATAATTCATGGACATTTTTGTAGGGTTTGATAAATGTTTCACTATGGCAAAATCAAGTCTGACATTTAAAAGTGGAAATGACTAACTTTAGAAGGATTTTTAAACCTCTAATACACTACAAGTTTGCATTTCCTGCAATCTCAGCAACAAAATAGTGATCAAATTAAGATCCTACATCTGTAATGCCTAAATACACAATCATAGAGTTTTTCAGAGTAGTAGAATGGGGACAGGGTGATGTGTGTGTGTGTGTGTGCGAGAAAGACAGAGAGAGAGAGTGGGAGATAATGTGTAACATACACTAATAGTTAATGTCACTTACCCACATAGGATAAAATTGCTAGCTGTTCAAATAAAGGATAACATGAAGTGTTAAACATTTCAGTCAGTTTTCCTAGAGGCTGCATTTGTGGCCTTGTTCCCCCACCTGAAAGAACATGTGGGGTGAGAAATTGGGTTAGATGCACACAGGCAACCCAGAGATGAGTACCAACAGGTCTCATGTATGTACCATTTTCTAACTATTACGAGACAAACCACAAATCTGATATTTTCTTTTCACATTTCCCTTCTCACCACAGTTCCAGCAATATGGTGGATGAGTAACCAGGCTAGCGCAGTACAACTCTGTTTGGGTTAGCTCAGTAGTGTGGAAAGGGTCATGTATCCAGAGCAACTAACAGTAGTGAGTGGATACATTTAAATTTGTACTGGTCCCCCATGGGAATCGAACCCACAACCTTGGTGTTGCAAGCCATGCTCTGCCAATTGAGCCACACAAGAACTCCGACAACTCTCAACGTTAAATTCCATATGCTTAACGTCCTGACACCCGTGGTTGCTAGGCGCCAGTCATATAAACCCAGCTGAAGTTATGTCAACTTCCTTCGACTTCCATTCTGCATAAAAAGCAGAGGAATGGTGTCATTTCTAGTGTCCTTATAGTCTCAGCAATAAAATGCTACAGCCTGCACTGTATAAAGAAATGAACTACAATATATATATATATATATATATAAAAATTAAACACACACACACGCATTCGGAAAGTACTCACCCCTTGACTTTTTCCACATTTTGTTACGTTACAGCCTGTCTAAAATGTATTAACTTGTTTTTTTCCTCATCAATCTAAACACAATACCTCATAATGACAAAGCAAAAAAAGGTTTAGACATTTTTGCAAATGTATTAAAAAGTAAAAAACTGAAATATTACATTTACATAAGCATTCAGACCCTTTGCACAGTACTTTGTTGAAGCACCTTTGGCAGCGATTACAGCCTCGAGTCTTGTTGGGTATGATACAAGCTTGGCACACCTGTATTTGGGGAGTTTCTCCCATTCTTCTCTGCAGATCCTCTCAAGCTCTGTCAGGTTGGATGGGGAGTGTCGTTGCACAGCTATTTTCACATCTCTCCAGAGATGTTTGATTGGGTTCAAGTCCGGGCTCTGGCTGGGTCATTCAGAGACTTGTCCCGAAGCCACTCTTGCATTGTCTTGGCTGTGTGCTTAGAGTCGTTGTCCTTTTGGAAGGTGAACATTCACCCCAGTCTGAGGTCCTGAGTGCTCTGGAGCAGGTTTTCATCAAGGATCTCTCTGTACTTTACTCTATTCATCTTTCCCTTGATCCTGACGAGTCTCTCAGTCCCTGCCGCTGAAAAACATCCCCACAACACAATGATGTCACGACTATGCTTCATTATAGGGATGGTCTGAGGTTTCCTTCAGACGTGACACTTGGCATTCAGGCCAAAGATTTCAATCTTGGTTTCATCAAACCAGAGAATCTTGTTTCTCATGATCTGAGTATTTAGGTGCCTTTTGGCAAACTCCAACCGGGCTGTCATGTGCCTTTTACTGAGGAGTGGCTTCCATCTGGCCATGCTACCATAAAGGCCTGATTGGTGGAGTGCTCCAGAGATGGGAGAAACTTCTAGAAGGACAACCATCTCTCCATTAGGAACTCTGGAGCTCTGTCAGAGTGACCATCAGGTTCTTGGTCACCTAACTGACCAAGGATCTTCTCCCCCGATAGCACAGTTTGGCCCGGCGGCCAGCTCTAGGAAGAGTCTTGGTGGTTCCAAACTGCTTCCATTTAAGAATTATGGATGCCATTGTGTTCTTGGGGACCTTCATTGCTGCAAAAAAATGTTGCTACCCTTCCCCAGATCTGTGCCACAACACAATCCTGTCTCGGAGCTCTACGGACAATTCCTTCATCCTCATGGCTCGGTTTTTGCTCTGACATGCACTGTCAAATGTGGGACCTTATATAGACAGGTGCGTGCCTTTCCAAATCATGTCCAATCAATTGCATTTACCACAGCTGGACTCCAATCAAGTTGTAGAAACATCTCAAGGATGCACCGGAGCTCAATTTTGAGTCTCATAGCAAAGGGTCTGAATACTTATGTAAATAAGGTGTTTGTTTATTTTTAATAAATCTGGAAACATTTCTAAAACCTGTTTTCACTTTGTCATTATGGGGTATTGTGTGTCGACTGGTGTGTCCAAAAAAATGATTTAATCCATTTTAGAATTTTTTTATTTCTTTATTTAACTAGGCAAGTCAGTTAAGAACAAATTCTTATTTTCAATGACGGCCTAGGAACAGTGGGTTAACTGCCTGTTCAGGAGCAGAACAACAGATTTGTACCTTGTCAGCTGGGGGATTCGAACTTGCAACCTTTAAGTTACTAGTCCAACGCTCTAACCCTAGGCTATGATGTAAAATAAAAGGATGTAAAATTTGGAAAAATGTGATTGATTGATTGATTTCAGAACAGAAACTATACCATGAAGTCCAAGGAACTGTCTGTGTGGAAAAAGTCACTCCACCAATCAGGCCTTTATGGCCAGATGGAAGCCACTTTCCTGTATAATATATACCATATATAATAATATAAACCATTTAGCAGATGCTTTTATCCAAAGCAACTTACAGCATACATTTTACATATGGGTGGTCCAAGGATTTTATTTATTCAACTAGGCAATTGAGTTAAGAAACAATTCTTATTTTCAATGACAGCCTAGGAACAGTGCCTGCCTATTCAGGGGCAGAATGACAGATTTGTATCTTGTCACCTCAGGGATTTGAACTTGCAACCTTCTGGTTACTAGTCCAACACTCTAACCACTAGGCTACCCTGCCACCCCAAATTAAACCCACAACCCTGGCATAACAAGCACCATGCACTGCCAACTAAGCTTCAGATATATAGTATAGGTCATTTCTCAATAGCCCATGTGAGTTTATTAGTCAGCAATGTATTTTCTGATATTCACTGCCAGCTCTCAATTATTTTTTTATTCAAAAACAGTAAATACAGATTGCTACCCTAATTTAAAATCCAAACTCCATCTGAGGTCATAAGGGGAACTGACTGACTGACCGATTGCCATGTTCCAGGACACTAGCAGGTCACATGCACTAGCCTACTGCTATGACTAGTTAAGCAGCTCTTGATGTGTGCTTCTTGGTCTTTGATAAGCTAGTTCTTGGAATGCTGAGATACTACCACTGTGACGGTTACACATAGCCTGGTCCCAGATCTGTTACCGCAGTCTTGCAACAGCTATATGATAATTGTCCCGCTAAGGCAAGACATCACAAACAGATCTGGGGCCAGGCTAGGTAACCTAAGGGCTGTCATTATGACTTGGTTAGACCTCATGTTATATCAGAGGTTTCATGATGAATTGGGATGTGAGGTAGGCTATAACTGTCACTAACGAATGACTAGTGACTGCATATTGCCATTGGTGTGCTTCACGCCTGTGAGCCACAACTTCAGGATAGCATGTAGTGCTTTCAGAAAGTATTCATACCCGTTGACTTATTCCACATTTTGTTGTGTTCAGCCTGAATTCAAAATGGTTAACATTTGTTTTTCTAATCCAGATACACACAATACCCCATAATGACAAAGTGAAAGCTGATTTTTAGAAATTTTTGCACATTTATTGGAAATGAAATACAGAAATATCTCATTTACAGTATTCACACAGGTGCATCCAATTTCCTTTGATCATCCTTGAGATGTCGCTACAACTTGATTGGAATCAACCTGTGGCTAATTCAATTCTTTGGACACGATTTAGAAAGAAACACACCTGTCTACATAAGGTTCCACAGTTGACAGTGCATCTGCATTGCCAGCTGTTTGGGGTTTAAGGCTGGGTTTCTGTACAGCACTTTGTGACATCGGCTGATGTAAAAAATAAAAAAGAAGAAAAAAGGGCTTTATAAATACATTTGATTGATTGATTGATTTCAGAACAGAAACTATACCATGAAGTCCAAGGAACTGTCTGTAGATCTCTGAGATAGAACTGTGATGAGGCATATACACTGACAGTAAAAACATAAGGAGCACCTTCCTAATATTGAGTTGTACCTCCTTTTGTCCTCAGCACAGCCTCAATTCGTCAGGGCATGGACTCTACAAGGTGTCGAAAGCGTTCCACAGGGACACTGGTCCATGTTGACACCGATTCTTCCCACAGTTGTGCGAAGTTGGCTGGTAGTGGATCTCTACTCCAAATTGCTCGTTCCATGTCATCCCATAGACACTCAATTAGACTGAGACCTGGTGACTGGAAAGGCCACTGCAGTAAGCGGAATTTACTGTCATGTTCGTGGAACCATTGCTGGACAATCCTCGTCTTGTGGCACGGGGCATTATTCTGCTGAAATAAATATATTTGCAAATGGATACTGTCATGATGGGATGCACCTGATTGGTAATGATGTTCAGATATACTGTGGCACTCAAACGTTGCTCCAATTTGAACACACCATCACAAGCCTTCAATGTTGACACGCTGCATGATGGATGCATGTACTCATGTGGTTTTCTCCCATCAGCGTGTAACAGCAGGAACCAGGATTCACCAGACCAGGCAATGTTTTTCCAATTCTCCAGTGTCCAGAGTTTTCAATCATTAGCCCACTATAACCACAGTTTATTGTATTTTTCTGCAAGAAGTGGAACTCTTAGGTCGTTGGCTGCCATACCCCATTTGTGTCAAGGCACGACGGGTTGTGCATTCTTTTATGGGTCTTTGGGCATCAATGTTGTACTGGACTGTCAGTTGACTAACTGTAGCCGTCTGTTGCTTTGCACAATTCGTGTCAGCCTCCTTTGTCATCTTTCATCAATTACCTGTTTTTGTCTACTGATCTGTTGTTTGCTGGACATCCTTTGGGTGGTGGACCATTCTTGATACACATGGGAAACTGTTGAGCATGAAAAACCCAGCAGTGTTGCAGTTCTTGACACACTCAAACCAGTGTGCCGGCACCTACTACCATAACCCGTTCAAAGGCACTTAAATCTTTTGTCTTGCCCATTCGCCCTCAATGGAATACATACACAATCCATGTCTCAATTGTCTCAAGGCTTAAAAATCCTTCTTTAACCTGTCTCTTCCCTGTCATCTACACTGATTTAACAGGTGACATCAATAAGGGATCATAGCTTTCACCTGGATTCACCTGGTCAGTCTATATCATGGAAGAATGGGTGTACTTAATGTTTTGTACACTCAGTGTATCTGGGAAAGGGTATAAACCAATCTCTAGAATGCTGAAAGTTTCCAAGAGAACAGTCTCCATCATTGGTAAATGGAAATAATATGGAACTGCCCAGACTCTGGCCTTCCGATCAAACTGAGCAACTGGGCAAGAAGAACCTTGGTCAGGGAGGTGACCAAGAACCCAATGACCTCTCTGGCAAAACTACAGAGTTCCTTGGCTGAGATGGGAGAATCTACCAGAAGGACAACAGTCTCTATAGCACTAAACCAATCTGGACTTCATGGGACAGTGGCCAAACGGAATCCACTCCTGAGAAAAAGGCATGAGAGCACACCTAGAGTTTGCAAAAAGGCATGTGAAAGATTTTGAGATCAGACCACATCATCTTTTGCCTTATGATGAGACAAAAATGTTGCCCCTTTGCATGAATGCAAAGCATTGTCTGGAGAAAACCAGACACAGCTCATCACCTGTCTAACACCATCCGTACCGTGAAGCATGGTGGTGGCAGCATCATGCTATGGAGATACTTTTCAGTGGCAGGGACTGGGAGACTGGTAAAGATAGAAGGAACAATGAATGGCGCAAGATACACACAAATCCTTGATGGGAACAAACAACCTTAGACGGGGGTGAAGATTTACATTCAAACAGGACAATGACCCCAAGCATAGAGTCAAATCAATGCTGGAATGGCTTCAGAACAAGAATGTGAAAGTCCTTCAGTGGCCCAGCCAAAGCCCAGATTTGAATCCCATTGAAAATCTGTAGAAAGACTTGAAGATTGCTGTTCACAACTGCTCCCTATCTAACTTAACAGAGCTTGAGAAAATCTCCAAGGAAGAATAAGAGAAAATCCCCAAATCCAGACGTGCAAAGCTGATAGACATACCCAAGATGACTCAAAGCTGTAATCACTGCCAAAGGTCCTTCTACAAAGTATTGCCACAGGGGTTTGAATAATTATGTAAATTAGATATCTGTATTTAATTTTCAATACATTTGCAAAAATGTCTAAAAACATGTGTTAACTTTGACATTATGAGGCACTCTGTAAATGGGTGAGAGAAAACAATATATTTAATCAATTTTGAATTCAGGCTGTAACACAACAAAATGTGGAATACATATGTTAGCATACATGCATTAGCCTAGGGTAGAATTTCCTTTAGTAACTGAAAATATAATTTGAAGGTTTGGGGTGAAGTGTCCCTTTAAAATCTTCTGTGTGTCTTGTACGGCATTGTGCTATAATGATTAACCCATCGCTTATCTGTTGTCCTATAGTCCAAGTGCATTTTCAAGGACATTTTGCACGTATAATGCTTCAACCTGGAATGAGAACCAGTAGCCTACTTAATATTCTGTTATCAATGCATTACTGTCCATACCCCTGTGACTGTATTAATCACTGGTAGGCTATATTGTCAGGCCTAATGAAAAATGCCCATTCATTAATGCAAATATATATGAAATATTACAGCTGAATTAATTGGTAGAGGAGAACTAGACCATAGGCCTCAGGGACCATCATGACGCGTGTTGGAGGTATGCCGTGCATTAGCCCTCTACTGTACATCATCGCCCTCAGGCAACAGAAAACCCTTTTCCCCCTCACCCGCCCACCATATTAAAAAAATCCTATACATGACAATATGTGATGACATGTCTGTAAACAATCCAATGAGGTGCAGAAGTTGGTATGATGTATGGATTGGGGCAGGAACCTTCTTTCAGGGAAAGCAGATGTTAGTGCATGGTGTGAGTGAAGGGTACAACACATTTCATTATTTTACATGTTTAAATAGAGAAGTACACATTTTCTATTGTCAAGTTGTGTAGTAACCTCTAAAGAAGCATATGTGATAGGTTTTGAACACACACATATATATATACACACATATATATATATATATATATATTCAGAGCAACATTGTGCAGTTAGGCTACATTTCAGGGAAATATCATGCTCGATGAAATACCATTTGAAAGCAATTTGATGTAAAATGATGGCCTTGGTCAATGTTTTTGCCAACATATCCACTGACATTCACAGGCAGTGGACACGGGGACATTATATAGTTGATAGGACCCTAATCAAGCAGTTAGGAGGCTCATATCCTCTGATAGTAAGAACAGTGAGCTTGTCTACTGTGGCAGCAAGGAAGAATGGGCCCCAGAATCAGGATTGAGAGGAAGTGAAATACTAGTTTATGCCCAATTTGAATTTATATATTAAAATATCAAGATGTTTTTTGTTTTTTAGTACCCTTATGGCACATCATTGCCCTGAGGCAACAAAACTAATTCTGGGTGTGGGGGGGTAAAAGTATTTTATTACTTTTGATACATCAAATTAAAATAGGATGGAATATTTATTTTCCCAGAAAAAAAAATGTGCGCAGTCGATTACACTGTCCGTTAATTTTCATAGCGTGGGAATACAAGGTTGAGGGGTTCTCGAACCTGGTGGACATAGCCTATTCCATTTAATGTATTTATTTTGATAAAGCTAGTGTATAGATTAAATAAGTCAGCCTATAGCCTATTCATTACCTGACATACATCTCATTTGGTTTGTAGAAGGATAACATAGCCTGGGCTGGTCAATGTATTAGCACCAGCCATCTATCTCACACACGTACCGAGTAAAAGCAGACGATGCGTCTGCTCGTATTCCCGTTTCTGCTCCTTCAGAGTTCGGTCAATATGTTTACTGACTTTCTTCGCCTGTTTTTTGACCTCCTTCTCCTCCGATAACTTTTTGTCCAAGGTTTTCTGTTTCTGTTTGCTGAGCTTCTTCTGCAGCAAATGTTGCCGCTGGCTGCGGTCAGCTCCAACATTGTCCCCATTCTGTATGGGCACGCCTTTAGTCGTGTCCCCTCTACCGGCATCTCGTGCATTCGGCTTGCCTTTGCTAGGGCCCCCGCTGCGACACCAACAACCACGGAGCAGTGTCATGTCATTATATGCCTCTGTATCCTCGTGGTCAAGGTCCTTGGAGCGTAACGATACAGAGCAGTCCGCCGGTTTCTCGGTGTCACTGGATTCGTCAAGACTAAGACGCAGGCTGTAGCACAGTCCCATTGTGGGGTTTGTTCCGTTAGTAAAATGGAAGGGAAATTTTCAAGTGAAAAGCGCAAAATTCCTCGAGAGATGGTAGGCCTACCTGCTCGCCTATACTCATTGTGGCATTTCCCCTGTCCTGGGATGCTTGTTGAATTCAAACTGCAGAGGTGATCTGATCACGGTCCTGGACTTGTCACCATGTGAGCCATTTTACATTTTGTCCCGTCTGTCAATGCCAGCCTGTAGTTGGTGGATAACCTGATTGTGACAGTGGCCACCGCTGGTCCACTTTACCGTAAATAAATCTAAAGTACAACCCCAAAAATACGCCCAAAGGTAGTGTGCGCCCAGGACTGGCTCTCGAATTATAATACTCTCTAGGGGCGCCAGTAGTATGTGCATCCCCCTCATTGTGTGAGGCGTCAGCGTTAAATTCACTACTGGTGTAGTCATGGACTTTAACTATTCGTGTGCCAGGACAAAGTAAAAGCTCAGTTGTTAGAATTGTTTTCAAATTCTCTCCTACAATAGCCTAACCTAAATATGTTGGTTACACTTTATCAAGATATATGATTTATTACTTGTTATTTGTATGAGCCCATATGGTCTTATTATATACCGAAATAGGTAATTTATAATAAAACAGAATATATACACACTTTACTGCATATTTTTCTATGGAAATATATAATTTTGCTGTCACAATACCCAACCACACACATATTTCAGGATAAAGTGTAGGGTGCCTTGCTCAAGGGCACAATGGCAGTGATTGGTAGGCTATCTTGGATGAGGGTCCTACCATCAGCTCTCTGGTTGCTGGTTTAGTTTCCATTTGTACCTTGCCCAAAGATAGAAATATGAAAATAGATGCTATTTAACACATTAGGAGGTAATATTTAAGACATTATGGGGATCATACATGCTTATGACAAGTCTTACAATGCAGATAACAGCATCCCAATGCATTATACAGGTCAGCTTAAAGTAAAATCTTACCAGAAAACTAAAATGGCACTTCTCACTACATGTATAAGTGTAGATTCCTGTGTAGGTCTACACCATTCCTACTGTAGCAATGACCAAAGGTTCCAGCTCAGCACAGGCTGTCAGCCTTGAATGGTGATCTCAACATTTATTGGGCAGTTCACCAATAAAGCCTATTTGATACCACAGGGCTGAAGTAGACTGTACAATGCAGGGGTAATAAAACATTGTGTCAGCACCAAATACTGATAGGTGTTGATTGCCTGAATTGTCTGTGAACTTTCCCCAAAGGAGATATCCAGAATGTTCTGTCTACAGGTGCAGGATCTTAATCTGATCACACTTTTGTTGCTGAGAATTTTCCTGCACCTAAAGTAGCCTACAATTTTGGCCAGATATTAACTTAACCACCAATAAAGCAATATTATGGACTAAATTTTAAAATCCTGTTGCTGCAGGATTATTTTGCTGTGACAATATAGGTCAAATTATGATACCACATATGTACTACCTTGACTTTTTACAGTGTGAGCAACTAGTTGTGTAATGCAGGGCAGTAGACTCTTGAACAGATAAGAAGAGCAACTTGGAGCCAAAGAGATTGGTATTGCCTGGTAGAGGTGTGACACCCACAGCTCTGAGAATAGATGTTCTCATCAGTCGGTCTGTGGATTAATGGGGAAAGTATACTGCCTCTACCTCACAGTCCAACCAAGGTGTATGAATTGAAGAATAAACTGAATGTTCCAAAAATTGGACAATTTAAATTAAATATAAAGTCCTTCTTTATTAACTTAAAAAACATTTTGGTATTAAAGCCTTCATCGGGGTGATTGATCTCTTTGGATATGCAATTTAAGCACTCAGAAAATAAGTGAGAGGTTGGCACCAATGCATTTTCCTCATAAGACCATACATTTATCAGGGGTGTTTTATAAGACTATGATGATATCATATTACTAAGAAAAATAAACGTCATCTTTCTAGATATCTTGAGTTACTTCAGAAAGAATAATCATCTGAGTCCATGGGGCCATCACACACATTTTGTTGTGTTACAGCATGAATACAAAATGGAGGAAATGTAGATTTGTCACTGGCCTACACACAATAAGTCATCATGTTAAAGCGGAATTATGTTTTTCAATTTTTTTTAAACAAATGAATTAAAAATTAAAAACCAAAATGTCTTGAGTCAATAAATATTCAACCCCTTTGTTATGGTAAGCATAACTAAGTTCAGGAGTAAAATAATTCTGAAGAAGTCACAGCTGCATGGACTCACTCTGTGTGCAATAAGAGTGTTTAGCACAATTGTTTAATGACTGCCTCATCTTTATACCCCACACATATAATTATCTGTAAGGTCCCTCAGTCAAGCAGTGAATTTCAAACACAGATTCGAACAAAAAAAAAACAGGGAGGTTTTCCCTTGCCTCGCATAGAAGGGCACACAAAAAAGCAGACATTAAATATCCCTTTGAGCACAACAAAATTTGGAATAAGTCAATGGGTATGAATACCTCCTGAAGGCACTGTAGCTTCCTTATCGAAACAGTTCCATGACTAGACAGTATACAGTCCTGTTGATTGGTAACCATAACTCATATCTTGGAAAATAAACTATGTTGTGTGGATGGGCCAGTGCAGTGCAGAGAGTGAGGTGTGTCACAGTACAAAGGTCATAAAGGGATTCCCATGGAATGGCTATTCTGTGTCTGTGGTAAGGCCATCACAGGTGCATGCTCTAAAACAATACATTGTTGTCACCTTGTGGAGAAATTTTGTACATGCAAGCCTAGTTTCTGCAAGTCAAGGCACACTTCTTCTTGTAAGCAACACATTGAACGCAATGGAGGACAATAATTGTCCAAAGTAAACAAAAATGAATTACTCATGAGGGTTTACATTAGCCTGGGTGCCAGTCTGTTTCTGCTCTCCTGCCAACTCAAATTAAATTGTATTTGTCACATGAAATGCTTACTTGGGGGCCCTTTTCAACAATGCAGAGAACAATAATGGAAAAATAATAAAACCTAATAATAAATACACAATGAGTAATGATTGGATGCCAAGCAGATGCCAATGGTGCAGCTATCTGAGGGAACATGCCAAATCTTTTCAGCCTCTTGAGGGGAAATATGCCATGTCATGCCCTCTTCACGACTATGTTGGTGTGTGTGGACCATGATAGATTCTAAGTGATGTAGACACCAAGGAACTTGAAGCTCTCGACAAGCTCCACTATAGCCCCATCGATGTGAATGGAGACATTCTCGGCCCTCCGTTTCCTGTAATTCACGATCGGCTGCTAATATTGTTGTCGTTGCGGGAAGGTTTTTGTCCTGGCACCACACTGCCTACCACCGCTGTGCTGTCAACAAACGTAATGATGGTGTTGGAGTCGTGCGCTGCCATGCAGTCGTGGGTCAACAGGGAGTACAGGGGGCACGCACCCCTGAGAGGCCCCATGTTTAGGGTCAGCGTGGCGGATGTGTTGTTGCCTACCCATACCACTTGAGAGCGGCCCATCATGAAGTCCAGGATCCAGTTGCAGAGGGAGGCGTTCAGTCCCAGGGGCCTTAGCTTAGTGATTAGCTTGGAGGGCACTGTGGTGTTGAATACTGAGCTGTAGTCAATTAACATGTTTGGCTTGACAATGACAGCGGAGTAGACAAAAGCACAAACGGACCAGGGACCAGGCTAAGTTGACCGACAACTGAGTTTCATTCCAAACACATCACTTCCAATGCATGTGACTGTCAACTGGTAACCACAAGACCTTCAGCTGCATATCCACAGGGTGGCAGCACCATCAAAGCTACAGATCATATACTCCTCCCAGATCATTCAGATCATTACAATCAGCTCGCACACATTACGATCAGCCCAGCCTGCACTGCAGCATTTACAGGTGTAGGATCTTAATTTGACCTATATTTTCACAGCAAAATAATCCTACACCAACAGGATTTGAACGTTTAGTCCATAATGTTTCTTTTTTTGGTGGTTAGGCTATTAGCCGGCCAAAAGTAGACTACATGAACAGTGCAATAGTGTTAATACAACAGCGTGTGAGTGCGGGTTTTCAGTTCATTTATGTAAATCACAAAGCTCACCTGCATTTCCTGCAGTGCAGTGTCATTTTCAGCAACAAATGACAGCCAATTAAGATCTTACCTCCGTGCATAGGCCCTAGGGCAGGTTTCTCCAACCCTATTCCTGGAGAGCTACCGCCCTGTAGGCTTTCGCTCCACCCCAATTTGTAAATAACCTGAATCAGTTTATCAACCAGCTACATATTAGAATCAGGTGTGGTATATTAGGCTTGGAGTAAAAACCTACAGGAAGTTAGTTATCCCTGACCAGGGCTGGAGAGCCCTGCCCTAGTGGAACATACTTTCTTGTAAATATTTTCTTATGCACTCTCCATTATGTTTAGTCTTGTATTTCATAAATAAACCCTAAACATATATACTAATGCCAATCATATTAGGCTAATATATTATAAACGTTGGTAATTGTCTTGTCGGGGTAGAACTACACTGACTGACAGCATTGAGAATGGGTTTATGGCAACACTTGGCACTATGCAAAGTGTTTTCAAATCATCAACCACACCTTGAAGTTCGATTCATTGGTCAATGGACATTTTGTGTGTCATGGGTAAAGATTCCATGTTTGGGAAGTTTGCCTATTGAAATGAATCCTAAAGGACGATATTAAGCCATGCAATGTGTGTGTAAGATAATTTAGAAAAAATATTCCTATTGCAAAAATAGCCCACATCATCATCATGTTTTCTCCAATCATTTTTCATATTCCACTCATTCCCCAGCAGTCGAAAACAGTCTGAAATGCATTTGGAGGTATGAACGCTAAGCTGCCTGAATGCACTGAAAAATATAGTATATTACATTGCTGGATAAGGCCATCTGAATGCACTAGTTACAGGGGAGATACAGCCGTTCACATCCCACATTGCAGAAAATGAGCATAGTAGGTTTATCCCGCAAAGTGTTCTGTCTTTGTCGGGTCAATAACGTTGCCTTTTTCCTGCCCGCAGCCTATGCTCAGGTGTCATCTATCCAGTGGTTCTCTCTCACACGTGAATACCCGATTCAGTAGCATCATCGACGTCAATACAAAAACAATGCCGTCCCATCCATCCCTTCTGTTCCGTCATGTCCAACCCCGGCAGCCTCCAATGTATGATTAGATTGCCTTGCCGCCGTTGCTGGAACCGCGCCTACGCTGGCGTGCGCCTTGATTGGTCCCTGTCGGTCATTTCAGCATCCCCCAACCACCCAGTAGTGGCTTCACAGACCGGCATATGACGGGCCATACTTCGTAGGGTCTGTGGAAGCGTGCCACAGCGAGCTATAAAGGCGGATCCCGAGATACCCCGAACAGCGCACCTTCTGTTTCCTTTAGCTTATCTGTCTCTCTTCAGGGTAACGTGCCTCACAATCCTAATGCTATTTGACCTCCGCTGTACCAAATACTCATCTTCTTACACCCAGCAAAAAGAGATGGTAAGCACACTAGCCTATAGGCTATAGCCTACTGTCGGCATCTATTGGAAATGTTTGGGCGTAAAGTGATGTTTGGCACAGACTTCCCACATATTCTAGGGAAGATACACTCTCACATCAACAAGGGGTACTGTAAGGGATTTGATTGAAGATACACTCTCACATCAACAAGGGGTACTGTAAGGGATTTGATTGAAGATACACTCTCACATCAACAAGGGGTACTGTAAGGGATTTGATTGCTCTGGATTCTTGTGCTTGTCTAAATGTGCGTTGAATAGTATGGTGGAAGTATTGTCTGACTTGAACTAGAGTCAGTATCTCTTTTTAACACTTTGAAAAGTTGAATGTCACAGCAAGGAATGTGGACCTCCCATTTGACTTGAAAGAGGGTCAGGGCAATGGGAAGCAGGTAATAGGAAGTGCAAATTGCAAACTCGAATCAATACTTAGCTACATGTTTATTACATTGGCACTGATTTTGTTTACTGTAGAAGGCTGAACATATAAAAAATATATGAATTAGCCTATTCATATTTGATTTAAAAGACGTGTACGTTGTAGCCTGCTATTATTGCATGGAGCCTATTCATCTGTGCAGTGTGCTCACTGTCAACTAGTCTTCTATCAGATATAAAATACTAGGTATGATGAAAACATTTAATACGGTATTTTTTTTTAAATCATGCCTTTTGCAATGTATTGCTTGTTGGTCACGTTTAGTTGAGTGCTTCTATCAGCAAGAACCAATTACATTGTTTAAAGGAATCTACATTTTTGTTGGTTATGGCCTGGTTGACCATTGACAACAAACCCTGTTCAAACACAACAATACTTCCAAATCCATCTGAATGAGTTATTAAACACCTTAAACAAGAGCCAGAGTGACTTCATACTGTAGATGCTGTCAACCAGGAGCTGGGAAATCAGGAATTACAAAGCTGCTCTGGGCTACTGAGATGCACACTAAAATGCTTCCTGTCCTTCCAGTCACAGCTAATCCTAAATCCTGGCCCTTCAGTTGTGACCACCAATTCAGGTTCTTACCAATACATACCACCATTTCATTCCTTGATTAAAAATACAAAGGAAAAAAATTGGGCTAACTATTACCTTGTCGATGCCCATGGGGGAATTCTTACGGAAACACTGCACTTCGTGTAGGGAGAGACACTGACAATCTGAACCAAATTTGAGTAGTTATAGCTTAGAGTACCTGCTAGAAGCTAAGCCAGGTAAAAAAAAAGAAAGACGACAAAGAGTAGACAAGACAGCCAGGTAACAATGTAAAGAATCTGAGAACAAAAGAGAACACCATATGGCAAAGTTTCATACCTAGACCTACTTCACAACAAGCTATGTATTTCAGGCCAATACCACAGGCATGTGTACCAAAATGTATGAAAAAGTTACTTTTCGCCTATCTCCTCGTGACTGCACAGCTGATTTGTTTCTGGGTGCTGAGATGACATTTCTCATTGATATATTATTTGAATAACCCAGTTGTTTTCTTTCCAAAATGCTCAATAGTTCTTACTGAACTGTGTCATGGCTTATCAACAATATGAAATCTGGTTATTTGGAGAAAGTAAAATGAATGGTGTGCTCTGACTCTCATTGATGGCTCTCTATCAAAGTGGCCAGTCCTGCCTGCTTGTCTGTCTGTAGGCCTAAGGGATAGTTTAACCTCTCAGCTTAGTTTAATGAGATAAGTGACACTAAGTGCTGCTGGACAGGATAGGAGTTGTCAATATGGTGACACCAAAGAGCCAAGGACAGGCCACAAGTTGTACTCCTCACCTCTGTATCAGAAATCCATCACCCCATAACAGCTTTGATCGGTTGGGTCATCTCTCCACAGGAGGTGGAATGCATTGTTCTGATAACACTTCACTTATACGTGGGAGAACGTTTTCATGGAAATAAGCAGGTGTTTTAACCTGATTATGCTCATGTCAGAGCTGGGGGCCATAGATCAATGGATAATTGAAGGTCACTTGTCCAGAGTGTAGGCCTAGTCTGGCCAGCTCCCTGGACCAGAGGAAAGAGGAGTAGACAAGAATGGAGTAGAGGAAAGTATAGGAGTGCAGAGGAGAGGCAAGGACAGGATAGGAGAGAGGGTAGGAAAGGAGAGGGTAGAAGAGGAAAGGAGAGGAGAGGGTAGGAGAGGAAAAGAGAGGGTAGGAAAGGTAAGGAGAGGAGAGGGTAGGAGACGAAAGGTAAGGAGAGGAGAGTGGAGGAGAGGGTAGGAGAGGAAAGGAGAGGGTAGGAAAGGTAAGGAGAGGAGAGCGAAGGAGAGGGTAGGAGAAGAAAGGAGAGGAGAGCGGAGGAGAGGGTAGGAGAAGAAAGGAGAGGAGAGCGGAGGAGAGGGTAGGAGAAGAAAGGAGAGGAGAGCGGAGGAGAGGGTAGGAGAAGAAAGGAGAGGAGAGCGGAGGAGAGGGTAGGAGAAGAAAGGAGAGGAGAGCGGAGGAGAGGGTAGGAGAAGAAAGGAGAGGAGAGCGGAGGAGAGGAGTGGGAGGTCAGACAGGAAGGGAGGACTTCCTTCTCCTGCATGGCTAGAGTCCATGTTGTCCATTGCTTGATAATACATAGCATTTATATAGTGCTTTGCTAAAACCCAAAGACGCTTAAAGAACAGGAGTCATCATTGAATGTGACATAGACCACTTTTTAGGCGTTTATCCCATGCATTTGAGGACCTTGATGCGTTTGTAATCCAATGCATAATGGCATCTAAAATCAGACTGTTTACATGAAAATGGGTTCTATGATGTAATGTGCATTATTTTGATAAATGCCATAGCAACAGACACACGGTGGCACATACGCACTCATTTATTGCAAGTGACTTCATTTTTCTTTTGCTTTCCGAACCATTTAGAAAGTTTGGACAAGCGGTTAAACACGTTTTTGTACTACGTGTTTGGAGCGAGAGGTATGTACTTCCCAATGAAGACTGCAAATATGACTGTTGAAATACTACAAATACGTTTTTTGAAAAAATAAGTCTGCTCAGACTACAGCGTAGCATCAGCTGATGTGTGACTGACATTACAGAGTCCTTCAAGGCTCACCTCATGCAGGAGAGTAGCAGTCTAGATCCAGGAAACTGTATGTCATCAGACTGGCCTTTCTGAATACTAGGAATCTCCACAGCGGTGCCTTATCACCTTGTTAAGTAAACCTATTAGGATTTATACCTGTGTAATTAAAGTGTAATAGCCTATGTCATAACTCTAATAGAGGAGTAAATACATACACTTATGGATTACTTACTTTTGATAAAGACGTAATATGTAACTACCTATCTGCACATAACAGGTTCAAGGTAAGTTACGATAGAAGTGCTGCCCGAAAGTTGTGATGGTAATTAGTTTATAGTCATAGCCTCTACTCAGCTCCACAAGATCCATTGGCCAGAGTCAAGGCGAAGCTGCTATGGAAAAGAAATGCGCCCCACCCCCCCCCAATAGCAGGAAAACAACACCCTTAACTATGAAAATGAAAGCAGTGACAGCTTGCAAAGCAGCTTGTTCACGCCCCATTAGTTCACGAACATGGTGACATACTTTATTTATATTAACAATTAGTCCGTCTTGTTATTCTTTATAGATTCTTCTCATATTCAGTTTATGAACCATTAAGTTCATAGACAAGGACATAGTGAAATTCAATAAACTGATTTGAATGTACATTATCTGGTACATAGATCATGTGTAGGACGTTTCTGGTCATGTATAAACACGACTCTATTTACATTTCAGTTTGTTAACAATTCGTCAACCGTCTTGTTATCCTTTATAGCAGTATCTTGTATTTAGTTATAAACCATTCAACTAGGCTACTATAAGGGGACTCTAATCATATAAAAATCATATTAACAACAGACTATATATGTTTATAATCAGTTCAAATAGAGTTTAATATCAGATATTTTTGCCTATGATCGGTTGAGCAGTCACAGTTTCAATGGAGTAATAATGAGATGTGATTGGATGACAATACCAGCGGTGTCAAGGCTCAGGAGAAGACCCAGATGCAGACAGTTTCAATGGAACAAAATTTACAAAAAAGGGGGGGCAGGTAAACGACAGGCAGAAGTCAGTAGTCCAGGATGGTGTGACAAGGTACAGAACTGCAGGCAGGCTCAGGGTCAGGGCAGGCAGAATGGTCAAAAACCGGGAAAGCTAGAAAACAGGCACTAGAGACAGACATCAGCACGGGGAAAAACGCTGCTAGGCTTGACGAAACAAAACGAACTGGCAAAAGACAAACAGAGAACACAGGTATAAATACACTGGGGATAATGAGGAAGATGGGCGACATCTGGAGGGGGGTGGAGACAAGCACAATGACAGGTTAAACAGATTAGGGTGTGGCAAACGGCGATCGTTCACTGTGTTCTCTTTCCTTTCCTGAGACTCCAGAGTACGAGGATGGCTTCTGTTGGACTCGTACCTCCCCACCCTCTCCTTCACCATCGTCTACCTCCTCATAGTATACCTGGGACCAAAATACACGAGGAACAGACCATCGTACTCACTCAAGGGTGTTTTACTAGTGTACAACTTCTCTGTATCCATGCTCTCCCTCTACATGCTGGTTGAGGTAAGTTGTTCTAAGACAAACCGCATGAAGAGAGAATTCTGTGGATGAGTTGGGGCTATTGAGTGCCTTGATACCCTGGGTCATGTTAATTAGGGATCAAACGGAAGAAAAAGACTGAAACAGGAATTACCTAGACTTCTCCAAGAAGAAAGACTAATTTAAATGTTACATTGCAACATGTTTTAAAAGGTTTTCCATGGCATGCCCTAATGAACAATACCCTGAGAATGGATATCTGGTGGTAGAGTGTGTCTTACTGAGAAACTGTAGGTATAAAAGAGCCTTTGACTGTCAGAGAAGTCAGAAGACATGTATATTAAGAACATCCTAGTATTATACAGTGGGCAAAAGTGATGCTGATGCTTCGATAAATTATTCACTCTGAAAACAAAGAGATGGTGCCTCAAAGTGATGTTTCTTCACCCCTCCAAACGTGTGTGTGTGAAAAGGCCCTCTGGCAATAAAGGAATCTACAGTGTGTAGAGGTCATAGAAATCCTATTAGATTTATTATATTCATGTATTTATATACAGTACCAGTCAAAGGTTTGGACACACCTACTCATTCCAGGGTTTTGCTTTATTTTTACAATTAGTGAAGACATCAAACCATAGTTTGATAACACATAGGGAATCATGCATTAACCAAAAAAGTGTTTGTGTGTATATATATATATATATATATATATCTTTTTTTTTCTTTTTTTTTCTTCATATTTTAGATTCTTCAAAGTAGCCACCCTTTGCCTTGATGACAGCTTTGCACAATCTTGGCATTCTCTCAACTAGCTTCACCTGGAATGCTTTTCCAACAGTCTTGAAGGAGTTCTAACATATGCTGAGCACTTGTTGGCTGCTTTAAACTTGTTTAACACTTTTTTGGTTGCTAATGATTCCATGTGTGTTATTTAATAGTTTTTATGTCTTCACCATTATTCTACAAATGTAGAAAATACTAAAAAATAAAGAAAAACCCTTGCATGAGTAGGTGTGTCCAAACTTTTAACAGGTACTGTAGATATTTACTGTATTCTAATTCTATAGTTGAGGTCATTACACTTTTGCCTTCCGGGAAGGGAGAAAGGGAGGGATAGAGGGAGGGAGGGATAGGGATAGAAAGGGGGGGATAGGGATGGAGAAAGGGGGGATGGAGAAAGGGAGGGATGGAGAAAGGGAGGGATGGAGAAATGGAGGGATGGAGAAAGGGAGGGATGGAGAAAGGGAGGGATGGAGGGATGGAGAAAGGGAGGGATGGAGAAAGGGGGATAGAGGGATGGAGAAAGGGAAGGATAGAGAAAGGGGGATAGAGGGATGGAGAAAGGGAGGGATGGAGAAAGGGGGGATAGAGGGATGGAGAAAGGGAGGGATAGAGAAAGGGGGATAGAGGGATGGAGAAAGGGAGGGATGGAGAAAGGGAGGGATAGAGAAAGGGGGATAGAGGGATGGAGAAAGGGAGGGATAGAGAAAGACAAGAGGGATGAGGAGGAACGCTTGGTACTATCTCATGTTCATCTCCCCCCTAGCTTTCTCCCTCCCTCTGTCCTCCACCTCCCAACTCTATCTCCTTCTCTCTCTCACTCCTTTCTCTGTCTCCCGCCCCCCATCTCTCTCTCCCGCCCCCCCATCTCTATCTCCTTCTCTCTCCCACTCCTCTCCCTGTCTCCCTCTCTCACTGTGGCCTCTGGGCATGGGCCCGTCTGCGGTCTCATATGACATGTTGTGCAGTGGGCCAGAGGCCAAATCAGCTCTGATTCCAGGCTAGGTGACGGACCATACAGACTACTGTCACTGGCAGGCTGCCACTCTTACACAACACAGATTTGACTATTAATGTTGATAGAAAGATGATAATGTTTTGCAATAATATAAATCCAAATTAAGATCCTATGTATTATGTATATCTTCTTGATAGTGTGAAATAAGGTTTGAGGTGTTTTTTTGTTGTTGCTTGTATTGTTAGCTTCCGGGCCCCGGCATCTTGCCTATGGATGAGCCCAGTTGAAAAGGCCTGAAGAGGAGTTTGTACTGCATTACGTGCTTCTAACATATCCTTCAGTTAAACTGTTGGTGTCCACCCCTTTTTCATTTGACTTAATGTATATTCTGTATGTTTCACTGCATAAAACCCTCAGTTGTCTCACATCACAATCTTATACCCCTATGAAATAGTATGTTTATAAACCAGTTGTCCTAAAGACATACTGTATAGGGATGGTTTCCCGGACACAGATTAAGCCTCGTCCTAGACTAAAAAGTGTGCTCAATTGCGAATCGCCATTGTGTGGGGCAGGGTGGTGTTTGTGTGTTACAGGGAAATGGTGCACAACTGTGCGTATGTTTGTTTGGTGAGAGACACTGTGACGTTGACGTGGTGTTTTGGTTGCAGCTCATCTGTGCATCGTGGTCGGGGAGGCTACCGGCTACAGTGTTTGGGACTCCATGAAGCAGGGGAAGCGGATGTCAGGGTTAGTGAGACGATGGCCGTGTATGTGTGCTGACTCACACCCTAATCCTTTGCACCATCCTTCTTTCGTCTCTCAGTAACACTTCTGTGGAGTTCTGCTGTCTACTCCTTGACTGGCCAATGAAAACCACTGAAATAGACATGTAGAAATATATTTATATTTATATACACATCCACTATTCACATTATTATTATTTTTTTCAATTTTACCCCGTTTTCTCCCCAATTTCATGGTATCCAATTGTTTTTAGTAGCTACTATCTTGTCTCACCGCTACAACTCCCGTACGGGCTCGGGAGAGATGAAGGTTGAAAGTCATGCGTCCTCCGATACACAACCCAACCAAGCCGCACTGCTTAACACAGCGCGCATCCAACCCGGAAGCCAGCCGCACCAATGTGTCGGAGGAAACACCATGCACCTGGCAACCTTGGTTAGCGCACACTGCGCCCGGCCCGCCACAGGAGTTGCTGGTGCACGATGAGACAAGGACATCCCTACCGGCCAACCACTCCCTAACCCGGGCGACGCAGGGCTAATTGTGCGTTGCCCTATGGTCCTCCCGGTCACGGCCGGTTACGACAGAGCCTGGGCGCGAACTATTCACATTTTTAAGCAAGGAACCATGTAGTGTTAACTGTTGTGCCCTTACTACCTATTATAAACGTTATACATTCTATATATTCTTAGAAAAAAAGGGTTCCCAAAAGGGTTCTTCAGCTGTCCCCATAGGAGAACCCTTGTCACAGGTTCTACATGGAACCCCAATAGGGTACTTACCTGTAACCAAAAAGGGTTTTCCTATGGGGACAGCCAAATAACCCTTTTAGGGATAGAAAAAAGGTGCGAAGAGTGTAGTTAAGAAATGCAATATGTTGTACCCACTGTGACTATTAAAACCTACCCTAACCAGAAACCGTGGATGTATGATGGCATTCGTGCAAAACTGAAAATGTGATCCACCGCATTTAACCATGGAAAGAAGTCTGGAAATATGGCTGAATTTAAACAGCGTAGTTATTCCCTCCGCAAGGAAATCAAACAAGCGAAATGCAGGGTCTACAGGAAATCACAGACTACAAAAACAGCCACGTCACGCTTCCAGGCAAACTAAACATCTTCTTTGCCCACTTTGAGGATAATATAGTGCCACCGGCAGGGCTCGCTAACAAAGACAGCGTCCACCCCTCTCCTTCTCAGTGGCTGACGTGAGGAAAACTTTTAAACTTGTTAACCCTTGCAAGGCCGCTGGCCCGGACGGCATCCCTAGCCGCGTACTCAGAGCATGCACAGACCAGCTGGCTGGTGTGTTTACGGACATATTAAAACACCCCCCTATCAAATGGTCCACCCACACAGACAGTGTGATGAAGAAGGCGCAACAGCGCCTCTTCAACCTCAGGAGGCTGAAGAAATTTGGCTTGTCACCCAAAACCCTGACAAACATTTACAGATGCACAACCGAGAGCATCCTGTCGGGCTGTATCACAGCCTGGTGTGGCAACTGCACCGCCCTCAACCGCCAAGCTCTCCAGAGGGTGGTGCAGTCTGCACACATCACCGGGGGAAAACTACCTGCCCTCCATGACACCTACAGCACCCGATGTCACAGGAAGGCCAAAAATATCATCAAGGATGATAACCACCTGAGCCACTGCCTGATAACCACCTGAGCCACACCGCTATCATCCAGAAGGCGAGGTCAGTACAGGTGCATCAAAGCTGGGACCGAGAGATTGTAAAACAGCTTCTATCTCAAGACCATCAGACTGCTAAACAGCAATCACTAACTCTGAGAGACTGCTGCCTACATTGAGACCCAATCACTGGACACTTTAATAAATGGATCACTAGTCACTTTAAACAATGCCACTTTAAATAATGGCACTTAAATAATGTTTACATATCTTACATTACTCATGTCACATGTATATATTGTATTTTATACCATCTACTGCATCTTGCCTATGCCACTCGGCCATCGCTCATCCATATGTTTATAGGTACATACTCATTCACCCCTTTAGATTTGTGTGTATTAGGTAGTTGTTGGGGAATTGTTAGATTACTTGTTAGATATTACAGCACTATGGGAACATTTCGCTACACTCGCATTAACATCTGCTTACCATGTGTATGCGACCAATAAAATTCGATTTGATGTCGCTTGCACTCACATATAAAGCGTCTTATATACAAGTTCAATATGAGGTGAAACTATGGAGCTTGCATGAACCAGTTCTCCATAACTCAAGTAAATTATGTTAAAGCCCTTTCTGTTTAGCCTCGTACAACCAGCCTGATCTTGCAAGCTTACATAAATGATTCGCTATATGGACTCAATATAGCAAATCATTTATGTAAGCTGGTGATATCAGACTTGCCGATTCTGGAGTGGCGCCTGACACAGCGTTTTCCACCATAACCAAATTATGACATTTCCAAGAGTGTGCAAATCTGTCATCAAGGCAAAGGGTGGCTATTTGAAGAATCTCAAATATATTTTGTTGTTTAACCCTTTTTTTGGTTATTACGTAATTCTATGTGTTTTATGTCATAGTTTTGATGTCTCCACTATTATTATACAATGTAGAAAACATAAAAAAATAAAGAAAAACCCTTGAATGAGTAGGTGTTCTAAAACTTTTGAACAGTAGTGTATGCCAGGGCCACCCAAGTGGCGCAGCGGTCTAAGGTACTGCATCACAATGTTGCAGAATCACTAGTTGTGTCACAACCGGCCGTGACCGGTAGTCCCATAGGGGGGCGCACAATTGGCCCAGCATGGTCCGGGTTAGGGGAGAGTTTGGCCGGGAGGGCTTTACAAAGACCAGGCGGTTGGAACCAAAAACTTCAAATTTGGACTCATCAGAACAAAGGACATATTTCCACCTGTCTAATGTCCATTGCTCATGTTTCTTGGACCAAGCAAGTCTCTTCTTATTATTGGTGTCCTTTTAGTAGTGGTTTCTTTGCAGCAATTTGACCATGAAGGCCTGATTCATACAGTCTCCTCTAAACAGTTGATGTTGAGATGTGTCTGTTACTTGAACTCTTATTTTGGCTGCAATTTCTGAGGCTGGTAACTCCAATTAACTTATCCTCTGTGGCAGAGGTAACTCTGGGTTTTTCTTTCCTGTGGCGGCCCCCATAAGATTCAGTTTCTTCATAGCGCTTGATGGTTTTTGCGAATGCACTTGAAGAAACTTTCAAAGTTCTTGAAATTTTCCGGTATGACTGATCAGGTCTTAAAGTAATGATGGACTGTCATTTCTCTTTGCTTTATTTGAACTGTTCTTGGCATAATATGGACTTGTTCTTTACAGAGCTCTCTTCTGTATACCACCTCTACCTTGTCACAACACAACTGATTGGCTGAAACACATTAAGAAGGAAAGAAATTCCACAAATGAACTTTTAACAAGGCACACCTGTTAACTGAAATGCATTCCAGGTGACTACCTCATGAAGCTGGTTGAGAGAATGCCAAGAGTGTGCAAAGCTGTCATTAAGGCAAAGGGTTGCTACTTTTAAATATATTTTGATTTGTTTAACACTTCTTGGTAACTTCAAAATTCCATGTGTATTATTTCAAAGTTTTGATGTCTTCACTATTATTTTACAATGTAAGAAAAGTACAAATAAAGAAAAAAAAACACTTGAATGAGTACAGTTGAAGTCGGAAGTTTACATACACCTTAGCCAAATACATTTAAACTCAGTTTTTCACAATTCCTGACATTTAATCCTAGGAAAAATTCCCTGTCTTAGGTTAGTTAGGATCACCAATTTATTTTAAGAATGTGAAATATTAGAATAATAGTAGAGAGAATAATTTATTTAAGCTTTTATTTCTTTCATCACATTCCCAGTTGTTCAGAAGTTTACATGCACTCAATTAGTATTTGGTAGCATTGCCTTTAAATTGTTTAACATGGGTCAAACGTTTTGGGTAGCCTTCCACAAGCTTCCCACAATAAATTGGGTTAATTTTGGCCCATTCCCCCTGACAGAGCTGGTGTATCTGAATCAGGTTTGTAGGCCTCCTTGCTCGCACAAGCTTTTTCAGTTCTGCCCACAAATTTTCTATAAGTTTGAGGTCAGGGCTTTGTGATGGCCACTCCAATATCTTGACTTTGTTGTCCTTAAGCCATTTTGCCACAACTTTGGAAGTATGCTTGGGGTCATTGTCCATTTGGAAGACACATTTGCGACCAAGCTTTAACTTCTTGACTGATGTCTTTAGATGTTGCTTCAATATATCCACATAATTTTCCTCCCTCATGATGCCATGAGGGAGCAAAGCACCCCGACAACATAATGCTGCCACCTCCGTGCTTCACGGTTGGGATGGTGTCCTTCGGCTTGCAAGCATCCCCCTTTTTCCTCAAAACGTAATGATGGTCATTATGGCCAAACAGTTCTATTTTTGTTTCATCAGACCAGAGAACATTTCTCCAAAAAGTACGATATTTGTCCCCATGTGCAGTTGCAAACCATAGTCTGGCTTTTTTATGGCGGTTTTGGAGAAGTAGCTTCTTCCTTGCTGAGCAGCCTTTCAGGTTATGTCGATATAGGACTCTTTTTACTGTGGATATTGATACTTTTGTACCGGTTTCCTCCAGCATCTTCACAAGGTCCTTTGCTGTTGTTCTGGGATTGATTTGCACTTTTGGCACCAAAGTACGTTCATCTCTAGGAGACAGAACGTGTCTCCTTCCTGAGCGGTATGATGGCTGCGTGGTCCCATGGTGTTTATACTTGCGTACTATTGTTTGTACAGATGAACGTGGTACCTTTAGGCATTTGGATATTGCTCTCAAGGGTGAACCAGACTTGTGGAGGTCTACAATTTTTTTCTGAGGTCTTGGCTGATATATTTTGATTTCCCCGTGATGTCAAGCAAAGAGGCACTGAGTTTGAAGGTAGGCCTTGAAATAAATCCACAGGACCGCCTCCAATTGACTCAAATTATGTCAATTATCCTATCAAAAGCTTCTAAAGCCATGATATAACTTTCTGGAATTTTCCATGCTGTTTAAAGGCACAGTCAACTTAGTGTATGTAAACTTCTGACACACTGGAATTGTGATACAGTGAAATAATCTGTCTGTAAACAATTGTTGGAAAAAATGTGTCATGCACAAAGTAGATGTCCTAACTGACTTTAAAAACTATAGTTTGTTAACATGAATTTTGTGGAGTAGTTGTAAAATGAGATTTAATGACTCCAACCTAAGTGTATGTAAATTTCCAACTTCAACTGTAGCTCTGTCCAAACTTTTGACTGGTACTGTACATTTTCGTTTATATTTTAAAGACTAAACACCAGGAAATCAAGGTTTGAAATGGGTATGTTTAGTCAAATATTAAATCTGTTAGGGATTCTTGCGGTCAATTTGCAGTCTACAATTGATCTGTAATTATGCTCCTGACGCCCGACCATCCACTCAAGAAAAATAATCATCCCACAGCTAAATCTATACAGTTGACGATCCTTGATCTATGGCAAGGCGCATTGAAACTGTTCTGCCGGCTCGTAGTGGCCCAACGCCCTATTAAGACACTATGATAGTGTTTCCTTTAGTTTGGCAGTTACCTGTACATGCTCATGCTGCTACTGTACCTCATCCAACTTCTAAGGGAATGAGTTGTATGATATGATGGTCAGTTCGTGTCCATGAATTACTTCAGCATGACCCCGCTCCATCCCATGGCTGACCCCGCTCCATCCCATGGCTGACCCCGCTCCATCCCATGGCTGACCCCGCTCCATCCCATGGCTGCCCCCGCTCCATCCCATGGCTGCCCCCGCTCCATCCCATGGCTGCCCCCGCTCCATCCCATGGCTGCCCCCGCTCCATCCCATGGCTGACCCCGCTCCATCCCATGGCTGACCCCGCTCCATCCCATGGCTGCCCCCGCATCCCATGGCTGCCCCCACTCCATCCCATGGCTGCCCCCGCATCCCCCCGTCATCTGCACATCTCTCTTCCCCTCGTTTGAAAACATTGCATCTGAATGTGATAACATAAAGCAACATACACAAGAATACAGCTGTGTAATTTATGACACAGGAATGGACACACAATACAAGAATTTAACGTCAGAGATCATGTCATAAGTGAATTAAAATAATACATGTTTAATGTTTATTGCTGCACTAAAACATTGAAATTAGATTATGGTCAAATGTTTTGTATATAACAATTCTTAAAACCTCTTTGGGCTACTAGCATGTCTAGCCCTCGACAACATCCAGTGAAATTGCAGAGTGCGAAATTCAAAATACAAGTATCGTAATATCAAACATTCATGAAAATACAAGTGTCTTACATCGTTTAAAAGCTTAACTTCTTGTTAATCCAGCCGCTTTGTCAGATTTAAAAAAGGCTTTACAGCGAAAGCATACCATGTGATGATCTGAGGACAGCACCCTGCGTACAAAAGCATTAAAAACATTTTCCAAACCAGCAAAGGCGTCACGAAAGTCAGAAATAGCGATAAAATAAATCACTTACCTTTGAAGATCTTCCTCTTTTTGCAATCCCAAGGGTCCTAGCTACATAACAAATGGTCGTTTGAGTCGATAAAGTCCTTCTTTATATCCCAAAAAAGTATGTTTAGTTGGCGCACTTGATTCAGTAATCCACCTGTTCCCCTCGTTCAAAATGCATACAAAGGAATCCCAAAAGTTACCAATAAACTTTGTCCAAATAAGTCAAACAAAGTTTCTAGGCAATCCTCAGGTACTCTAATATGTAAATAAATAATCAAATTTAAGACAGAAAATAGTGTGTTTAATACCGGAGATAAATAACGAAGTGCTTGCCCTCAACCACGCGGGCCACAACACTACAGTCAAAATGAGAGCCACCTAGAAAAACTACAAATTCTAGCACATTTTTCAAAAAACAAGCCTCAAAACCTTTCTAAAGACTGTTGACATCTAGTGGAAGCCATAGAAATGGCAATCTGGGAGGTATTCCTTTGAATCTCCCCTAAACAAGGATTTGAATGGGCTGTGACAAAAAATTAAATCTTGATGGATTCTCCTCGGGTTTTTGCCTGCCACATCAGTTCTGCTATACTCACAGATATTATTTTAACAGTTTTAGAAACTTCGGAGTGTGTTCTATCCAATACTACCAATTATATGCATATCCTAGCTTCTGGGCCTGAGTGAAAGGCAGTTTACTTTGGGCACCTCAGTCATTCAAACTTCCGAATACTGCCCCCTAGCCCGAAGAAGTTAATTAAGTACTTTTGTAAGCAACAGGGTCAAAGTGACAGATACATGAAAGGAAAGTTGATCCAGTGCTGGCCATATGACCGCTCACCTATAGGCTCTTCTATACACTCTCCACAGGTAGCCAAGGTGCTGTGGTGGTACTACTTCTCCAAGCTGATTGAGTTCCTCGACACCATGTTCTTTGTGCTGCGGAAGAAGAACAGCCAGATCACCTTCCTGCAAGTGTATCACCACGCCTCCATGTTCAACATCTGGTGGAGTGTTCTCAACTGGATCTGGATCCCTGTGGACAGAGTAGGTCACAACCACTTTTGCCAACATCACTGTTTGAAGAATGTATCCTTCAAAGGACTCAACTGATCCTAGAGCGAATCAGAATGGGGCTGGCTGTGTGAGTGGTTTAGCAACATCGGCTTCCTATATCGCAACAAAGCATCCTTCACTCATGCTGCCAAACATACCCTCGTAAAACTGACCATCCTACCGATCCTCGACTTCGGTGATGTCATCTATAAAATAGCCTCCAACACTCTACTCAACCAACTGGATGCAGTCTATCACAGTGCCATCCGTTTTGTCACCAAAGCCCCATACACTACCCACCATTGCGACCTGTATGCTCTCGTTGGTTGAGGTTGGCTACAGGTTATCTACAAGTCTCTTCGCACCCCAGTATCTCTACCTGCACATTCATCTTCTGCCGATCTACAATTCCAGTGTTTAATTGCTATATTGTAATTACTTCGCCACCATGGCCTATTTATTTCCTTAACTTACCTCATTTGCACTCACTGTATATAGACTTTTTGTTTTCTTTTGATCTACTGTATTATTGACTGTCTGTTTTGTTTATTCCATGTGTAACTCTGTGTTGTATGTGTCAAATTGCTATGCTTTATCTTGGCCAGGTTGCAGTTGCAAATGAGAACTTGTTCTAAACTAGCCTACCTGGTTAAATAAAGGTGAAATAAAATTTAAAAAATAAAAAATGTCCCTCCCTGCTTCAAGCAATTTGCAAATTTTGGTTTATTCCTTTTCTCACATTTTGTTGCCTTTGTGACAGTGACAGACCAAACTGAAGGACTTCAATGAAAGGGTTGGTCAAATATCTCCCAAGTCTTCTTTCAAGGTTTCTTTGGGCCAACTCTGAACAGTTTCATCCATGTGTGTATGTACTCCTATTACGGCCTGTCCACAACACCCTCCATGCAGAAATACCTCTGGTAGAAGCGCTACCTGACTCAGGCTCAGCTGGTGAGTACACTGGTCCATCTAGTTCACATTTCTGTCTAAACGAGAATGATGCCCCTCTTTCAGCATCCACATGGATGTAAAAAAAGATATATCCTGTCAGCAAGCAGCATTTAGGCAGGATGCAACAACCCCTTAACTCTCATTAAGGGAGCTACCCTTCTAATCTCTAGTTTAGGAACCCCTCTAGACTAAGAAATGATTTTTAGTGTCTTCATTAACCAACAACATGGGATGATAAGATGTTAGAGGAATGATAACTCTTTACTTTCCCTCTGCCTCAGGTCCAGTTTCTACTGTCCATCATACACACCCTGGGTGCAGTCATCGTCCCCTGTGGTTTTCCCATCAGACGCCTGCTCATCCAGGTCTCCTATATGGCCACCCTCGCAATTCTCTTTGTCAACGTCTACATTCAGGTACAGTAATGACTGGGGCCAACTTCACATGGCCAGTGGATTTAAACCGGGTCATGTTACAAGAAAAATGCTTTATGTTTTGCAACAGAAAGTGTTATTGGAAAAGTCCAGGTAGTCCCTCCCTGTTTGTCCATTTGGTGCCTAACAAACACAACCATGGTCTTTGTTACCTTAGGGCTTGATTTAAAGGCATTGCTGAATGTTTGTTGGTTTCTCAATGATTCGACGTTGACTGAAGTCCAAATGCTTTGATCCTAGACCTACAGAAAAAGACGGCCCAGCGAAGACGATAAGCTTACTTTTGAGCAGAGCCACATCAAGTCCAGTCATTCAAATGGCCACTCCGCCTCGACCAATGGCACCAGCCTCAAGAAAAGGCAGTAGTCGTCAGACCCGGATGGCAAGATCACGACTCCAACCACTACTAGAATCTATTTATGCAGTGACACTACTATATCGCTCCAACTCAGCATTTTTGTATCAAATACTTGTTTTGGTTTCCTTGATGCTTGACACTGAATGTGTAACAGTACTGTGCACAATGCTAATTTCCATTGCACTTCCACGTGTTCAAATATAAGTGTGAAAGCTCCCTCAATTCCTATATTGTCATAGTCTTATCTTGAGCTCAATCAGCAATTTCCACAATACTTTGTATAGGCACCCTGGCACTTTAATCAATTTCATATTTATTCTAAAGTAAATTGAAATTAAACAACTTGATATCCACACCTTATTGGATTTGCAGAACCAATTTTATTTAAGTTTACATAAAAACACTTAACAGAACGGCATGGACAAAATTGCCACCCCCGAGCTAGAACTTGGTTGCATGTGGCACCCCGTTTGGGTCTTTGCATGTCAAAAATGATACCCATCAAAAGGGGTGCCCTCCAACTGCTGTTTTCAGCTCTCTCCATAGTTTTATTTATTTAACCAGGAAGGGCTCATTGAGATTTGAAATCTATTTTTCAAGCGCATCCTGGCCAAGATAGGCAGCACCAAGTCATTACACAATTACAGACAAACATGAAAAACTACAGGTAATCTAGTAAAAAAAATAAAAAAATAAAGAATTCACAAGAGTATAACAAAATCATAAAACAGATCATTAAAAACAATGACAGGTCAGGGAATCAGCTTGAAAATCCTTCAATGGTTTAAACACCAATCGGGACAAGTTCTTCCAGATTAAAAGTATTTCAGGCGTTCCAAGCAGATGGCGCAGAGTACATAAAAGCCCTTCTACCAAATTCATTTCAGACATTTGGAACATCTAGCAGGATAAAGTCCTGCTAATGAAGAGAGTACCCACCACATTTCTGAAAAATAAAAATGCCCAAATAAAATAGTAAACCCAAAATGGCTTTAGAAATAAAAGTATACCAGTGACTGAGACTACGATTGACTAGAGAAGGCCAACCAACCCTTGTATAAAGTGCAGTGGTGCGTAAGGGTTTGGCAGTTTAAAATAAATCTCAACGCTCCATGAAAAAGAGTGTCAATTGATCTCAAACACTGAGCGGAAGCATTCATATAAAAATAAAAAATATCCCCATAGTCTAGTAAAGGCATAAATGTAGCTGATACTAGCCTCCTTCTGGCTTAAAAAAAAAACAGGCCTTATTCCTAAAATAAAATCCCAACTTCAGCTTAAATTTTTTTGTAAGTGGTTGAATATGCAATTTAAAAGAGTCAGTCATCAATTAAAATTCCAAGATATAAATGAGGTTACAGTCTCAATCTCATTACCCTGACACGTAGTAATAGGTGAAAGGTTCAGAGGTCTATTTCTTGCTTTAGAAAACACCATTAGTTTAGTCAGTATTGAGAATAAGCCTTAACTGACAGGGTATGTTGAACAGTATAAAAAGCAGTTTGCAAGTTCTTGAAAGCTTTTGTGAGAGACGAGGCACAAGAAATAGCAGTATCATCAGCAAAAAAGTGATGTTGCGCATTTTGCAAATGTGTCTTAATTATTTATATAAATAGTGAAGTGGGAACCAAGTACAGAGCCCTGGGGCACACCATTAGACCATTTAACAGACATGAGCCCATCAAATTGAGTGCACTGAGTTCTATCAGACAGTTAGCAAACCATGCAACTGCATGCTCTGAAAGACCTACGCGTGACAATCTCTGCCTCAGTATAGCATGATCAACTGTATCAAAAGCCTTAGAGAGATCAATAAAAAGTGAGACACAGTGCTGTTTTTTGTCAAGGGCTTCAGTGATATCATTTCAAAACTTCATGGCTGCTGTAATTGTGCTATGCTTCTTCCTGAAACCCGATTGGTACATTGATAAATTATAGTATATAAAAACTATTAGCTGTTCGCTAACAAGCATTTCAAGTATTTTCGGCCAGGGGTAACAGCTTTGAGATTGGCCTATGATTATTTAAAAGAGTTGGATCTCCCACTTTTAAAAGTGGTAGGGCAAATGCTGATTTCCAGATCTTTGGAATGTCGTAACATTCCAGGGTTAGATTGAACAAATACGTAAGTGGTTCAGCTATGAAATCAGCTGCCAGTTTTAAAAAGCTGGGATCAAGAAGATCAGGACCTGCAGGCTTTCTCTGATCTAAGGATTTCAGGGCTTTATGTACCTCCTGCACTGAGAACAGCAAAAAGCTAAAAGTTTGACCAACTCTCACTGGTTTATGCACACAGGGTTGTACAGAGCCAGAGGATACTGAATTAAGCAGCCTACCAAATGATACAAAGTGCTCATTGAAACAATTCAGCTGTCATATACAGCAACAGAGTACTTCAATACACGTGATGGTAATTCATTAACATTACTGTTACCAGACCGACTTAATAGCCTTCTAAAACTTTAGGGTCATTCAGGTTATCAGTGGTAACAGACATAAAATATTCAGACTTCCTGAGAAGAAAATAACACTTGTTTCGTAGCTGTTTAAAAAGAACCCAATCAGAACATGATTTCCTTGCTTTAGCCCAGGCTAGATTACGTTTGTGAATCATACAAAACAGCTCAGAAGAAAACCATGGATTATCCTGCCCTTTAAACTCAGAACCTGCGAAATGGGGCATGTTTGTTTACTATTTGGGAAAAAACCTTCATGAAAGAACTTCCAGGCAGTTTCCACGTCAGGAATAAGCTCAATCTTTCTCCAGTCACAATAAAACAAATCATGAAAGAAAGTCTGCTCATTAAAACTCTAAAAATGTATTTTACGAATAAAGCGTGGGTTTGTTTTAGGAATCTTTGGAACAGCAACAACAGCACAATGGTCACATAAATAAATCATTACAAAAATCACCAACCGCAGAATATTTATGTGGACCATTTGTCAATATCAAATCAATAAGGGTAGATTTCTCTGGACATTTGGGCGGGTGGGTGAGTTTATCAACTGGGTAAGATTCATAGAATTACAATACTGTAATGAAACAGGCAGGGAGCAGGTCTCGAACCCTCGACCTTCGAGCCCCGGCGCCCTATCGACTGTGCCGCAAAAACACGCTCGAGCGAAAGAGTCGATTTCCGTGCTTATAAACACAAGGTCGTTACAATACATTTAGAAAAATAAAACAAGTAAAGGCATCACCGATAGCAGGAGGTGGGTCTATAACAGACCTTTTGAAACCTCAGGATTCAAAACAAGAAATTCCAACGGTTTACAAATAGTTTCAGACTTTGGCACACTTACAGGGAATTTATTCTACATATATAGCCGCACCACCACCTTAACTCGATCAGTGTGAACATTTCAAATATCCTTATCAAGAACAAACTTGCTGAGCCAGGTTTCAGAAAACACAATTGCATCAGCATCTGTTGATTTTGGCCAAATCCTAACCCCATCATTTTGACAACCGGCTACGTTCATTGAAATGAAAATGACCAAAACCAGATCTAGATTTAAAATCAGAGGGGGTTTGGAGAAATTGCATAGAAGGACCAGGTTGCACGTTGCCTGAGATCAACAAAATAACTAGGCACCTCTGTAATAACCTTGCACGGCTTCTCTTTTTTAAAGAGAGTTACTGCAAGTGAATTCTACGAGTTTCCAGACAATCCAAAACAGTCATTTAAAACCATTAGACTTTGGTTGTGACAAGTTCGTACTGGTCACATCATGCCACAAATGCATCCGCACTTGGACCGAGTGAAAAAGAGCGAGTTCTCGCAGACAAAATGTCTAATGGACGGGAGAGCACATTGTCAGACGTACTCACCCAGCAACAATGTTTTCTCCAGAGTTCAGTAGTCAGTGCATAAAGCAATACCACGGAAATTGTCATTTTCTCTGAGCGATGTAAGAAATGGTGACCAATGAAAGGTAAGGAACGGAGGGGCTGTGTGCATGTATCAGTCTGTATGCGAGTGTGTGCGCGGGAGTAGATTGGGGGTTGTTGAGCTGCCTCTGACAGCCAGGCGGAGAGCGAAGAGGAGCAGCTTGGTAACGGAAATCTGAGGATAGAACCCAGGCCAGTCAGATAGGGGTACTTTGGTAAACGTCAAGTAAACAATTGCAAATAGCGAAAAATACATGTTTTTTTTCTCGTTTTTTTAAGTGTATCCTAGTTGAAGGAGACCCGCGAGCTTCACACCAGCAAAACTAAATCGTTTGCACAACACAAGGAAATTGTAGATTTGCTCCACCATAAACTAAAAGGTTATTAGTAGGTTAACAATCTCCTAGTCACAGACAAACAACTTGACATGCTGCCATCTTGGATTTTATGGATTGGAATCTGGGCACGGTTTCCCATTTGCATCTTAAGGCTCAAGTCTTTAGAACCATCAATTCTATAATGAACTTAACCTGAAGATGCTTTTGGGAAACCATGTCCTGGACTCTTCACTGGCCACTCCAGAACAGTCCAGTGTTTCTTCTTGAACCATTCCAGGGAGATTGTTGTGTTTTAGGTTGTCCTGCTCAAAGAGTGTTTTTGGACACTTGGTTGAACTTTGAACTCAAACGGGAGATTTCACGAGGTCTTGCACACATTTAGGACCCCAGCACCAAAGCAACTTCACAACATTATCAAGCCTCATTCTAATAAATTGTAGGAAAGGTGTTCTTTTCTTTGAACGCTTTATTTGGATGATGGTTAACATAGGAAGACCACACTGCTGATGGAGACAAGAAAGCCTGCTTTAACTACACAAAAACTACTAAACACTTCAATGTTATGTGGACCAAAGAAACAAATTAGTTCTATGGCATTTTCAGATCCGCGCTGTTTACTGACGACCAAATTAAGTTAATGAAAAGAACACCCTCCGTACAATCAAATATGGGGTTTGATAATGCTGCAGGGTTACATTGCTTTTGGTACTAGGGGCCTTGAATGTGCACAAAGCATCATGAAATCAGCAGATTATGTGTTGGAGTCCAATGTTCAACCCAGTAGCCAAAAAACTGGGTCTCCGTTAATGGTTGTGGATCTTCCAGCACGACAACGACCCCAAACACTGGAAAAGAGATGCTTGACTGTTGTGAAGTGGCCAGTGACAAGTCCAGATCTGAATCACATCCAAAACCTATGAGAGATCTGAAAACAGCAGTTGGTGGAGGGCACCCCTCAAACATTGACAAATTAGAGCCATTTGCTGCTGAAAAGTGGGCCAAATTGTCAGTAGAAAAGGTGCAGCAAGCTTATTGATAGCTACAAGAAGCATTTGTCTGCCGTTATCTTGGCCAAAGACTGAGCAATCAAGTACTAGCTCCAGAGTGGCAATCATTTTGTCCATGCCATTTTGCCTGTATTTTCTAAACACATTTTTTTATAAACAAGTTCACAAAAAGAAAAAAAAATTCTGGAATGTTAAAAAATCCAATATCACTGGGTTGAACATTTCAAAAGTTAACTTATTTTAGAGGGAATTATTTAAGAAAAGTGCAAGGGTGCCAACATATTTGGCCACAACTATGCCTTTATTGAATATAGTCTCCGGTATGTACTCAACAAAAATATCCCTCCAGAGCATTCACTCAAATCATTGTTAAACTAAAGATGCCTTAGAAACACTGCTAAACCTACCTGATATATCCCACTGTATTTGAATGTAAGTTTATGGGTGCAAAACATAGTAAACATTTCACTGGTTCTTTAGAAAAACTATATTTTACAGGCTTTCTTGACGACTTTCGTAGACTTCATACATTGCATTTCTCAATCAGTCACTGAATGTCTGAGTGACTATCGACAAACATGACAAAAGTTATTTAAAAAAAATAAACACGCATGGTCTGCCTTGCTCTCTGATGTCTAACCATGTCCCTGAAATTCATCAGCCTATTATTATCCTTCATGTATTAGCTCTAATTGAGTGTATTTTGAACAATGGCAGAAAAAAAATGAGCAAGGTAGGTCATTGCCTGTGTGAGAACTTTGGTCATGGTCTATCAGCCATTACGCATCTGTACGACGTCACTCATGGTTGAATGTCAGCATAAAGGTCCAAAGTGGTGTTGGTTTCATCAGGACCTGGAGAGTCTTATCTATTTCCTTTGTCACCGGCTTTCTACTTTGGAGGTTCCTGGGGAGAGGAAGAGAGAAGTCATCTTTATTGTAATTGTAAAAAGAGATTTTTTTTAAAGTCTAACTATTTTCAACTTGCATATGATATTGAAATTCCATCAAAACAATAAGATCATTGGCTGGTTATTTAGCCACATGCAGAATCTCCCAACTTCAAAAAGTCACCTATCCCTTTACGCCAATGTAATCCCATGTTCAATATTGTTACAGGAATACTGCCAGACCTAGAAATCCAAAACAGCCATATTCTACACTGACTGTACTCAGGCTGGGAATATTGTATTTGATACTCTAGGAGTCAGGTGGGTTACAGAGTGCTGCTGCTGGCTCAGTTCTGCTTGGTTCAGTGTGGGCTGTAACTCATCCTGGGGGAGCCCGAGTACATCCGAAGTCCACTAACACAGCAACTCCGACCATGATTCACACCACAACCAAGAGCACGACTACAGAGGTGACGGGTTCTCCTGCACCACCCAGGCTAGATTTGCAGTGTACATAGTGTGTTTACTCTTGTTTTCGCAGAAATCGTCCCAAAAAAACAATTGATGGGTGACCCATGTCTGTGTTTATAGGTTATAATACAAGATCTAATTTGCCATTTGAAAATACAAGAATGATGTCCAAGGGCAGGGTGGACAGACTATTCCACGGGACGTGTCATGTGATGCATGGTATACATTGTGTGGGTCAGAAGTGTACCGGTGGTGCTGCAGCCTCCTCCCTCTGTGACATGCTGCTCCTCCAGCCATCTCTGGGCTCTCCTAGCGACTCTAACCTGGAAGGACATGGGAGAGCATGACTTTCAATCTAACATGGCTATTATTATTAGATACATGTGATGTAACATGTACTGTATCCCTGCATTGAGGTTAGGTCAGTTGGCCGTTTAGTGCTTGCTTACCTCTGCTGCTGTTGGTCACAGAATGACCGCACGGACTGAGACTCGCTCTGCCAAAAGTTCTGAAAAATTAAAGGAATTAACAAAACAATGTGAACCCTTTGAATCAATTTGAACCAAACCCTAACTCCTAGGAGTGGGCCAGAAAGCATTATGATGTAGTGGAAGCAAAAGTGAACCCTAGTGGGAGAAAGGAAGTACTGTCAACTGGTTCTTGTGCAGTTTGCCTGCCCTACTTTCCAAGTCATCTTCGTTGCAGTACATACATCAGCCACAAATGATCTCATTATGAACATAAGGCAGCCTGGGTCGTGTTCATTAGGCACTATAAGGCAGACAGAAGTTGAACCACCTGTCCATAAGATATGTAATTCTGTTACAAATCTTTTCCTTTGCTTGCCCTAACGCGGCCCAGGTTTAAGTAATGGTAACATCAAATTAAGTAACGCTTTTCAATGAGGACGGTGTGCTAGCCAGAGAGACAGAAGACAGACCACAGTTTCACACTCAATCTCTTTGAGCGAGATGCAGTCATTCTCCAGGCGGCCCAGCTCCTGGACTACGGTGGCCTGGAAGCGCTCCAGGTGGACCAGCCTGCACAAACAGGAAAAATGTCACTGTAAACCACATCCTCAACCAACCTCTGTGGAACCTTCCAACGAAATCATAAGACAAGAATGGGTGGCATTTCCAATCACTGTGTATAAACTGCACCCATTGATGAGGCAAGTTCCCAAGTGGAAAGTGACTTGAGTCATCTGAATGACATAAATAATAATGGATTCAGTAATAATTGAAGAATGGTCCAAGTGATAGTTTTTACCTGCTGTCATGGACAGCACCCAGGAGAGAAGTGACGTTTTTCTGACAGTCCATCAGAGACTGCAGGGAGCGGGCTTCAATTTTCTTGTACCTGGACTGTAGGAACAATAGGAAAGGGGGATTAGTCATCTGAAACATGAATGGTAGCAACCTTTATCAAATAGTGCCATAGTCAACTGTTTCCTAGTGTCTAGTTTTAAAGGTCTTGATTGGTAAGCGATTGGAGGAATCGTGTTTTAATGCCGGGCTGGTCTCTGGTGACAGTAGCTTGTCAGCGCACGCAAGATAATTCTGGGTTGGAGATTAGAATGGAGCAAGCTGGAGCTCTCCAGGACCAGAGTAACAGTAGGGACCATGATTGTAAACTGAGCAAAAAAAGAAATGTCCCTTTTCCAGGACCCTGTCTTTCAAAGATAATCCAAATAACTTCACAGATCTTCATTGTAAAGGGTTTAAACACCGTTTCTCATGCTTGTTCAATGAACCATAAACAATTCCCCCCAGACCCCCCAGGCCATTCCCCCCAGACATGTCCGGGAACTTGCAGGTGCCTTGGTGGAAGAGTGGGGTAACATCTCACAGCAAGAACTGGCAAATCTGGTACAGTCCATGAGGAGGAGATGCACTGCAGTACTTAATGCAGCTGGTGGCCACACCAGATACTGACTTATTTTTTATTTTGACCCCCCTTTTGTTCAGGGACAGGGACATTCAATTTCTGTTAGTCACATGTCTGTGGCACTTGTTCAGTTCATGTCTCAGTTGTTGAACCTTATGCTCATACAAATATTTACACATTAAGTTTCCTGAAAATAAAAGCAGTTGACAGTGAGGGGACATTTCTTTTTTTGCTGAGTTTATGTTGTGTTGCACGAGTCCGTGTGATGTGATCACCGAGAAGTGCGCTCTCAGCTGGCTCTTGAAGGTCTGGAAAGCAGCGATGACTCCAGAGCCCATCTCCATCTCAGACTCCACCTCCTCATTCAGCACTCTGCTCATTGATTCTGGAAAGCATGAAACAGATGGGGTTGGAATGAACGCCTGCACAACCAGTAGCATACAGTGCCTTCAGAAAATATTCTTATCCCTCGACATATCACATTTTAATGTGTTACAGCCGGAATATAAAATTGGATAAATAAAATCTCAAAACATGTTGTTTTCTTTAAACCTTAGCAATTTTTGGGAAAATGAAATACAGAAGTCTAATTTATACAAATATTCTACGGACAATTCCTTCGACCTCATGGCTTGGTTTTTGCTCTGACAGTTGTGTGCCTTTCCAAATCATGTCCGATCAATTGAATTTACCACAGGTGGACCACAATCAAGATGTTGAAACATCAAGGATGATCAATGGAAACAGGATGCACCTAACCTTAGTTTCGAGTATCATAGCAAAGGGTCTTAATACTTATGTAAATAAGGTTGTTTTAGATTAAATGTTTTTTCTCATCAATTTCAGAATAATGCTGTAACATAACAAAATGTGGAAAAAGTCAGGTTTGAATACTTTCTGAATGCACTGTATGTACAGTACTAGTCAGAAGTTTAAACACACCTACTCATTCAAGGGTTTTTATTTTTTACATTGTAGAATAATAGTGAAGACATCAAAACTATTAAATAACACACATGGAATCGGGGAGTAACCAAATGGGTGTTGACAAGTCAAAATATATTTTAGATTTGAAATTCTTCAAAGTAGCCACCCTTTGCCTTGATGGCAGCTTTGCACACTCTTGCCATTCTCTCAACCAGCTTCACGAGGTAGTCACCTGGAATGCATTTCAATTAACAGGTGTGACTTGTTAAAAGGTCATTTGTGTAATTTTTTTACTTCATAATGCACCAATTGTGTTGTGACAAGGTAGGGGAGGTATACAGAAGATAGCCCTATTTGGTAAAATACCAAGTCCATATCATGGCAAGAACAGCTCAAATAATCAAAGAGAATCAGTCCATTACCTTAAAGACATCAAGGTCAGTCAATATGGAAGTGCAGTCACAAAAACCAAGCGCTATGATGAAACTGATTCTCATTAGGACCGCCACAGGAAAGGGAGACCCAGAGTTACCTCTGCTGCAGAGGATAACTTCATTAGAGTTACCAGCCTCAGAAATCGGCAATTAACTGCACCTCAGGTTTCAGCCCAAATAAATGCTTCAGAATTCAAGTAACAGACACAGCAACATAAACTGTTCAGAGGAGACTGCGTAAAATCAAGACTTCATGGTAAATTTTCTGCTAAGAAACCACTAAAGGACACCAATAAGAAGAGACTTGCTTGGGCCAAGAAACATGAGCAATGGTCATTAGACCGGTGGAAATCTGTCCTTTGGTCTCATGAGTCTAAATTTGAGGTTTTTGGTTCAAACCACTGTCTTTGTGGGAGAGTAGGTGAATAGATGCTCTCCACGTGTGGTTCACCATGAAGCATGGTGGTGGTGGTGTGATGGTGCTTTGCTGGTGACACCGTCTGATTTCTTTAGAATTCAAGGCACACTTAACCAGCACGGCTACCACAGCATTCTGTAGCAATACGCCAACCCATCTTGTTTGCGCTTAGTGGGACTATCATTTGTTTTTCAACAGGACAATGACTCAAAACACACCATCAGGCTGTGTAAGGGCTTTTTGACCAAGGAGAGTGCTGGAGTGCTGCATCAGATGACCTGTCCTCCAAACACCTGATCTCAACCCAATTGAGATGGTTTGGGATGAGTTGGCTGCTTTTCCTTCACTCTGCGTTCCAACAAGTGCTCAACATGTGGGAACTCTTTCAAGACTGTTGGAAAAGCATTCCTCATGAAGCTGGTTGCGAGAATGCCAAGAGTGTGCAAAGCTGTCATCAAGGCAAAGGGTGGCTTCGAGAAGAATCTTGATTATAAAACATATTTTGATTTGTTTAATACTTCTTTGGTTACTACATGATTCCATGTGTGTTATTTCATAGTTTTGATGTCTTCCCTATTATTCTACAATGTAGAAATTAGTAAAAATAAAGCAAAACCCTTGAAATGAGTAGGTGTGCCCAAACCTTCAACTTGTACATATGCACAGTTGAAGTCAAAAGTTTACATGAACTGAGTTTAAATGTATTTGGCTAAGGTGTTTCACAATTCCTGACATTTAATCCCAGTAAAAAATTCCCTGTTTTAGGTCAGTTAGGAACACAACTTTATTTTAAGAATGTGAATTGTCAGAATAATAGTAGAGAGAATGATACATTTCAGCTTTTATTACTTTCATCACATTCCCAGTGGGTCAGAAGTTTAAATACAGTCGTGGCCAAAAGTTGAGAATGACAAATATTTAATACAACGAAGTTTGCTGCTTCAGTGTATTTAGATTTGTTTTTGTCAGATGTTACTATGGAATACTGAAGTATAATTACAAGCATTTCATAAGTGTCAAAGGCTTTTATTGACAATTACATGAAGTTGATGCAGATAGTCAATATTTGCAGTGTTGACCCTTTTTCCAAGACCTCGCAATCTGCCCTGGCATGCTGTCAATTAACTTCTGGGCCACATCCTGACTGTTAGAAGCCCATTCTTGCATAATCAATGCTTGGAGTTTGTAAGAATTTGCGGGTTTTGTTTGTCCACCCGCCTCTTGAGGATTTGACCACAAGTTCTCAATGGGATTAAGGTCTGGGGAATTTCCTAGCCGACCCAAAATATTGATGTTTTGTTCCCCGAGCCACTTAGTTATCAATTTGCCTTATGGCAAGGTGCTCCATCATGCTGGAAAAGGCATTGTTTGTCACCAAATGGTTGGGGGAAATTGCTCTCGGAGGATGTGTTGGTACCATTCTTTATTCATGGCTGTGTTCTTAGGCAAAATTATGAGTGAGCCCACTCCCTTGGCTGAGAAGCAACCCCACACATGAATGGTCTCAGGATGTTTTACTGTTGGCATGACACAGGACTGATGGTAGCGCTCACCTTGTCTTCTCCGGACAAGCTTTTTCCCGGATTCCCCAAACAATCAGAAAGGGGATTTATTAGAGAAAATTACTTTACCCCAGTCCTCAGCAGTCCAATAGCTGTACCTTCTGCAGAATATCAGTCTGTCCCTGATGTTTTTCCTGGAGAGAAGTGGCTTCTTTGCTGCCCTTCTTGACACCAGGCCATCCTCCAAAAGTCTTCCTGGCGCTTGCTGGACTTTCTTGGGCGCCCTGAAGCCTTCTTCACAACAATTGAACCGCTCTCCTTGAAGTTCTTGATGATCCGATAAAATGGTTGATTTAGATGCAATCTTACTGGCAGCAATATCCTTGCCTGCGAGGCCCTTTTTGTGCAAAGCAATGATGACGGCACGTGTTTCCTTGCAGGTAACCACGGTTGACGGAGGAAGAACAATGATTCCAAGCACCACCCTCCTTTTGAAGCTTCCAATCTGTTATTCGTACGCAATAAGCATGACCGAGTGATCTCCAGCCTTGTCCTCGTCAACACTCACTTGTGTTAACGAGAGAATCACTGACATGTCAGCTGGTCCTTTTGTGGCAGGGCTGAAACGCAGTGGAAATGTTTTTGGGGATTCAGTTCATTTGCATGGCAAAGAGGGACTTTTTATTATTCAATTACTCTGATCACTCATAACATTCTGGAGTATATGCAAATTGCCATCATACAAACTGGGGCAGCAGACTTTATGAAAATTATCCACAGACCAAAGGACATTTCTCCAAAATGTACGATCTTTGTCCCCATGTGAAGTTGCAAACCGTAGTCTGGCTTTATGGCGGATTTGGAAGCAGTGGCTTCTTCCTTGCTGAGCGGCCTTTCAGGTTATGTCGATATGGGACTCATTTTACTGTGGATATAGATACTTTTGTACCGGTTTCCTCCAGTATCTTCACAAGGCCCTTTGCTGTTGTTTTGCGATTGATTTGCACTTTTCGCACCAAAGTACCTTCATCTCTAGGAGACCGAATGCGTCTCCTTCCTGAGCGGTATGACGGCTGCGTGGTCCCATGGTGTTTATACTTGCGTACTACTGTTTGTACAGATGAACATGGTACCTTCAGGCATTTGGAAATTGCTCCCAAGGATACTGAGTTTGAAGGTAGGCCTTGAAATACATCCACAGGTACACCTCCAATTGACTCAAATTATGTCAATTAGCCTATCAGAAGCTTCTAATGCCATGAAATAATTTGGGGATTTTTCCAAGCTGTTTAAAGGCACAGTCAACTTAGTGCATCTAAACTTCTGACCAACTGGAATTGTGATACAGTCAATTATAAATGAAATAATCTGTCTGTAAACAATTGTTGGAAAAATGACTTGTGTCATGCACAAAGTAGAGGTCCTAACCGACTTGCCAAACTATAGTTTGTTAACAAGAAATTTGTGGAGTGGTTGAAAAACGAGTTTTAATGACTCCAACCTAAGTATGTAAACTTCCAACTGTATGTATGTATGTATTACCAGCAGCCTCCTCGAGAGGTTCTGAGGGAAAGAAGGCCCTGGGTCTTTGCCTTGGATCACTTTCTAGCGGCACACTCTTCTTCTCCGCTGCACCTCCCAAGTCGGCACGCTCTGCTGAGTAATATGACCACAACATGGCCATTGACCATGGTCAGCTCCAGTCCACACCTTTATGGTAATTTCTCCTTCAGTGAGGGCCATGTTTTATCAAGTGTTCTATCATATGAAAACATTTTGCAACTGAAAACTAACAAACTTTTGTTATAATAGAAGTTCAGGTAGTCCTTTAAATTCAGTTTGATGCCTAATGAATACGACCACGGTAAGTATTTGAAAACAGATGCTCTTTTAGAATTTTTAAAGGACCAGATTGGTCAACAGTACATGTCAAGTCATTACAGAGACTTCAGAGACATACCTGAGGCCCAAGGCCTCTTCCTATGAATTCCAGCCTCCTGATTGGGAACATGGTCCTGAAATAATAATTTTACATTATGGCCTGGACTGAAATAGGTGCTGGTACTCATTTTGTGTGACAGTACTGTTTATATTTAGGTGCAGGAACACCACAATACTTGAGCTAATATTCTAGAGGAACAGGAGCTCAAGCAGTAGAAAAATGTAGGTGCCGGTACTCAGCTCCAGTGAGCTCCTTTCCAATTCAAGCACTGATTATAACAGATTACATGTTTATTATGAAAATCTATACATGTTATAACACATTAGTTAGAAACAACAGTACAGTAAACACCCAACAAAACAATAGAATAACTAGCACCAGGGTATAAATGGAGGTTCTCTCTGTTAGTAAATCTTCCAAGAGAAGATTTAGGAATAGGAGAGGGATTCTCCTATTGGAGAGGTGAAACATGTGTTATTGGGATGTATCATGAGTCTGGTGCCAGATCTGTTTGTGCTGTTGTGCAAATGCTTATGGTCGTAGTCTATCGCGTTGGCTAACGATCACAAACAGATCTGGCACCAGGCAAGTACTACGGAGTACCTTACAGTAGGTGTAGATGCATCTTGTTCCTCTCGGGGAAACACAGATTCGTCCCAGTCCTCCCCAGTCACATCACGGAAGCCTACAAGGAATGCAATGTTGTTAGCTAATGTGAGACCTGTATGGGACATTTATTTTGACATGCTGTAGACCTGTATTGAAGGGAAAATCCCCATACAGGTTTCACATCAGCTACAGGTCTAACTATAGCCCCATAATCCATGAGAAACAGGTCTGTATACCACAATGTGCGATGTGGGTGTCAGGTGTGAAAAAAAAAAATCTGCCGATGTGCCAAGCTTGAGAAAGGCACTTAACCCGAATGCTCCTGTAAGTCACACTGGATAAAAGTGTCTGCTAAATGACAAAAATAAAATCAATTCAACCATAGTTAACATTGCCCTTATGATCCCTGGTCAACTGTACTATATTGAATATCATACCATTTCAGATGCAGCCTTGTTCTGATGAATGCCTTCGGAAAGTATCCAGACCCCTTGACTTTTTCAAAATGTCAATTTTGTAATGCTACAGCCTATTCTAAAATGTACTAAATCATTGTTTTTTGTGTCAATCTACACACAATACCCATAACGTCAAAGCAAGAACCAATTTTTGCTAATTTATACAAATAAATATCAAATTTACATATGTATTGAAACCCTTTACTCTACTCTGTTCTTTGTTGAAGCACATTTGGCAGTGATTACAGCATCAATTATTGGGTATGACCCTACAAGCTTGGCACACCTGTATTTGGGGAGTTTCTTCCATTCTTCTCTGCAGGACCTCTCAAAAAGTGTCATGTTGGATGGGAACGTCGCTGCACAGCTATTTTTAGTTATTTTCAGATATGTTTGATCGGGTTCAAGTTCGGGCTCTGGCTTGGCCACTCAAGGACATTCAGAGACTTGTCCCGAAGCCACTCCTGCGTTCTCTTGGCTGTGTGCTTAGGGTCGTTGTCCTGTTCGAAGGTGAACCTACACCCCAGTCTGAGGTCCTGAGCAGGTTTTCATCAAGGATCTCTGTATCTTTGCTCAGTTCATCTTTCCCTTGATCCTGACCAGTCTCCCAGTCCCTGAAAAACAACCACACAGCATGCTACCACCACACTTCACCGTAGGGCTGGTGCCAGGTTTCCTCCAGACGTGATGCTTGGCATTCAGGCCAAAGAGTTCAATCTTGGTTTCATCAGACCAGAAAATCTTGTTTCTCATAGTCGGAGATGCTTTAGGTGCCTTCTGGAAAACTCCAAGCGGGCTCTCATGTGTCTTTTACTGAGGAGTGGCTTCCATCTGGCCACTCTACCATAAAGGCGTGACTGGTGGAGTGCTCCAGAGATGGTTGTCCTTCTGGAAGGTTCTCCCATCTCCACAGAGGAGCTCTGTCAGAGTGACCATCGGGTTCTTGGTCATTTCCCTGACCAAGGCCCTTCTTCCCAATTGCTAGTTTGGCCAGGCGGACAGCCCTAGGAAGAGTCTTGGCGGAGGCCACTGTGTTTTTGGGGCCCTTCAAAGCTGCAGAAATGTTTTGGTACCCTTCCCCAGGTCTTCGCCACGACACAATCCTGTCTCGGAGATCTACGTACAATTCCGTCGACCTCATGGCTTGGTTTTTGTTCAGACATTCTGGCACTGTCAACTGTGGGACCTTATATTAACAGGTGGGCCTCTACCCAAATCAGGTCCAGTCAATTGAATTTACCACAGATGGACTGCAATCAAGTTGCAGATTTAAAAAAAATATGTTTATTTAACTAGGCAAGTCAGTTAAGAACAAATTCTTATTTACAATGACGGCCTACCGGGGAACAGTGAGCTAACTCAAGGATGATAATGGAAACAGGATGCACCTGAGCTCAATTTTGAGTCTCATAGCAAAGGGTCTGAATACTTATGTAACAAAGGTATTTGTTTTCTAAAAACATGTTTTCACTTTGTCATTATGGGGTATTCCGTGTAGATTGCTGAGGATTTTTACTTATTTAATCCATTTTAGAGTAAGGCTGTAACATAACAAATTGTGGAAAAAGGGGTCTGAAGACTTTCCAAAGGAACTGTATAGCTTGCCTGAATCTCGTGATATCAGGTTGGATGGAGGAGGAAACTCCAGAGATTCTTCCTCTTTGAGCTTGTCAAATAGCTGTTCTGCAATGTTTGTACTTGGTGTTCCCCCCGCTGATCTGCATGCTGGTGTACGGTGCTGTTCAAAACAGAAAGGGGATGTCGTGGACATGTATTGTCAAACAGCAACAACATTTCATATCACACCGAGGTAGAGGCAAACCAAGAACTGGACCTATGCTATTACAGCTACAGTAGTGGTCAAAAGTTTTGAGAATGACAAATATTAATCTTCAAAGTCTGCTGCCTCAGTTTGTATGATGGTAATTTGCATATACTCCAGAGTATTATGAAAAGTGATCAGATGAATATCAATTAATTGCAAAGTCCCTCTTTTCCATGTAAATGAACTGAATCCCCCAAAAACATTTCCACTGCATTTCAGCCCTGCCACAAAAGGACCAGCTGACATGTCAGTGATTCTCTCGTTAACACAAGTGTGAGTGTTGACGAGGACAAGGCTGGAGATCGCTCGGTGATGCTGATTGAGTTCAAATAACAAACTGGAAGCATCCAAAGGAGGGTGGTGCTTGGAATCATTGTTCTTCCTCCGTCAACCGTGGTTACCTGCAAGGAAACACGTGCCGTCATCATTGCTTTGCACAAAAAGGGCTTCACAGGCACGGATATTGCTGCCAGTAAGATTTAATCTAAAATCAATCATTTATCGGATCATCAAGAACTTCAAAGAGAGCGGTTCAATTGTTGTGAAGAAGGCTTCAGGGCGTCCAAGAAAGTCCAGCAAGCGCCAGGACGTCTCCTAAAGTTGATTCAGCTGCGGGATCAGGTCACTACCAGTACAGAGCTTGCTCAGGAATGGCAGCAGGCAGGTGTGAGTGCATCTGCACGCACAGTGAGCCAAAGACTTTTGGAGGATGGCCTGGTGTCAAGAAGGGCAGAAAAGAAGCCAATTCTCTCCAGGAAAAACATCAGGGACAGACTGATATTCCACAAAAGGTACAGGGATTGGACTGCTGAGGACTGGGGTAAAGTCATTTTCTCTGATGAATCCCCTTTCCGATTGTTTGGGGCATCCGGGAAAAAGCTTGTCCGGAGAAGACAAGGTGAGCGCTACCATCAGTCCTGTGTCATGCCAATGGTAAAGTATCCTGAGACCATTCATGTGCTGGGTTGCTTCTCAGCCAAGGGAGTGGGCACACTCATAATTTTGCCTAAGAACACAGCCATGAATAAAGAACGGTACCAACACATCCTCCGAGAGCAACTTCTCCCAACCACCCAGGAACAGTTTGGTGACAAACAATGCCTTTTCCAGCATGATGAAGCACCTTGCCATAAGGCAAAAGTTATAACTAAGTGGCTCGGGGAACAAAACATCAATATTTTGGGTCCATGGCCAGGAAATTCCCCAGACCTTAAATCCCATTGAGAACTTGTGGTCAAATCCTCAAGAGGCGGGTGGACAAACAAAATCCCACAAATTCTTACAAACTCCAAGCATTGATTATGCAAGAATGGGCTATCAGTCAGGATGTGGCCCAGAAGTTAATTGACAGCATGCCAGGGCGGATTGCAGAGGTTTTGAAAAAGGGTCAACACTGCAAATATTAACGCTCTACATCAACTTCATGTAATTGTCTATAAAAGCCTTTGACACTTATGAAATACTTGTAATTATACTTCAGTATTCCATAGTAACATCTGACAAAAATATATCTCAAGACACTGAAGCAGCAAACTGTAGATCCCATACTGTACCTATATAAAAAAAATCACTGTGGCATACCAAATCATTCTATCCATTTTGATAACTGCCCAACATGTTAATGACAGTCTGTTCTAAGGGGTGGTAATGTCTGGTAGCCTAGGTGAAATAGGGCTATGGTTGCCATTAGCTATGAAGTTACTAACCTAGAATAAAGGAGAGACGTGTTACCTTGACAGGGGAGGCCTCGTCTGCACTGCTGGGAGAGGACAGGGGTAGAACTGTAGAGAGAGTGAGGGGGAGACGGGCTACAGCAGGGTGTCTACTAGACCAACGCAGCTCAGAGCACTCAAACAGAATGAGTGGGTGTGAGGGGAGTCGGGACGTGGCATGCTCACTCTTCAGTTTGCTCTTGGTTTTGGGCTTCTTCCTGGTGTAGTCGTGTTTGGCCCGCTGGGACAGGATCACACTGCTGCCAGCCTCAGCAGGGGGAGGAGGAGAGTCTTTTGATTTAGACTACAGAGGATATAAATAAAGTTCAATACCTTATTCATTCATATGAATAGGACAGTTTCAAAACAACGCCACTGGCTACAGCAGTGTTTCCCAACTCCGGTCCCCCATACCCTCAACAGTACATATATTTGTTGTGGCCTCGGACAAGCTACTAGTCAACTAATCGTCAAGCCCTTAAGTTGAATCAGGTATTTTAGTTTACAACAAAATGTGTTTTGTTGGGGGTCCTGGAGGAGTTAGGAAACACTGGGCTTCAGTATGAATGAAATTGGTGGAAAATCGCTACGATTTCACAAATGGTTAGCAGCGAATCCCATTCAGAGTGCAATAACATTATACTTTGATCAAATAGTGAAAATTGTTATGCAAACCTTTTGCTTCCGTTTCTCCTTGTTGGTTGGGGTGGAGTGTGTTGACCTGAAGCAGAAGAGGACACAGAAGGACATGGAGATTGATTGTCAATCAATGAACTGTAATTGCACTAGTCCTCTGCAACTAGTAGTGACCACACGATTACCAAGGGACAACATCAACTACAGATAGTTTCAGACAACTGTGACTAATATAACAGGAACAGAACTGTTAAGTGTCCTGTAGAGGTCTTTTGGACAAGTGTTTGGGACTGTGGCCTTACCCGCCAGAGGAGAGAGACTGAGTGCTGAAGAGCCTTGTTTTTGCTCTGGCCACCTGCAAAACAGACAAACACACACACACACACAGATATTTAAATGTAGAGGGAAATATAGCCAAACAGATGCCCTTGAGGAAAGTCATTTAGTACTTGACACACTAAACATACACAATAGCCAGTGGAGTGAAACTGCGTGAAACTGAAAGCACGAACCACTGCTTTTAATCAGGGCAAGGTGACCGGAAACATGACCGAATACAAACAGTGTAGCTATTCCCTCCGCAAGGCAATCAAACAAGCTAAGCGTCAGTATAGAGACAAAGTAGAATCGCAATTCAACGGCTCAGACACAAGAGGTATGTGGCAGGGTCTACAGTCAATCACGGATCACAAAAAGAAAACCAGCCCAGTCACGGACCAGGATGCCTTGCTCCCAGGTAGACTAAATAACTTTTTTGCCCGCTTTGAGGACAATACAGTGCCACTGGCACGGCCCACAACCAAAACATGCGGACTCTCCTTCACTGCAGCCGAGGTGAGTAAAACATTTAAACGTGTTAACCCTCGCAAGGCTGCAGGCCCAGACGGCATCCCCAGCCGCACCCTCAGAGCATGCGCAGACCAGCTGGCTGGTGTTTTTACGGACATATTCAATCCAGTCCCCCATACCCCAGTCTGCTGTTCCCACATGCTTCAAGAGGGCCACCATTGTTCCTGTTCCTAATAAAGCTAAGGTAACTGAGCTAAACGACTACCGCCCTGTAGCACTCACTTGCGTCATCATGAAGTGCTTTGAGAGACTAGTCAAGGACCATATCACCTCCACCCTACCTGACACCTTAGACCCACTCCAATTTGCTTACTGCCCAAATAGGTCCACAGACGACGCAATCTCAACCACACTGCACACTGCCCTAACCCATCTGGACAAGAGGAATACCTATGTGAGAATGCTGTGCGACTACAGCTCAGCATTTAACACCATAGTACCCTCCAAACTCGTCATCAAGCTCGAGACCCTGGGTCTCAACCCCGCCCTGTGCAACTGGGTACTGGACTTCCTGGCGGGCCGCCCCCAGGTGGTGAGGGTAGGTAACAACATCTCCACCCCGCTGATCCTCAACACTGGGGCCCCACAAGGGTGCGTTCTGAGCCCTCTCCTGTACTCCCTGTTCACCCACGACTGCGTGGCCACGCATGCCTCCAACTCAATCATCAAGTTTGCGGACGACACAGCAGTGGTAGGCTTGATTACCAACAACGACGAGACGGCCTACAGGGAGGAGGTGAGGGCCCTCTGAGTGTGGTGTCAGGAAAATAACCTCACACTCAACGTCAACAAAACTAAGGAGATGATTCTGGACTTCAGGAAACAGCAGAGGGAACACCCCCCTATCCACATCGATGGAACAGTAGTGGAGAGGGTAGTAAGTTAAGTTCCTCGGCGTACACATCACAGACAAACTGAATTGGTCCACCCACACAGACAGCATCGTGAAGAAGGCGCAGCAGCGCCTCTTCAACCTCAGGAGGCTGAAGAAATTTGGCTTGTCACCAAAAGCACACAAACTTCTACAGATGCACAATCGAGAGCATCCTGTCGGGCTGTATCACCGCCTGGTACGGCAACTGCTCTGCCCACAACCGTAAGGCTCTCCAGAGGGTAGTGAGGTCTGCACAACGCATCACCGGGGGCAAACTACCTGCCCTCCAGGACACCTACACTGCCCGATGTCACAGGAAGGCCATAAAGATCATCAAGGACAACAACCACCCGAGCCACTGCCTGTTCACCCCGCTATCGTCCAGAAGGCGAGGTCAGTACAGGTGCATCAAAGCTGGGACCGAGAGACTGAAAAACAGCTTCTATCTCAAGGCCATCAGACTGTTAAACAGCCACCACTAACATTGAGTGGCTGCTGCCAACACACTGCCTCAACTCCAGCCACTTTAATAATGGGAATTGATGTAAAATATATCACTAGCCACTTTAAACAATGCTACTTAATATAATGTTTACATACCCTACATTATTTATCTCATATGTATACGTATATACTGTACTCTATCATCTACTGCATCTTTGTGTAATACATGTATCACTAGCCACTTTAAACTATGCCACTTTGTTTACATACTCATCTCATATGTATATACTGTACTCGATACCATCTACTGCATCTTGCCTATGCCGCACTGTACCATCACTCATTCATATATCTCTATGTACATATTCTTTATCCCTTTACACTTATGTGTATAAGGTAGTATTTTTTGGAATTGTTAGCTAGATTACTCGTTGGTTATTACTGCATTGTCGGAACTAGAAGCACAAGCATTTCGCTACACCCGCATTAACATCTGCTAACCATGTGTATGTGACAAATAAAATTTGATTTGACAATAAGTAGTCTATATACATTTCTCTATCTACAAACTGACCTGGTACCTCTTCAAAGCAGTCAAGAATGTAATACTCTCTGGCTTCCTGACATGTGACAAGTCTGTATACGTGGCACCAATAGTCTCAGTTACTTCAACAGTGACCTGAGGCAGTCAGACGTTAACACATGCAGTGATGGTGATGCCGAGGCCCAAGACATCAGACGTTTTCAGTGACATGATCTGACTGCACAAGCAGTGTTCCTGTGGTCTCCAGAAGGTGGCAGGTTTTCATTATGATCTTGGACACCCTCCGTATTTATTTAGAGACAGTGAAGCTACATTTGTCTCTATAGTCCAGCATTTTAGATTTGAGATAACATTTCTCATACGAGTTTCAGTACAGAATGTCACCTACTTGAGGGTATTTTCATAGATATCCATTTTACCGTTTAGAAATGAAAGCACTTTATGCATCTAGTCCCTCCATTTTTTTCATACGCATTTGGATAAATTCCCTTAGTGAATAACTTATTTACATGTATTTTCAGTTTGGGTTGTGTTTCTGATTATGTTGTGCCCAATAGGAACTGGATGGTTAATAATGTAGTGTAATTTTGGAGTCACTTATTGTAAATAAGAATGGAAGAGGTCACTGAACACATCTACATTAATTTGGATGCTACCTACCATGATTATGGATAATCACTCATTCACGATTAATTAATTATCCATGACAGCATCCATATTAATGTAGGTGTTCAGAAAGGTCTTCCATTCTTATTTACAATTAAAAAGTGACAAGACATTATTCACCCTTCAGTTCTTTTTGGGCAAAACAAAAATCAGAAACAACCTACAAATGCATCCAAGTGATAATCAATTGAGTGCTAGAAATATGGGACCAGATACTAAACTTACACCTACTTTAAAGACACTAAGTTAATGTCAAAATACACACGTACAAAATTCACACACACGACCAAATGTATGTGGACATCTGCTCATTGAACATTTCATTCCAAAATCATGGGCAATTATATGGAGTTGGTCCCCCCTTTGCTGATAACAGCCTCCCCTCTTCTGGGAAGGTTTCTACGAGATGTTGAAACATTGCTGCGGGGACTTGCTGCGGGGACTTGCTGCCATTCAGCCACAAGAGCGTTAGTGAGGACACTGATGTTGGGCGAATAGACCTGGCTCGCAGTCGGCGTTCCAATATATCCCAAAAGTGTCCAATGGGGTTGAGGTCAGGGCTCTGTGCGAGCCATTCAAGTTCTTCCACACCGATCTCAAACCATTTCTGTATGGGCCTCGCTTTGTGCACGTGGGCATTGAATCTTGTTTATCATTGTCTGAGAGTTTTTAGGTGCCTTTTGGCAAACTCCAAGCGGGCTGTCATGTGCCTTTTACTGAGGAGTGGCTTCCATCTGGCCACTCTACCAAAAAGGGCTGATTGGTGGAGTGGGAGTGCTGCAGAGATGTTTGTCCTTCTGGAAGGTTCTCCCATCTCCACAGAGGAACTCTGTCAGTGACCATCGGGTTCATGGTCACCACCTGTTTTTTAAATTTTACCCCCTTTTTTCCCCCCCAATTTCGTGGTATCCAATTGTTAGTAGCTACCATCTTGTCTCATCGCTACAACTCCCATACGGGCTCGGGAGAGATGAAGGTTGAAAGTCATGCGTCCTCCGATAGACAACCCAACCAAGCCGCACTGCTTCTTAACACAGTGGGCATCCAACCCGGAAGCCAGCCGCACCAATGTGTCGGAGGAAACACCGTGCACCTGGCAACCTTGGTTAGCATGCACTGCGCCCGGCCCGCCACAGGAGTCGCTGGTGTGCGATGAGACAAGGATATCCCTACCGGCCAATCCCTCCCTAACCCGGACAACGCTAAAATGGTTAAACATTTGCATGAAAATTCCCTCAAATAAAAAAGTGACATTCTGCACTGTCGCCTCATGAAACATTGTTCCCAAATCGAAAATGCTTAGTATAGAGCCAAATTAACCAATTTTATCATCACTGTCCAAATAAATACAGAGGGGAGTACCAACCAAGCGTATTGAATGTACAGTTGAAGTCAGAAGTTAACATACACTTAGGTTGGAGTCATTTAAACTCGTTTTTCAACAACTCCACAAATATATTTTTAACAAACTATAGTTTTGGCAAGTCAGTTATGCACATGAAGATGTCCTGACACAATGTTTCCAACAATTGTTTACAGACAGATTATTTCACTATCACAATTCCAGTGAGTCAGAAGTTTACATACACTAAGTTGACTGTGCCTTTAAACAGCTTGGAAAATTCCAGAAAATTATGTAATGTCTTTAGAAGCTTCTGATAGGCTAGCTGACATAATTTGAGTGAATTGGAGGTGTTCCTGTGGATGTATTTCAAGGCCTACCTTCAAACTCAGTGCCTCTTTGCTTGAGATCATGGGAAAATCAAAAGAAATCAGCCAAGACCTCAGAAAATAATTGTAGACCTCCACAAGTCTGGTTCATCCTTGGGCGTAATTTCCAAATGCCTGAAGGTACCAAGTTCATCTGTACAAACAATAGTACGCAAGTATAAACACCATGGGACCACGCAGATGTCATACCGCTCAGGAAGGAGACGCATTGTCTCCTAGAGATGAACGTACTTTGGTGTGAAAACTGCAAATCAATCCCAGAACAACAGCAAAGGACCTTGTGAAGATGCTGGAGGAAACAGGTACAAAAGTATCTATATCCACAATAAAACGAGTCCTATATCAACATAACCTGAAAGGCCGCTCAGCAAGGAAGAAGCCACTGTTCCAAAACGGCAATAAAAAAGCCAGACTACGGTTTGCAACTGTACATGGGGACAAAGATTGTACTTTTTGGAGAAATGTCCTCTGGTCTGATGAAACACAAATGAAGTGTTTGACCATAATGACCACCGTTATGTTTGGAGGGAAAAGGGGGAGGCTTGCAAGCCGAAGAACACCATCCCAACCGTGAAGGACGGAGGTGGCAGCATCATGTTGTGGAGGTGCTTTGCTGCAGGAGGGACTGGTGCACTTCACAAAATAGATGGCATCATTAGGGAGGACAATTATGTGGATATATTGAAGCAGCATCTCAAGACATCAGTCAGGATTTTAATGTTTGCTTGAAAATGGGTCTGCCAAATTGACAATGACCCCAAGCATACTTCTAATGTTGTGGCAAAATGGCTGAAGGACAACAAAGTCAAAGTATTGGAGTGGCCATCACAAAGCCCTGACCTCAATCCCATAGAAGATCTGTGGGCAGAACTAAAAAGCATGTGCGAGCAAGGAGGCCTAGAGACCTGACTCATTTACAACAGCTCTGTCAGGAGGAATGGGACAAAATTCAACCAACTTCTCGTGGGAAGCTTGTGGAAGGCTACCAGAAACGTTTGACCCAAGTTAATTTATAGTCAATGCTACCAAATACTAATTGAATGCATGTAAACTTCTGACCCACTGGGAATGTGATGAAAGACAGAAGCTGAATTTAATCACTCGCTCTATTATTCTGACAGTTCACATTCTTAAAATAAATTGGTGATCCTAACTGATGTAAGACGGGGAATTTTTACTAGGATTAAATGTCAGGAATTGTGAAAAACTAAGTTTAAATGTATTTAGCTAAGGTGTATGTAAACTTCTGACTTCTACTGTATATTTTTTAAATGCATCTACAGTCATTAGATCCACTGTCTTGATTAACACTCGTCTCATTGAAAGCATTGCTCAAATAGCATCACAGCAGACATAAGATGACAAGACTCAAATAGCAAACCTCAGTGTCAGAGCTGGCACACAGTTCAAATATGTCCTCCGGTGAAGTTTCAATTCTTTCCCTGTGATTAGAGAAAATCAATTACTTGACGAAAATATGACAGTATAGAACGAGTGCAGTATTGGTGAACCATTGAAACACTTTTTGCTGTGATCACTCACTGAGACAGAGTTGTTGCCAAACTGGTCTGGTTTACAGCAGGGATCTATAGGACAAAACAATCATTAGTACTCCCATACTATTTGTGCAGCAGTCAACTCTTTATTACCATGTGCCATAATGATATAGCTTGACAGAGTTGGACACTGTGGGACTAGGTTGAAGGAGCCCCACTGAATATGGTTAAGTTACCCCTTCATGTATTTTAATGCTTACCTCTGTGCTGCCTGCAGTTGCCAGAGTAGGGGACCTTGGCGGAAACAATCAGTTGCTCATCTTAAAAACCCAATGTATCATAAATAACCATATAGACTGCCAAATAAAGCATAGGGTACTTACAGTGACGAGGTCTCCAATGCAGCTAGCACGTCAAGATCTAATGGAGAAATACATTCCATGAATTCATACATTCTTTTACAGCAGCCTGGTCTCAGACTTGACCTAACATAGTAAATGGAGACACTGAAATTAGTATGATCGGTTACATAAGACGGGTTCCTTAAAGCAAAAACAAAAGTAGGGTGAAGACTATCAAACCAAATATTGTGTGTTCGAATCTCACAGACAACTGTAGCAACTTTGTAACTACATAGCATGTTAGCTAATCCTTCCCATAACCATAGCTCCCTAGCTAACTTAGCCAAAACAAATTGGAATTCGTAACAAATTAAACAAAATGGATGAACATCCACAAAATTAACACACACCATACTGGAGTGTCCTGGATTTACATTTACTATGTTACCTCTACCCCCAGAGTCAAGGTCGTTTAAAAGGACACACACAAAAAGGACACTTGCTTCAATATATCCACATCATTTTCCTCCCTCATGAAGCCATCTATTTTGTTTAAAGGCACAGTCAACTTAGTTTATGTAAACTTCTGACCCACTGGAATTGTGATATATTATTTCCCTGTCTGTAAACAGTTGGAAAAATGACTTGTGTCATGTACAAAGTAGATGTCCTAACCGACTTGGCAAAACTATAGTTTAACAAGAAATATGTGGAGTGGATTAAAAGCAAGTTAATGACTCCAACCTAAGTGCATGTAAACTTCTGACTTCAACTGTATCTACGTACAGTATGAAGGAAGTTCGAGGTAGTTTTGCGAGCCAATGCTAACTAGTGACTGGAAGTGTATGGGTATATGTTAACAAATATTGCCAAAATCACAAAGCATCCCTTTAATGTGGAAATTAATATAGCATAACCTATGTGATCTGGCCTGATTACATCAGTCTATGAGATTAAAGAACTGAACATATCTGATTGCAAAGGTTCCATGACGTGTTGTATCGAAGGCTGGTCATCTGAACGTACACTTTGCTGTGGGAAAGGGAAGAATATGGCATAGCCTACTTTCATAACTTAACAATGGGCATCTCATGCTCGTAACTTTATTGGTAAAGCATTGTCCTCATAATTCAACTGTCATGATAGGGGTTACCAGTAGTCGTTTGCTTTCAAAGACCCTCTTGGCAGCGTCCAGGATGTCATGCTTGGAATCGAAGATGATCTGGACCATCTTTCCCTTGGTCATGCGATAGGTGAGGGGGTTGGACAGGTGAACAGTCAGAATGGTCTGATTATCACAGTCTGGAAGGAGAATCATGGTAAACCATATCAAATGCAGCTCATTACTTCTCAAATAAAGGAAAAGTCCCATATCCTCATTTCAGCATCAAACTGAAGGGCTAATGATGCAAGATGAATTCTCCACTCACCACACACACTGAACCTAAAGACGTCTGCTCTTAGCAAATGGATTGATTCCCACAGTGAACCCTGTAGCGCCAGACGACATGGCAGAGGGGGAAAACAAATTTAAAAAGCCTCACTTAGGACATTGTAAATCTAGGAGCGACCCATTAAAGTAAACATTACTGGCATTCATTTATTGCTGACGTACACTGGTGTGTGGTCTGGTCAGTCTCACCTCGGGGTTGTTGACAAAGAGGCTGATACAGGACGTTCCTAGGTTGAAGTCCACCCAGAAATGTTCCAGTTTCTCATCCTCTGGCATGAACAGCTGAAGACAAAGACATTAATTTGTAAGTGTTACACACCATTGCTTGAGGGGAATATCAGACCCAATTGGAGGTACCCATGCATGACATAAGACACAGTTAGCTTTAAATAAGACATTTCTAACTGCCACACATGTATCTTTATTATCTGGAGTGTCATCCATGTCCCCTTATGACTTTGGAGCAGTGATCCTGGGACTACTGCTGGTCTTACCTCAGTGGTGTCAAGAAACACACAGATGCAGGGGAACGTGAACACCCTATGAGAAACAGGCCATTATCTTACCATGTGAAACTTGTGTTTGATGTGATTTATTCTTTACAGAATAATATATTTTTATTTAAATAATATGAAATGAGAATAATGAGGTGGGTGTTTGAAATGTAGAGAAAAATAGTGTGGACTCCCCTTCTTTCATCTCCAAAATAGCTGTTCAAGTCATTGAGAAAAGTTCTGCAGTCCTATTTTGCAACAGAGAAGAAAAAAAATCAAGGCTAGTCTGACAGTTAAGCCATGCATGATTTTACCCCAAATAACAGTCCTCTTTGAATGCCACTATCAACATTTGAATTATTTATGGGGGAGGTTGGAACTCTGACTTAGAGAAACTTACTATCTCAAATTCTGTATCGTTTATTGCGTTGAAACCCTCTGCAAAAACTGGGTTGGCAAACCACTTGCTGGTCAGCTCTTTCCTCGACCTCTTTATGGTCATTCGACAGAGTGCTTCGGATAGGGCCACCTGCATCTCATAGTCTGAACAAAACCACTACCCAAGTCACAGTCACAGACAACTATGCATTTTTCATACAGTGAATTGCATGCCATAAAAA